>NC_134374.1:12683948-12986298 GCF_035582795.1 Mycteria americana | reverse complement strand
ACTCGGGGTGGGTTAGATCCTTCCCCCGGACTCCCACCCGGAGGGAGCCATGTGCACGGCACTGCGTCCCGCGGACTGAAGCGGGGCTCCAAGCCTGCCGGGCTTTCCGCATCGCTCAGCCCCGTTCCACCGCTGGGCTGGGGCTGGGGGTGAGATGCGGTGGGGGACCCCAGCGGAGCCGTCAGTAACGCCTTTGATCTGCCTGGAAGGGGGGCCGTGGCAGAAGCGGGGGTCGGCAGCGCGTGCGGTGCCAGAGCTGCCTCTGCTTTGTGGTCGTGTGAGGGGACAAAGTCCGGGAGCTTCACCGGGATCTTCTCCTGCCCCTAGTGCAGGCAGGGAGGTTTCCTTCCTTTTGGGTTTCTCACTGAGCTCTTCCCCTCGGCATGAACCTGCTGCTCTCCCCATCCTTGGCCACGGGCACCAAGCGCTCGCGACCCTTCCCAGTGCTGCCCTCCTTCTAAACCCCCATCCCGCTGTCCTCCCCCAGCATTCGCTCCCTTCGAGCACGGTCCCATCTGACGTTCGCCTCGGCTCTGCCTGGATTCAGCTCCTGGCCAGAGGAACTGGCAGAAATAAACCGTAGGGAAGAGAGCTGGACGCCCGTGCCGCGGTGGAGAGGCGGGGAGTGGCGATGACGACAATAAAAGCCACCGGTGCAAGGAGGATGGGAGACCAAAGAAATGCACAGGGTGGGACTAACGGGCAATCCAGAGGACGAGCCATTTGCAGATATAGTGTATGCATTTTATTGGCGATTAATATTTTAGAGTACAATAAAGTTCTGCAGTGTTTTGGCTTAGTAAAGCTACGCTCTGGGTCATGGTCACAGCACAAGTCAAGCTCCCCTTGAACTGGTTTCTCCCCCACCATTTGTCATCAACCTCTGACGCCGTATCTTTCTGATCTCGGCAGAATTCAATACATTTTCTGCAATAATTTGAAATGCAGGAGCTTTAGCTTCACTTTCAAGCTAATTTTGTATTTGTAATTCAAAACATATCTCCCCGGTGTTTAGGCGTGAATTCTACTTCTAATTCATTTTATGCATTTCGTATTCAGTTTTCGAACAGCTGAATCTAAATATTGATAGGCAGACCAGGCAGCGAGGAGAAGTGGGTATAACAGGTACCTTCCTTGCAATTTTTCATTACTTTTTGCTTGAATTTTGCTAATTTGGTTTGGGAGGTGTGATAGAAATTGAATGAAGTAATTAGTGAATCTTTGATAAAACCGTTATCTATCTGGTGAAAATCACAAAGCGTCTTTTTTATTGTTGAATGGGAACCAGATGTTCCTCGGAAATGTAGGAATCTTCCATGAATTTCTCTCTAGCACTTTCCTAAACTTTCTGTTAAGTGAGTGCTCATTGAATTTCGTCTCTTCATTTCTGCAACGGAAGCTCGATCGTTTATTAAGTGCAAATACGACTTTGTGTGAAGTATGTGCCAAATTCCAAATTTCCTTTTTGCAGCCTCAGACTGGGTGTTTAAGCTCTTCAGCCGGTATCGTTAATTTGGAAAGGCCGCCAGACCTTTCAAAACTCAAGCCAGGCACCGAGCCTCGCGTCGCAGACGGCCGCGGGGGGATTTTGTAGCTCCTTAGGATGCATCGCCCAGTCACCTCAGCTGCCAGACCGAGTTTCAAATGCTGACGAGAGCTGACATAGTCGGCTGCGATTTCATATACTTACTTATTACAACTTTTACTGAGGAAGGAATCGCAGGCACTGTGCTGTTTATCATTCAGTCATGAAAATGAAGTCGGTATACTAATAACGCTTCTTCCCGTGTAACTGTATTCTCCAATTTCGAGAGAGTACATGCAAGCGAGCTTTTGACTAATGAAGCTCTCTTGGTTGTGAATCACCTTGGGAGCTTCAGAAGATGAGGAGTGAAGGGTGTCTTCAGTCAGAGCAGGTCAGGAGATGACCGGCAAAGCATCTGAGCCTTTTGATGGAAGCCGAGCGGTTCGTTGACTCCCAAGCGCTCCCGGCAGAGCTGCCAGCGGGAGGGCTGAGCCCAGGGCCCGACGGCGCGGGAGGACGGGGAGGAAGGAAGAGCTCCCAGGAGTGAGTAGCGCGAGGGGTGGAGCTGGGTCTCTGTCTGATTTGGAGCTTCAGTTCTCTGAGTGGTTTAGAAAGTTCTTAATTTGTCACAGTATTGCTGCTCTAACAACCCATACCACTTCTTTCTTTCTTTCTTTTTTGTTTGTTTGTCAAGGGCGCATTTTTCCTGTTGCTCATAATTCACATTAGGACTCCCTACATCTTCTTCTGTTAAAACTCCCATGTCTTCCATGGCGGTTATGCCTTTCGTTATGGTTATGTTTTCCGCCTGGTGTGTTACAAGTTTGACCGTTGCGGGAACAGACTCCTGAGGGATGCTCAGCCCAGGGCTTTTGCGTTGTCCTGCCCGCTCCACCGGCCCGCTGAAGCCATGGGATCCCACTTCACTGCCTGCGCTTGTCCCTCTGTAGACATCCGACAGTTCCTCCTTAAATCTTCTCCACATGTTGTTCTTCCTCATAGTCCAAATTCTTTTTAGTGTTTCATGTTCAAGGCTGTTTATGGTCTTTATTTTTTTTCTTAGGAAACCTTAATGGCAAAAATGTTCGTTGGTGCTCTTTTAGTTAGCTTGTCCTCTTCTGTCTTTGATAATTGATCCCAAACACTATCAGTGAGGCTTAGCCTCCTGCTGTTCTGACGCTCCCCGTGTGCCTCAGATCAGTATTTGTCAGGCTTTTTTTTCCTGGAAGCCCCATCTGTGCATGAGATGCTCACATACCCTTAGGAATATTCTTAAGGGCTCTTCATAGCCATGCCATGATCTGCAGCAAGAGTAGTTACCATAATTGCACTGTCGTTAGTGAACCCATGCAGATTCACGTTTGCTGGAGCTGCTCTCCACCCACCTTCCCTTCCCTTCCCTTCCCTTCCCTTCCCTTCCCTTCCCTTCCCTTCCCTTCCCTTCCCTTCCCTTCCCTTCCCTTCCCTTCCCTTCCCTTCCCTTCCCTTCCCTTCCCTTCCCTTCCCTTCCCTTCCCGGGCAGCTTCTAAGGGCAAGTTTTATGTTGTTCTTTGTCTTTGCCTACCACGTATTCATATAAATCCTTCAGAGAATGCATCTTCTGTTCCACCAGTCATTTCTTCCACGAGGATATACATATTTATGGGAATGAAGCCGTGTTGTCTATCTTTTATACTTTGAAAGGAGTTTTGTTCACTTTTGGCTTCAAAGCCGGTGGTAACAGGGTACTGCTAGCTACAAGCCCACTCCTATTTCACGTCTGACAGTCCTTCCTCAGCTGTAAAGCAGAGGGGCTTTGCAGGATCTATTTTCTCATGGTCTGATCTATTGTTGAGCTGCATTGTTGTTAGCTTTGTCCTCTGGTTATTCCTTTGCATTCAGAAGGTGTCCTCCGCATGCTCGGTGTATTCTGGTTTCTAATCCCTTCTCCACGTCGGAGGTTGTTAATCTGCATTATAGGCTGTGATTTCTTGCAAGCCCTTTGAAGTCTCTGCCTTCCGAGGGCTGCGTGTGTAACTCCTGCCTAACCTTGACCCGGGTGTCGGGTGGGTTTCTGCCCTGTCCGGCTCATGGGATGCTGCTGGGGTAGGTCCCTGGGCGCGGGACCAGGTGAGCCTTCCGCCCCACCGGGGTCTCACAGACCCTAGGAGATCTAGCACGCCCCGCAAAGCGGGATTTGGTCACCTCAGGTGTCTTTGAAACACTGGCTGTGTCGGGAAGGAATCTGCATTGCTGCCAGCACACAAATCCTCCGCCTCCGATGCGGGGACCTGCAGCAGCATCTCTGGGAGGTGAAAGGAGCTTCTTCCCTTGCAACCTCCAGAAAGCGATCAAGAAAAATCATCAGGCTGTTGCTTTTCTGGTTAAACGAAGCTGGTTTTCTAGCAAGCTGTCAGATTTGTCATCTTGTCGCCTACATGACAGGCAGGGAAGGGGACAGACGCTTGCTGGGGTGCCGTGGCCGCATGCTTCAGCGCCCGGAGGTCCGGGAGAGCTGGAACGGAGAAGGCAAATGGTAAATCACTTGATTTTGAAGGTTCCCACCTTTTTCCTAGTGAAGCACTTTGCAGAGGTATTTTCCTAACTGCGACTTTTTAAGAAGGAGGAAGAACTTTGAAATGACCTTAAATTTTCCTAATTTGGGTTGGTTTTGGATGGGTTTGCTCTTCTCAGCCTGGAGTCGCATGTGCTGGAGATGCTTGCATCCAAGCCAATCCACTGGATGCCCTTTCTCATCAGTGGAGAGAGAGCTGCTTCTGAAGCACAGTTTGCTCAGCTCCTTTCTGATGTCTCACTTGGAGAGTTCGGTCTTTTATTAATGATTTCTGCTTCTCGCCGTTA
This sequence comes from Mycteria americana, assembly GCF_035582795.1. Taxonomy (NCBI): domain Eukaryota; kingdom Metazoa; phylum Chordata; class Aves; order Ciconiiformes; family Ciconiidae; genus Mycteria; species Mycteria americana. The sequence goes on along the minus strand of NC_134374.1, from coordinate 12,981,932 downwards.
AAAATTTGGGAAGCCCAAACATTTTGCGCAGCTGTAGAGGTTATGTTACAACTGCCCGAGTCCAGTTAGTTCATTCCTACCCTTCCCCCCGGTTAGAGTGGGTCAAAATTGAAATAAAATTTTCATTTCAGTCTATGGAAAACATTTGGTTTGGCCAAACCTTCTGCTACTCTCGTCTCAAGCATGCCGTCCCTGTGCACCGTCGCAGGGAGGGCTTTCAGCGTCATTGCCGAGGCTGCTCGCGCTTTCTGCCACGACGACCCGAAAGGGCGATGAACTTAGCTAACCCCAGTGAAAACCAAGAGCTGCAGGAAGCTTCCGAAAGGTTTCAAAGTCCCTAGTGCTCGTCCGGGCCTGGTAACACCTCCCTGAGCTATAAAGGGGCGCGTGGCCGGAGGGGGACGCACAGGGGACGAGGCGGCCGGCGGGAACCAGCCCCGCAGCCACGTCCACGCCGTGCCCTGGCGATGGCTCTGGCGGGATGCTCGGGTCCAGAGTCACTTTTGCAGCATGGGAGAGACGGAAACCCAAAAGGTCTGAAGGCTGAAGAATTAGGGCTGAAGGAGCAGGTGGACATCTGCCGCGTCTTCCTTCTTTTTTTGTCCTCTCTCCTCAATGTTTGTGGTTTCGTAACTGTGGCAGAATAAAACAGGATCGTTATTAATGGCTTATTTTTCCAAGAGATGGGGTTTCTCAGTGCAGCAGGGATGCAGGTGATGCTCAGTTCCCGTGGGGACCACGGAGCCACTTCCAGAGTTTCTCCCGAGATGAGCCCGGGGCATTTCTGGGGCTGGCGTGGCTGGACCGTGGCTGGGGAGGGGCTGCTGCCGGCTCCGGCTCCTTTGGCACGCCACGATCCGACCCCCAGCCGGGGCTCGGCGATGGGGCGGGTGGGGGGGTTGTTCGCCGGCAGCCCTTCCGCCCCTTGGGACAGGCAGCTGCCGGTGGTACCTGCAGGAGAGCATCGCAGAACGACCTCTCTAGACCTCCCGGTACTGGTTTGGAAGAAAGCAGAAATTACTCACTAGAGGAAAATTCCTGGAAAAAGACATTGCTTGGAGCAGTGGAAATCTTTTCCTTTGGCTCTGTCTTTTTAAAGGAATAAATAAAAGCAGTGGAAGATAAACAAATAAGCTCAGGATTCACCGTAGCTTGGGAATTTTTACATCAAATGTAGCAAATTTAATAACATGTCTGAAAATCACATTCTTTTAAGCTGAAAAGGATGCAGCCTGAACTGGGGAGTGAAGTCTCGGAGTATTTAAATAGGACAGCTCAAACAAGCAGATAATGGTTAGATGGCTTCAGGAATAAAAACCGGCTTGTCGCAGTCAGGATGAATTTAATAAAATATTTAAACGATTTTCAACACTGCTGCGATGATACAGAAAACCGTGATAATATCCAATAGTAGAAGAATTGCTTTGAAAAGATGAAAAGACGTAAACACTGAAGGACCTAAATAAGCCGTATGCGTTTCCGCCGTGTTTTTGCAGAAGCGTTCGTTAAGCCAGCTCTGTAGTGCCTCGTCAGCTCCTTTTTGTAGCGGGATGGTTTTAGCCTGGAAGGTCAAGGGATGTGTCCAGCCTTGAATGTAACCTGTCCCCTCGGACCTCGCTGGGCAAAGGGATAAAGCCCTTGGGGACGCCTCGTCCTCCAGGCTCATCTCTGCGGCCAGGCTCTGCCCAAAAGTGGATCAAGGAGGCTGCTGTGGGTGCTGGGGCCAGGCTGGCTGCACCGGGACCGGGGGGCTCGGTGTTTCTCTGGCTGCACGGGTGGGTTTGTCAGCCAGCGTCGGCTCCGCCTTAGCGCTGCGGGGATGCTCCTAGGAGCACGCCTGCGTACCCTGGGCTGTGCCGGCAGCGTGGCTCTTCTCCGAGCGACGTGCGCTGCCGGGTGGCTTGGTGCTGCCCCAGGCTTTGCGTCCAGCCTGGTCCCCGGGCGCTTCTCTCTTCGTAGCTGACTTGGAAATCAAAGCTTTTGGTACCACCGGTAACTCTTGTTCTTCTGATTTCTTGATTTATTTGTAACTTGTTCATGTTTTGGAGGTCTGTCACGCTGCCGAGCTGGGGTGGCCAGAAAGGAGCCCGTCTCGGCGGCGGTCAGCCCTGCGCCCTGGCAGCATCCCGTCAGGACCACCGTGCCGTCCAGAGAGGAGCAAGCGCTCCAGGCTGGCTCCACGGCTCTGCTCCAGCTGTAAACCTCAGGGATGAACCACTTCTGAGCATCGCTGCCGGTGGGCGTAGGGGGAGTTGGGCAGCCAGCACGGATGCAAACAGCTGCCTTTGGGTAGGCGAATGCTGCTGTGCATCCTCTGCCCGTCTCGCCCGTCAAGCGAGCACGTGGCGGAGGGCTGACTGTGGAAGCAGGTTACCGCTACGATGTGCTCCTCGGACTGTCTGATCTCCTGCGAGGCCTGCTGTCACTCGGGCTGGCAGGCAGTACCTGTCCCCCCCACGGGGTCAGCCTTGGGCAGCCAGGTAGCAGGGGAGATGCTGCGGTGCTCCCGCATCCATCGGGCGGCCTCACGCCTCGCCGCGGGCCTCTGACAGCCGGAGGATTTGGGCTCCTGGAGGGGAGCTGCCGGATGTCCCTGCCCCTCCGTCGCCTGGAAGTGGATGTCATAGCGAGATCTGTCCCAAGATGCCTCGGTCAGTGATGAAGGATGCAGGAGAGAGACCACCCAAAAAGCTGCTGTGCTGTGCCCTGCACTGACTTGTCACTGGGGTGAAGGGAACCAGCCTCTGCTGGAAGTTTATCTGGTGGAAGCACGAAAGCCGAGCTCTCCTTTGGGCAGCTCCTGGTTTTCCCCAGCTCCCAGGACAGGGCGCAGGCGAGCCCAGGAGCTGCAGGCCGCCCACGGTGCCGCCGGAGCGCGCGTGCTTCGGCGGGCTTTCCCCTGCGTGCGCTGCGGCCGTGGGGACTTACTGCTGGAGCAGTCGCACCTTGCGGTGACAGGAGAAGGTCTAGTCACCCCGTAACAGGGAGGGGTGTCAGCTGGCTTGTTCTCGTCCTTTTTCTCATTTTACCCCGGAAAAAGGATCAACGTGGCTTGCCAGCGAGCAGCTCGTTCCGTGGGAGACGCGCTCGTGTGGACGAGCTCCAGCAGCAAGAGGTTATCCATCACCAGCGAGCCGTTCCTCTTCTCTCTGCGGTGAGGAGGACGACTCGTGCCAAGGGCTTGCAGGTGTTAGGGCTCTTACAGGATCTTTGCCTGAAGGAATATTTTCGGAAGCAAAGCCCCTGTTTCTGTTAAGTAGTGCAGGCACAGAAAAAGCAAAGAGGGGAAATGTAAGTCCTCGAGATGCACACTAAGCAGCCAGACGGCAAAACTTGCCAAAACGATGCTTCAGACCGAGCCTGCAAGTAATCAGCAGCTTTGGAGAAATGACAACGTTAAACTGCTTCACGTGATTTTTTTTCCCCCCTTGGAACTGTGCGGGACAGCTTTGATTTATAGGAGAATTAGCGCGCTCTCCCACCCCGTTCCTCAGGTTGCCGTTCTGGAGGAGCAGAAACATTTTGTCGTGTTCCTGGGGAAACGAGGCCAAAGAGCGAGTTTCTGGGAGGAGGCGAGCCTGACCCTGGGTTGCTCCCATTGACAGGCAGCGAGTTTCACCCACGGCCATTTTTTTGCTCTCGTTTCTTTGGCTGAGAAACCAGATGCACCTTAAGAAGAGAAAAGCTCTGGGCGCATATGCGTGTGTTGGTGGAAGCTGGAATCTCTGCCGTAGTTGAGGATGCGCTTCAGTCGTGTGCCCGTGGTACGAGGGCGAGCCGCAGGGACGGAGCGATGCTGGGAGCGGTCCAGACCTGGCGGCAGTACGGCCACGCAGAGGTCTGGCCGGTTGCCACGTTCCGAGGGCCGAGCTCTAGGAGGAGCGTGGCGGGCTCCGGAACGGCGTGCAGGCGCAGTCACGCAGCTGGGCGTTCGTGAGGGGTGCTGTCCTCCTCGGGGGACGAGGACCGTCACTGGCAGAGGGAGGAGAGGGGCCCTGACAGAGCTGCTGCACCTTGGGGGAAAGGTCCAGGAGGTGCTTTGGGGCCTGCAAACCGTTGTAGTGCAACATCCTGGGTCACGGCGGCGTTAAGGTCTCTCTTCCAGGAGCTTCCAGCCCCGAGAGCTGTGACAGGTAGCTGTGACCCTGCCGATGGATGTGTCCCACGCGCTGGGGGGACGTCGGCGGGGAGGGCGTACGGTCGGTGCCTTGCCGGGGCGACGGGCCAAGATGAGGGGAGCTCACTCGTGTGTTTGCATCCCAAGCGTGTCTCCTCTGCACCTCGTTACGGTGTCCCGAGGCCAGGTCCTGAGGGGAAGACGCAGGAGCCAGGGTTGTGCTCGCTGCGTTACCCCACGCAGGGGTCCACAGCCCGGGGTCACCTCGCTGGCATGGTGAACGTGGGTGCTGTAGCCCTGCCAGGCTGCAGGGTTCGATGTAACGACAGGCAGGGAAACAACAGGCGTTCCTTTGGTTCATGAAAGGTCTTTCAGCACGAGCACGCGCCCCTTGGCAGCACAGCCAGCATCCAGGGCAAGCGCTGGCTGTCGCTGGCGTCCCCCCGAAAAACCAAAGGTGCCTTTCGTAGCAGCGGCCCCGCGGCCAGCCCTGGGCCTCTCTCCAGCGCAGCGTGGGTTCGCCAGGAGGAGGGGATGCACTTGCAGAAGCGGGTGTTGTTATAAATCTTGGAAGAGGTGAGGTTTCCCGGCGGCTTCACGGGGCAGTGGCTGCAGGACGTGGCTTTCCCTGCGAGGTGTGAAGCTGTCGTGGCACCGGGGCTGCTTCAGCGGCACCAACGAGCATCCTCGCACAAAGCTGACAGCGCTACGAACCTGGGCGAGCAAAAATATGGCATGTCCTTTCATTTTAAGTGCCTCTTCACTCTGACTGCAGGGTTTTCCAGCTGCCTCAGCGGTCGTGAACCACGTCTGTGTAAATTGAACAGGCTTGCTCTAACTCACCTGGCGAGCGATGCCGGTACGGTTCCATCCTCCCTCCCATCCTGCCAAAAGCCAGAGCTCATCTGAAGCCGTGGGAGGAGAGGAATTTCCTGAGAAGGATAAACAAGCCATTCTCGTTACCATGTCTTTGCTGCTGCAAAGGAGGCTTACCCACTCCCCTACCTAGGAGTCCCTAATGGCTGCTGTGTCGTTAGTGGCCATGGGCTACTGACAGGGCAGCAGGAGCACCTGGGCGGAGCGCGGGGAGAAGCCCTGGCCGTCCTCTTGCTTTCCTCCAGTCCCTTGGCATATCCAAGAGGAGGAACGGCTGCTGCCGTCGTCTTCATTATTAACTCCGTCGCTTTTTGGCGTCAAATGTCTCACCCTAACGAAGCAATTTGCTGTTCGTGCTTCGTAGTCGCTCTGTGACTCGGGCGGCTGTACACGCGCTAAAGGACCCTTCGTTTCCCGTCCAGGCAGCGGCTCACATCAGCGAGAGACCCGCAGGGGTGTAGATGGCTTGTGGTGGGGAGGCAGGGAGGGACCCCGGGGCACGTGGACCGCGCCAGCGCCTGCCCTTGTCTCCCGCCCCTCTGCAAGGCAGGGCATGGGGCGACGGCGGGCTGGGAAGCATCAGCAGCTATTGCGGCTGCGGTGCTTTGGGGTCACCGGCCCGAGGTCTCTGCGGCCTTGCACCCGCCGCGGGGAGACGCCGGCTCTGGTCCAGGCCAGACGAGCCCTGGAGGTTGCTTGTCTCCTGTAAGCCGAGGGCTCCTTGCAGCCGCGCGCTGGGTGCTGCGCGGAAGAGTTTTGTCAGTCACGACAGATATTTTTCCTGTATCCTTTCTATTAGGGAATGACGACGTGTCGGAAACGTGTTGCTTTTCGGGTAAGCACATCTGTGGGTGGAAAACTCTCCTCCCTGCCCGGGGGCACCCGCTTGCTCTGCTCAGCACCTTCCTCCCGGCTGCAGACCCTTCCCACCCCTCTGGCTGCTGGCGTGTGGCTCAGGGCGGGTTCAGGGGGGCTGCGGGTCTCGGAATCAGCCGACCTTTTGATGTTGCTGCTCGTAAGCTCCCTCAGGCACGTGATCATGTGCCTGCGTGCGTGTGTTGGGCAAGGAGCACTTCTCTTCTTACCAATGGGGTAAGGGAATTGGGGCTCTAATGAAGATTTTTACCTTGATGTGTAGCCAGGCCCTGGGGGAGCTGCTGAGAAAATCACCTGCAGCACCGACGTCCAGAGCAGTAAAAACCGCAGCAATTATATGAAGGGTAAAGAAACCTTACTGTCTCCTTAGGTGATGGGTTTGGAGAGGCCTGGCTGCCTCCCCTCGGAGGAAATGCATTTCTCGTTCAGAGGGAGCCCGGCAAGAGAAGCCCCGGCAGCCTTTCTTGAGGAAACGAGGGCTCGAGATAGGGGCAGGAGCATCCCGGGGAGGTCCCTGCCAGCGCGGGCTCCTGCCCCCGCGTGCCCCGGGCGATCCCCGTGGCACGGCCTGGGCAGCCCCCGTGTGAGCGGGCGGAGGGTCGCCCTCCGGCTGCCCGCTCCGACGGGTTGTATTCAGCTCACAGCTAGCTGGGACGTCTCCTCTTTCGGAGACATGAGGACATTGGATTGCCCACTGGGCGCTTTCTCCAGCAAGCGTCGGAGTGGCAATTCCCTGTCCCTCCTTCGGCAACGGACTTGCATCCTCTGTGGCAAGAAGCTCTGGATGTCACAAGCCAGTGGCGAAAGCAGTGCTCGTTAGATACTGCTAGAAACGAAAAGAAACCAATGCACGATACGGCTGCCCGCAAGGGCCAGGCGCTGCCTCCCGGCCCGCCACGCAGGGCTGCGGGGCCGGCTACGCTCGGCGGTGCCTGGTCAGGGGCTTTGGAAACCCGGTGGGGAAAGAAGCCGAGCTCAAACCCTCACGGTCTCCAGGGCAGCGTGTCGTTTCCTCGTCCTTTGCGGCGATGGAGGGATCAGGAGCCCCGCGGATGCGCCGAAGGATGAAGGGAAGAAGCCACGCGCGAGCCCTTCGGCGGGGCTGCCGCGGGAAGGAGGAGTAAATAACGCGTGGCTGCTTCGGTGGTTAAGCAGATTTCCGCACAGGTTCGTCTGCTCTTTAGGCTGGTTTTGGGACCATCCAGTAATTAAGCTCCAGAGCTGCTGGGAACCTGCCGTGCCTGTAATGGTGTCCCACGGGGGCACGTGGGGGTACGCGCAAAGCCCGGCCGGCGCGGGGAGGGATTGCCTTACAAACCCAGGGTGTTTTGTTATCTCTCACGAGGCGAGACAGAGAGGGGTTTGCTCTCCATAATCAGACGAGTTGAAGCAGTGCGGGTTAGCTCAGCCCAAAAGAAGATGCTCAAGAAGAGCTGGTAAGACGCAAATCCAATATGTGCTAATTACGCAGTGGCACAACAAACAGCTGCAAATCTTCCATTCAGTTAGCCCTGTTTACTTGGGGTTTTTTCTTCTTTTATTTTTCTCTCCTAAATTTAAATTCCCGAGGAGACGCTAGATACAGCATGTGCTAACGCAGTCCACGGTGAAATGCTGCGGGGAGGAGCGCTTATTTCTGATCCTGCCTGCCCTCCCTCTGCACCCGTGTCCCTGCTCAGCCCCGCAAAGCTTCCCCGCCGGCTCCGGCCTCATTCCTTCCTCGCCTTCATCTCATTGCACATTGGAGCGCGGCCACTGAAACGGTGGATTTGCCCCACTGAGAGCGGGATCCAGCCCCGGGTCTTGCTGGGTTGAGATAACTCTGTGCTTGCTGTGCGTGGGGTGAAGAAGATGGGCTGGGGACCCCCCAGGACTCCAGGCTGGGGACCGGGGACATCGCTTGAGCGCCGCATGCCGGGGCAGCACGGGCGACTCCCACCCACCGCAGGCCTTGTGATGCTGCTCGGGTGGATGTGGCGGGGAGCCCTGTGCCGTGGCACACCCGGCACCGTGTCCCCTGCGCCCCCAGCCCCGCTCCCCACGGGGGAGCTTTCCTCGGGGGCCGCTTCCCAAGCCAGCACGAAGGTGAGCGTAGAAAGAGCCGGTCAGGGTTTAAACCCGATAAACCGTCAGGGTTTAAACCTGATAAACAGATTCAGAGCCGCTCCTAATTGCTCTGAGTGGGCAGGGGACGGGGAGGGGGATGTTGCGAGCTGTCTTTGCAGCGCAGAGTTGCGCCCTCGGGTGCACCCTCGTCTGTTGGCCGAGTGCTTCCCTCGGTCCCTGTCCCCCGTGCCGGTGGCGGGCTGGCGGGGTGGCTACCAGAGCCTCTGCCTGGCTCAGGGCTCCTGCTCTAGACTCTCTCCAGCACAATTAGAAACACCGTCAGGACCTCGCCGTAACAAATCGCTTGATTTTCTAGGCCAGCTCTGCCGGTTAGGGCGATACCAGGAGCTGAAAGCTGGCAGTTTATTTCAGCTTTTACTCAGTATGTTTTGCTCCAAAGCGACTTAAAATGCATTAGTGTCACAAGGCGGGAGCTGCGCGGGAGCCGCTCGGCAGCTCAGTCGTGTCTTTCTGTCACTTGTCCTATTGTCTGGGGAAGTTCTTTTAGCAAAGGCAGGCAGCTGACTCACTTATCATATTTTTCTCCTGATTTTTTTTTTTTTTTTTTTTTGCTGGGGGCTGGGAGTTGGTTATAAACATCATCTCAGAGGGATGTGTCGCTACCAGGGTTGACGGTGGTAAATAGCGGGCGGGCCCCGTGCTCAGTCCTCTCACTGCCCGGCGGGGAGCAGAGGTGGGAGCGGGAGCATCCGCCGGCACAGGAGCGGTGCCGGGGCTCTGGACCTGCCGCGGCCACGGAGAAGAACCTGGTCTGTGCTGTGCTCGCCAATGCCCAGGTTTTGGGTTTGGCAGCGTGGAGGTGGCCGTCGTTAGTGGCGCTGGGAGGATGCTGCGCAACCACCCCGTCACCCTCCCTCCCCAAAACGCACCTCGGAGGGAGGCAAACGGGGTCGGGACCGACCCTGGTGGGAGCTGGCTGCAGCTGACCCAGGCCGCTGCCGCTTCCGAGGAGAAGCTGCGCTGGCGATCCCGAGAGGAGCCGCGTGGGTGCCCCTCATCCCCGTGGGGCAGAGCTCAGCACCTGGGGCAGAAGCTCAGCACAAAGCAGCGTTTTGGCCGGGAGCAGGGACACGGGTGTGGGTTTTCCGTGGCTCCAGCGGCGTTGCAGCTGCAGGATGCCATCAAGAACTTTGATTTTGGTTTGAAAATCTGACCAGCTCCCGCAGGAGCGATCGTGGCAGACTCTGGATACCCTGGGCAATGTACTGGTGGCATCTGGCTTTCCTGTGCTGCTCCAAATTGGGCAGAGGACACCCAGCAGCAATCCCTCCTCGTGCCAGGAGACCTGACAGCCCATCCTCAGCCACCGAGGGCTTGGCCGTGCGTCCTCAGCCCGGCAGAAATCCCACCCAGCTGCCGCAGGTGCCCTTCCCCTGCGTCGGTCCGGTGAAGCGGGTGAATGGGGGTAGGTATCCACGGACCCGTTTTCCTGCCGCTTTGCAGCCCCGGAGGTCGGGGCCGGCCAGCGGGCGTGCGGGGAGGCATTTCGCAGCTGCTTTGACTTTTGTGCGTGTGTACGGTGCGTGCACGCGTGTTTAGGGATGCCCACATGGTTCGTGTTTGTAGTACGTGGAGGGAGCAGGGCAGGGACCTGCGTCCTTCATTGAAAGCAATTATAAATGAACAAGGGCAACGGGAAAAGCCCTAAATAAGTCACTGAAAGCAAACACTCTCCAGTTTTGGCTGCCTTTGCATGAAGATAAATGTAGAAAGCTGGTCCTGTAATAAGGCGGAGCCCAATGACGCCCTCCCGTGCCGTCTCGCCGGGGTGAGCCCTCTCGCCCATCGGAGCGGCACGGGGCTGGTTGCAAGCGAACACCAGCACAGACCAGCAGCAGCAAGAGCCCCCCTGCCACCGACGGCCTTTGCACTCCCGCGCCTAAGGCTCTCCCCAGCTACAGGGCACTCCGGATTCTCCTGTCCCGCGCCCAGGGGTTCCCACTGGTGGAGGAGACCCGAGGCTCGCGTGGCTCAAAGCCTGCGGGAACCGGGCCCCCCGTCGCCCGGCGGCTCCGGCGAGACCAGGTCTGCGCGATGCTGCCGAGCGGCTCGGCGGGGACCCCTTCCCCTGCCGGCCTGCTTGGGGCTCAAAGGCTGCTCTGCTCCCGCCTCCCAGCTGGTTAAAGCCACGGAGCCGACCGTGTTTCCCAGTGCGGCCCAGCTTCCAGACTGGTGGGCGGGCTGGGGACCTGCCATGGAGCGCGGCTCCCAGCAGCACAGGGAGCGCAGGGTGCGCTCCTGCCGGCTGCGGGCAGGGCCGTGTTTGACAAAGCACAGCGGACCAGGAGGAAGCCTCGTATTTATAATTCCTAAAGTTGTCTTGAACCCCCAACCCTGATGCTAGCTTCAAACAGGAACAGAGAAATCCATGTTTAGTTCAACTGCTCGTTTGATATTTGGAGAGAAAGGAAAATCGAGAAGTCGTTGCTCATCGCACACGTAACTAAATAAAATATGAACATCGGTGCTTGCGCATTGGTGCCGTGTTATTCAGCTCCTTCGGTTGGGTGCCAAATATATTTATTTTGCATCTGGTCGCCTGCAGGTAAATGGGGTGCAGCCGCCGGGCTGCTGTGTCAAAGCTGCCGGCGCGGGTTTGGTGCTGGCGGGGCGTTTTGCGAGCTGCACGGCCGCAGCCAGCTCAGGCTGGGAAGGGCTCGGCTGCTCCCCCACGGTGACCGGTCTGTGCGCTCTTCCTCCCCGGGCGAAGGGGATTCCGTCACCTGGGCGCCCTGGCCCCTTCGTCTCGCTGAGCACCGATGACTTTGGCTCAAGGACGTGGTGGTGTTTCCTTTTTATCTCTTTTTCTCACTTCTCTTCCCAACTGTAGAGAAATCAACTATTCTGTATTTCAGGCCAGAAGGTGAATGTTTGAGGAAATTATGAGCATGTTATAATGCAATTAAAAAACAACCCCTGTAATTGCTGTAATTTATATACGCCTACAAAATAACCAGCTGGTGTAATCAAAGCTTCTAGTGTATTTTGTTTGTTTCAGCAAATCAAACAGAAGGAAATGGTTCCATCTGCGTTTTCACGTGCCGCGCAAGGGTTTGCAGCAGTCCGAGGCGCCTCGTAAGGAAGCCCTGCGAGACAGGGAGCAGCAAGAGAGGGTGCTTGCTGTTCGAGCCGTCATTAATACGAGCTTCAGCATCGCCGCAGCGTCAGCGTACGCTTAACGGAGGGACGAGTGCTCAGGGGCAGGCTTTGTGCGTGTGTGTGGATGGGGAGGAGTGATGCTGTCCCCTGGAAAACCGGGGATGCTGCATATGTGTTTTGGACTCGTGCGCTTCAAAGAGTGCATCTCGAGCTCACCTCCCTCCCTCCCCTCCCTGCCCTCCATCAACAGCCCTGCAACATTAAAGCAGATCGGCTGCAATTTCAAAGCTGCGACTTCAGTGCAGCCGAGTTGGTGATGAGGAAGATAATTAGCAAGTTAAATGTTCAATGCTTTAGTCAAATTATGTTTAATAATATTGAGCTATAAGGAAGGAGGGTGGCAGGCACTGTTAGCAGCTGGCTTTTTCATTATCAATACAGCGTTGTTGTGCAAAGCGCTTTCCACTTAATGAAGGCACCCTGGGTTTTATTTCATTTTTCAAGCCTGTTTCTGTGTTCTGCTTCACCCGCCGTTGGCTAGCAATTTGCAGGATTGCAAACGAGCTCGGAGTATTTTAGGAGCCAGTGGTTTTGCAGGAATGAATGCTTTCCCTGTGCTTCGTGACTATGGTTCGAGTTCTCTTGGCTATCTGGCCCCCAAATTATCTGTGCATGCAGAGAAAGGCCGTGTTTATGGGTCTGCTGGAGTCTTGACGAAAGCCTCTGACTGCAGTTTCTAGCCGAGGATGAATAAAACACTGCAGGGATCCTTTTCCAGCCCTGAAGTTTAAAATATTAATAGGATATCATTTTCCCGACAAACGTTGCAACAGGTAGTGAGCACTTTGTTATAAAACATTTCCTCTTAGTGGAGCGGTGTATTTTAATGGAAATGCGGTGTCACTTAAATTATTGATATCCAAAAAATTATGAGTCCACTGTGTGTCCACAGATATCAAAATCTTTTCAAACGGGCTCTTTCTCCGTGCTCCGCTGAATCGCGTTCTGCTCCGTGAATGTTGCAGCCCGCGGGCACCAAAGCAGCCTGCGCTCCCCGGGCATCCCCGCGCCGCTTGGGCTGCGATCCGCCGGCAGCGACCCGCTCCCACGAGCGAAAGGCAGCGTGGCCAGGACGCCGGGACGGGAGACGCAGGCAGCTTGGGGCGGGGACCACAACCTTCTCCCGGCGGCCGTTTATCCCCGGTACCGAGAGAGGATGAGGAGGGGAGAGCAGGGGTGGAAAATAGCAGCGATTCGTTCGGAGCGGGCAGGCTTCCTGACTGGCTATGGAAGCAGAATAGCTCTTTATACTCTTACAAAAAGGTGGGACGTGGTGGGAGGGAACGGCCGAGCTCGCGGGTTTTGGCAGCGGTGGGCGGCCTGGCAGGCGCCGGGGAGGGTTTCGCCCCCGCTGCTTGGCAGAGGCTGCCGGTCGCTGGCTGCCCGTGCGGGGCGAGCTGTCCCCTGGCTCGGTCCGGAGCTGCCACGTTGCTCTCCCGGCCTGTGCCTGTGTTGCTCCAGCGGAGATGCTCTGCAAAGGGGAGAAATCCCGCTTCGATGGTTCAGCAGGCTCTTGTTTGCCTTCCTTACCACGTGCAAAACAAAACTGATGATGAAAATAGCCGTGCTGGCTTCTTTCCTGGTAGAAACGCGGGGAGCGGCACATTTAGTCTCTCCCGCCTTGTCAGAGGGTTCAGCAGCAGCGAGAACATTTTTGAGAAACTTCGATACTCCTGATGTTTTTCTGGCTGCCCATAAAGTTTTCCAGGGAACTCAGGAGAAACTCGGCTTTGCTGCAGGAACACAACCCACCCCGGCTTCTCAAACCGTCCCCAGAAAGGAGCAGCAAAGGGCAGACACCCAGGCTGTCCCCTGCGGCCGGTGACCTCCTCGGGGCCACCGCGGTGCCGAGCTCGGTGGCTCCCCCGTCTTGGGCCGAGCACTCGCACAGCCCGCCAGCGTGGGCAGGAGCTGCCAAGAAACCCAAGAGCCTTTGCCCAGAGCTATTCAAGTTGTTGCTCCCGCTGGCAGCGTGTTGGGTGGCACATGGTCTCGGTTGCTAAAGGGGGACTGGGGACGGTCCTCCGGCTTTACTGATCTTTCTGGTTTTTTTCTCTTTCTCCTCTCCCATTTCTGGTCTCGCAGCAAACCCTGGAGACGAATCTCACCAACCTGGTTAAACGCAACAGTGAACTGGAAAACCAGATGGCCAAGCTGATACAGATCTGCCAGCAAGTGGAGGTTGGTGAGGGCAATCGGGGGACGGGGGGCGATGGGAAGGTGCGCTGGGAAGCTCCCGGCTCGAGCGACGGCGTGCATGGGATTGCTCCGGTGCCCTTTCCCCGGGGCTGCTCTGGGAGCAGAGATGAGCGTGTGGTGGGGAGCAGCACTGACGCCGAGGGGCTGGCGGGAGGCTTTGTTGAGGCTGAATTGTTTCGGAGAGTTTAGTCCCGAATGATGGAGGATGCGGGGATGGTTCCCGGGGGTCTGTAGGGTCTGAAGGAGAGGGTGGCATGACTGGGAGCAACTGGGAAGAGACGCAGGCTGCTGGGCTGGCTCAGGAAGGGAGGACCTGCTGGCTGCTCTGTGCACGGGAGCGGAGGTGCTTTTGGGTGAAGCCCGGGTGACAGCGAGCATGCAAACACAGCTCAGCTCGCAGAGAGGGGGAAGCGGAGTTACCCCTCTCGTAGCTGCCTTCTGCGCTCAGGTGCGGTTTTGCCGGCAGCTCCTGTTTCCTTCGGTGCACAGGTGGGGTCTGCTGGGGCTGAGTGCTGAAAAACCTCGTCTGCAGCTGGAAGGCATTAGTGAGAGTTAGCTTTGGATGCTCGGCGTGCTATAGCCTGCACCCTGCCTTCAAAAGCTGGGGCATCTCCAGCTGCGCTCCCAGAAACAACAAATCCCTTTGACCATGATGCCTCCATGCTTCAAATTCCCTATGAAACTCTGGGCTGGTTACACCTCCTCTTTCTTGTCTGGGGGTGCTGTTAAAGTAAACTAGTTAATATTTGCAGAGCACTTGAATATCAAAGTGACGAGCACTGCAGGAAAGCCCAGAAGGAAATTGCTAGCTTGCCTGCAGAGCGGCGTTGGAGCAGCACGCAGCAGCCGCGGCCGGGGCAGCCTCGCGTAGCCGGGGCCGCCCGTGGAGCAGGACCAGCGGTCCTCACGGCCGGCCCGAGAAGGGCATGGTAGTCGCATAACTGCAGCTTGTATCAAAACTGCGTCTGCCCGGGGAGATGTGGAAGCTGTCGCAGGGGTCCTTCTCAGCCCCAGGGTGTTTGTACTGTGTTAATTATATTTAAACCATTTCCTCTTGGGAAGGAGAGGGTGGGACCCCACCGCGCTGGGGTGGGTTGAGCGAGAGTCCTCTCGGCAGCCCGATGGAGCGGAGGGAAGCAATGGGTGTCTGCAGGTGCTGGCAAAGAAGCGATACAAAATCCCCACAGCTGCTTCCAAGCATTTGGTGGGTGGGGTGTGCTCCCACCGGGGATGTGTTTTGGCTGTAGCAGATCCCCGTCCCGGGAGCGAAGCCAAGCAGCTGGAGTCAGCCTGGAGGTCAGAGGGGGACGGAGGCACAGGCAGCGACGTGGGAGCGCCTGGGTGCGCGGTGGGTGAGACGGTCCTCCCCTCTGCAGGCCTGGGGCGGGTGCTTTCCCCTGCAGCCCTCCCTTCCGGGGCGCAGGGGCCGTCGTTCCCGGCACTGATGCTCCCCAGGGCTGCTGCGTCCGCCATCGGTGAGCTGGGGCCGCGCCGTGTTTGCGGGTTTCATGCCGGAGAGGGATGCACCTACATCTTGCGCAGGGCTTGGGTGAGCCAGGGCTGGTAAGGAGGACTGCTCTTCCCAAGGGAATAAAGGGGGGGTCGGGTGTGATTTGGGGGAGCCCTTTGGGAGCAAGGTCCTTTGCGTGGTGAGGCACCCAAAGCAATGCTGATGAGGCTGAGCCTGCTGGTGAAACCAAGGCTCATTTGAGTCTCTCTCCTCCTAGGCGCTTCGGCATAGCCTTATTTTCCTGTTAGCACGAGAGCGTTTTCCTGGCCTTTGCTGGAAAAAGAGGACGTCCAGGCATTGCCTCCAGCTGCCGTACTCCCATTTTGCTGTATACTTTACTGCTAGCCGGGGCAGAAACCCTGGGAGAGTCTCTCTCATCCTGCTCTTCCCCGAGCTGCTCAAACGCTCCGCGACGCGCAGGCGGAAGCGGAGGGTCCCGGACAAGGAGGGCTGGAGGGGATCGTCCCCCATGGGCACCTGTCCCGAGGCGCATCATGACGATGGCTGTCCCACCCAGTCCTGAGCGTGCGATGGAGATGCTGCCTCTTCCCGTGGCTTCTGGTGTCTCGTGCTCCTACGTGCCGGGAAGTTTTTACCAAGTCCGGCTTGAAGCTTTCCTGCTGCAGTTTCAGCCTGTAGCTCTCTGCCCCGTCCTGTCCGCTGCGGACACAGGGGGAAAGTTTTGCTCCTCCTCCAGCAGCCTATAACATACTTGCGGACACCGCATCCTCCCTTCTCTTTTTTGGGCTGAGATGGTTTCATTATTGGGGTTTTTTTCAAGTTTCTTCACAGCACAGTTCTCAGTTTCTTTACAATCCAGACTGTCCCCTTTTTGTCCACGCTTTCTTGGAGATGCAGTGCTCTGAACTGGTGCGGTTCCCCGGCCGGAGCAATGCTCTGCTCTTCTTGCAGTGCTCTGAGGAGAGAGGAAAGGGTTCTTGTGGCTGTCTCGGGCTATAATCCCATTTCTGTATCCCAGGGCTGCGCTGCAATTTTCACACCCGTGTCTCCCATGTAGTTTCTGAGCCCTCTCCACAGGCTGCTGCCTGGCTGCCGTTCCTCGGGACGGGACAGTGACCCTGAACCTCACCCTGCTCGTTACAGCCATTCTCCTCATCTCTCTACTGCATTCTCGGGTCAGGGTAGCCTCACCCTGTGGCGGTGCAGGCAGGGTGACTTGTCCCCAGCCCCTTGGTTCAGGCGGGGATGCTGTCTCCGTCCTCGCCGCGACAGCAGCTTCCCCTTGCAGGGCAAGGCTGGTTCCAGCCTTTCTGCCGGTCTGCAGCGGCCGGTCTTCTTCCCCGCTTTCCTTCCTCCTCCCAAACACACGTACTCTGCCTCCCCGCATCCCTCCTGCCGTCAGAGGCAGCGATTGCCATCTCTCCTGCCTGTGCCCTGCTTTCTGTAGCAGAATAGCAACGTTCAGGCTTAAGCCAGCGGCAAGCGGGAAAGGCTTTGTAGACGGGATTACAGAAAGCATCGGAGGAAGAGAGGAGATCACCTTTAATCCTGCTGAAGAAAGGGACTCGGCTGACCTTGCTGCTTTGACCACTTGATCTGTAAAACTCTCCGTGTTCCCGGTGTGCAATCAGGCGTCTCTTGTTTGCGCTGCCCAGGGAAGCGTTTGTGCGGGCTGTGCGCGGGGGCAGCCGGTGCCAGCGGCCTGACGCTGCCTCTTGGCAGCCGCTCCGGAGTCGGGAGTTCGTCAGCGATGCGCTCCCGTGGAAAACATTCGAGAGGAAGAAGGCGGTTAATACCTTACTGTTGTTCCAAAGTGCACATACCAATTAATACCAAATTAATTTGCAGCTTTGTTTACTGAAGTGATACATGGAAAGAGGCTGTCGCAATTAGTTTCTTCTTAATGGGCTATTGATAACTTTTGGTTGCTAAATTAAGCAGCGGTTCCTTGAACCAACACCTTTCCAGAGAATAAAACCACCAGGCTGCTGCAGGGATCGCTGACGTGCGTTCGGGGGGGTTTGCCAGTGCCCGGGCAAACGTGGTGGCTCTCAGCTTCGCCCTCGGTCGCTCCAGCCCTTGCTGGGGGCCGTGCAAGCCCTGCGGCTCCCCGCGCGACTCCCCCGCGCCGCCTCGTGGGCCGAGCGGCCGGCGGGGATGCGGGGATGCTGCCTGTGCTGCCTGGAGTCGTTTGCCCGTAGCGAGGCACGCGGGGATGCATTTGCACGGAGAGCTGCAGCTTGTTCTTCACCTTCCGCCTCTGAGAGCGACTGGGGCTCCCAGGCCAGGAAGGTGCTTCCTAACCCCCGCGTCTCCTGCAGGCAGCATCAGCGTTTTGTTCTTTGCTCGCTAAATAAGGTCCTTGTTGCTGTCCTGATGATCTGGAGAGAGGAAAAGAGTGCCAGCAGTGCCGTGCCCGCCACCGGCAGCTGCGAGCCACCGTCGGACGCAGCTCAGTACGCAAGGAGGAAGGAGCTGAGACGCGCTCTTGAGTTTCCATGCCGAAATAAAGAGCAGAAAAATCACACCTGGGTTTTGCAGCACTGCTGGCCTTCCCGAGCGTGGCTGCGCCGACGCTCCCACGGCTCTCGCATTGTCCTGCTTCTCTCTCTGCCGGTGTGTCGTGGTGGGGAGAGGGGATCTTGGCTCTGCAGAAGGAATGGCTTTTGTCAGAGGTGCCTCTCCTGGGCTGCCTCTTCCCCCAGGGCTAAGCGGGTTTGGAGTGACTGTGGTAAAATAGATAGCAAATGCATGTCTTGCAGGCAGAGAAGGAGCCAGAATGTCCTTGCAGGGCCGTGGTGACAGTCATCGGCACTCACTGGTCTTATAGGTCACGCTTTGACTCCAAGAGCCCACCAGGCATGGAGCAGGGATGCATCCGGATGTGCCAGGATGATGGGATGTCTTTCCAAACCTCCTCCTCCTCGGAATCCACCTCTAGCATCTCTATGAGCTGACCTGTGAAGAATTGAAAGCTATTTGGTATTTCTTGCTGATTCTGGAAGTTTCAGACCTCTAGGCTGTCGTTTTCTACCTAGTTCAGGAGTTTTCAGCATTGTCAGTCCTTCTGCTTAAAATAACAGTTGAAATACATTTCTCAGCCTCACTAAATATGCAGTCCTGCTCTTCAGAGGCACCTTTTCAGAGAGCACATTAATGTGTGAAATAGAAAATATCTCTGCCCCTCTATCCTTCCCCAAGTCTGAACGCAGAGGATTTTGCTTTCGAGCCGTTTGTGGACGTTGCATATAGGTGGACACATGCGATCCCAACACGCGCGGAACATGACTTGATGGGCAGAGCGAGACCCACGTTATGTCCAGGGAACTGTGCCGCCGGCACGCGGAGGTGCAGAGGGAGGCACTCCAGAGCAGAGCGTTGCCCGTGTCCCCGGGGCACCGAGCCTGTGCTGCCTGCTGGCGTTGCAAGGAGCGACTCCCTCCTGTGCGGTGCGTGGGGGGCTGCTGCTGAGGGAGAGCGAAGGGACCAAATCCTGCAACAGCGATCGAAACGTGGACCAAAGAGAGCAGGTGATGACCCTACAAAGAAGCCGAGTTTGTAAAATACCAGGGTGGGTAGCAGAGATGGTACCCACCCCGACGTCCCCATTGGGGAGGACAGTAGGAGATGCTGCCCGTGTAGCTGCTCTTGCCCGGTGGGGTGGTGGCCCTCGGTGCCGTGGCAGCCGCAGGGCTGGCCTCGGTGCACACCGGTGCGTGTCCCCTGGGGTATGGCTGCCTTGCTACCTAGACAAAAGCCTGTTGATGGTTTTGGGGGTGGCAGCACTGTGGGGGTGGGGTAGGGTCCTCTGCTGCTGCTGCCTGGGTGTGGAGGAGGAGGTCTGCCTCAGGCTGAGGTGATGTTCCTCTTCCCTCCGTGAGCTGCGGCGTGAGCTTTTTCCAGGTTCGAGTTTTACCGTTTGCTTTTTATTGTAGGGCTGCATTGTCCCTAGCACACTTCCCCCACACGCACATTGAGAAGGGTGAAGTGTTTTTCCCCCCCTTCTTACATCTAAAAGCTCTCCCCCACGCCCAGCTTCCCTACAGTTGTAGCACCCGCTGAGTCTTTACCCCCAAATGCGGCATTTACCTGGGAACTAGTTCATCCTAATAAAAAGTGGTTTGGCCAGTATCTGGCTGTGCCTGAGCCAGGGCTTTTGCCAGCGGAGCTGTGTTGCTCTGAAGTCCCACCTCCGTGCTCCGCTGGCACTTTGGGCCTGCAGACGTTCCTTTTTGGACGGAAGGCGGCTGGGGAAAGGGACTGCGGTGGCCTCTGCGGCTTCACCTGCCGTCGCTCTCCCAGAGCGTGAGCGCTGCCTGAGCTGCAGACTTCTTGCCCTGGGTAGGCTTTCAGATTTCGGATTAATTTAACCGGGAGCCGGGGATTTCTGCGTGGCGTGCCAGGCTGGAGGAGGAGCGTGGTGCTTGCCAAAGGACCCTCCCCACGCTGTTGTTTTTGCAGCCCTGGCACCCAGGGCTCCCTCCTGCTGGTAATAGCAAGCACCGGGGCTGCGAACGCTTGCAAGCAGCCCTGATTTTGTGCGCCTGGGGAATCCGAGTGACGGCCATCTCTGCCTGCGCTCGTGCCTGGAGGGGCGGGTGGGCTGCCAGCACCCCCTGCGACAGCCTGGGTTGCGAGGCAGCGCTGCCGCCTTTGCTGCTGCCAGCCCAGGTTGCTGCAGGCTCCAAACCCTGGCTTTGGTTCCCCCCTCTGCTACCTTGCAGCAGATTTGGAAGATTATCCGCTGTTTTTTCTCAGTGGAGTTATCTTTGCAGACCATCAGCTGTCTCCCACTTCAGTGTTGCATAATCTGCTGGCCGGGTTTAAAAAAAGATCTTGTATCAAATGTGTTTAACACTGGGTTGCCTTCAGACTTCTCCGCTGTTTCACATAGCTCTGAGAGTACAAAATGAAGAAAACCTATTTATGTTCTCTAGTACGCTGTTTAATGTAAGTGCTAGGGCTCAATTCCCCTTCTGTAAAGTGCATCCCCCCTTTCTTGTGCCTCCCCCCAAGGACTGAAACCTCTGCCTGTGCTTTCACTGCACTCTTTGCATGCCTGCCTTTCAGCTTTACAATTTAAAAAAAAAAAAACCACAAAAAAACTGTGGATTTGAATCCTGGAAAGGGGGTCCAGCAGGGATTAATTAGCCTAAATTAAGCAGAACACATGCAGCTTTTTTTGTAGAAACAAGCCGCTGTTTCCTTCTGCCTCCTGGGGCTGGCACCGTGCTCACCTCTGCTCATTCGAGGGGCAGGGTGGGACCCCCCGTGTCCCCAGCTTGCTGACCCCCCCCCATCCTAACCGTCCCACCTCTCCGAAGGGCACACGCTCCACCTTCCTGCCGGCAGCGCCAGCTCGGCTTTGCCTGGAGGAGCTGCAATTTGGACAAATCCTCCAGCATCTCAGCTCCTGACCGCCTTGGGGAGGGCCCCAGCTCTCTGAGGTCACCGATGTCCTACCTGGCACACGCCTGGCACCTGCGTGGCAGAGCCTGGCTGGGCACGGACGGCTCCTGCGTCCACAGCAGTGATGTCTGTGCAGAAGGACTGATGGCCTTGGGAGATCTGTGAAGGAGGAAACCATCAATGCATCTCCTACTTAGGCTTCTCTGCTCTTCTTTGAAGTCTTACAGGACAAGTGCACCACCGTGTCCTGCTGCCTTCTCTCGCTGCCCCCCACCCTTGTCTCAGCAGGGAACGTGGCTCTCTAGCCTGGGGTGCTGAGGGTTTACTGGTCCCTTCTCCAAGGGTGAGAAGACCATCTTGAGTCGCGTCTTCCAGAGCAAAGCTTCAGAATCGGTTGCGCAAGAGTCCAAACCAGAGGAGCCACACGTGCTGGTCTCCCCTGTTTGCAGCATCCGTCCCTTCATGACCAAGGAGCTGTAGTGTCTCCTTGCTGCCTTCCCCAAAAGCACGTTGAGAGCCACACAGCCTGCCGGCCATGCCCTGCCTGGCCGGGGGGTATCTTGCTGGTCAGCAGGGGAGGGAGAGCGTAGGTGATCTCCCTGTGGTTGTGTTCTGGTAGATGCTAAGCAGCAAAATTATCGTCTTGGCCAACTGTCCACGTGGCAGATGCCACAGGGAGGCCAGACCTGGTCTAGAAGAGGCCAGATTGTGTACAAGGTGGTTTGCAATAGCTGATCAGACCTGAAGGTGACTTTTGGGAAGCTCTGGCCATTCTGAGTGTGTCATCTTCAGTCCCCCACTGGGACTGACTCCGGTGCCCAGGCCTACACGAGGTCTCCTCATCTCCTGGCTCAAGTCCCTCCTCTTGGCACAGCGATTCTGGAGGGCAGGGTGGGAGGAAGAACTGGTTGTGCCGTGTAGCAGGTTGTGTTTCTTTGCCACTGAACCATAAATACCAGGAATGAGGTTAGGGAGGAAGGAACAGCAGCAGTCTGGAAGGTGGCCGTGATCGTGAACGTGCTGTTTGATGCTCGCTCTGTTACTCCGCTGGGGGCCGGTCCAGCCGAAGCTGCGTGTCTCGCGTTGGGAACCGTGGTTAGGAGGGGACGGTGTAGGGAGGAGATTATGGGTTTGAGCATCACCAGGCTCCCCTCGTCGTGAGCCCAGAGCAAAATCCACTAGGGGACGGTGCCCCGGTTTAGGAAGTGAACTGCAAGCGCAGTAAGAAATTTGCCTTGAGCCGGAGAAAGCTTAAAGATTTATTGTGGTCTGGGCACGTGTCCTGCCAAACCTTTGCACTGTGAATAAATGGGGCTTTTTAGAGCAGCAGGTGCTGCCAGCAGCATCTGGTACTTTTTCATTTTTTTAGGGGGAAGGTGGCTATTTGTAAAAGGCTTTGCCCAAAGAGGGGCTCCCGAGGAGTGCTCTGTGACCGCCAGGCACTCTAGGCACTGTGCTGTGGCTGAAAATAAGGGTAATGGAGGCGTCCGTGGAGCCTGGGGCTGCCTGCCGGGTTGGCAGCACCGGCGCGGCCTGCCCAGCTTCCCTGCTCCGTGGGCTGAAAGCTGCGTCCGGGGAGGTGCTGGAGCCCTGCCGAGAGCATCCCGCAGCGCCCGCAGGGGCGAGGTTTGTCCTCCCCGCGGCCCTGCACCACGCTGCAGAGCTCGGGGCTGCAGCCCGGCACAGCGAGCGGCCGGAGCAGAGGCGGGGTGGCTGCACCAGCCTAGCTTGCCCGTGGTCGTTGCTGCCTCGAGCTGGTTCAGCCCTTTTGTTAAGGCCCCACACGGCGTTTCCCGATGCGCCCTTTGCAGCCGTGCAGCCCCGCGGGCTCTGCCTGCGCTCCCTCCCTCCGCCCGCACCACGCGGTTGCTTTTGGTCTCGCTTTTGCAGATGCTTTGAAGTCACGGCCACCCTTGCTCTTCCAAGCAGGGCGCTCGCATTCATTTTTAAACCTCTTCTTGCTTTAACTAGCACACGGGCACTGCCTCGGTGTAGATGCGCGAGAGAGCTGTGAGTTTTGCTCGGGAGGAGAGGGCAGCAAAGCTCCTGCGCTGCTCAACTCAAAGCAGGACGGCTAGGGCAGGATAACCTCCAGCTGCCCCGCGGCTGAAGGGAGGATGGGGGTCACTTGGGAGTGCCGAGAGCAGCCCAGGCTGTGCAGCCGTGGCTGTGGGGAGCACCCCAAAACATACCGCCCGCCCAGGGAAGGGAGGCGGAGGGATCCCTGAGCATCCCTGCGCGGGGCTGGCGCAGGCCAGCGCCGGGTGTCAGCGCTGTCCGGGGGTACCCAGGCTTTGTTGGAAAGTGATGCAGCCGTGACTGGGGTGCAGCACCCGGCAGGGCTGAGCCAGGCTGGGCAGCAGGGGCTTGCTGCTCCCGGGCTGCCACCTCCCTGCAGCCCGTGCCCTGGGTCCCGGGGAGGGGCAGCACCTACGGAGGAGCCCGTGCCCCGCAAGCCACCCAGCACGGCCCCTTCACCCAGCGCCGACCTTGGACGTGCAGCAAGGAGGGCTTCACACCCTTCTCCGGCCCTTTTCCTTCCTCCAGCTGCAGTGGCAATGGATGCAGGTGAGCCAGCCTGCTTCTGTCTGCGTTGCAGGGCTGTTATCTCCTGCCCGGCTCAGCCCCCGGCAGCCGGCAGAGCCGGGACCCAGCATGGAGGATATATATTGCATCTCTCCCGGTCTGAGCTGGGAGAGCCGCGAGGCTGCCGGGCTCCGGGACGAGCGTGTCCCTCCTAACGGCGTGTACTTTTGCTGTTCCTGGCCAGGTGAACACAGCCATGCATGAGGCCAAGCTGATGGAGGAGTGTGACGAGCTCATGGAGATCATCCGCCAGCGCAAGCAGGTCATCGCCGTCAAGATCAAGGAGACGAAGGTAAGGAGGGCCAGCTCGTGCATCGGGGGTTTGAGGGTCCCCTCCTGCGCCCGTGGGGTGGCCGCTGCAGGGTCTGTCCTTCCTCTCTGGGCACAGCCCAGCAGTTCAGCAGCCCGTGGTGCTGGGATGTCCCAGCCACACGCAGAGGGGCTGCTAGTGGCGTGCGTCGCCTTGCCCGTGAAGGAATTGCTTTGGGCAGCCGTCAGCGCACACAGCTTCATCGCCCTGCCGCCCCAAACGGTGCGCGAGTCCGGGTGTCCCTTGCTGCTGCTGTCCCCAGGGCTCTTCCGCCAAGGACGAGGCGTGTGCTTGACGTGGCCGGAGGAGGGAAGGCGCATTGATTAGCATGACAAATTGGCGCAGTTGCTTGGATCAGTCCAGACAGCTTCCTCAGGGCTTTTCTAACACTGCGGTGCTAATATAATAATGTAGAATTAATATGGAAGGGCCATCCGAGCCCTGCACTGCAGATAAAGGAGAGGCTACACGGTCTGCAGTGCAGCGTAGCCGTAGGTGAGCTGGTTTCTCACCCTTTTCTTGGAGGGGGTGTTTGGACCCTTCCTCCAGCGGTTCCAGGTGTCCTGGCTTTTCCCGGTGGTTTCTGTGCGATGGGGAGAGGCTGGAGGGATCCGCTGTAGCTCTGAGCGGTGCCCACGGGAGTTTGCAGTGTGCGTGCACAAGCCCTTTGCCTTTCTCACTGAGCTTGAACGTGCGTCAGGGTCCAGCTCTGCGTCCGTCACGGTGCCGATAGCTAAGCCAGGCAGCACCATTGCCCCAGATACAGATTTTTTTTGCAGGCAAAGGTTTGGGAGCAGGTTGCGCCACGTGCGTATGCAAGAGAGCCAACTAGCACGACTCTCGGACACCCTCGGCAGGGGTGGAAGCTTTAAAATGCGTGCTTTTATTCCAGCCACTTAAGGGAACATATTTTATGTAACGGTGCCTTCTGCTGGTCCATCTGTCTGTCTGCCTCTCACTTCCCACCCTCTCCCCTTAATGTCTTTTGACCATGTTGTCCAGTTTCAGCCGTACTTGGCAGGGAGCTGGAAGGCTCAAAGATGTTATTTTCCTGCAAATTGGCAGCTGGCTAGAGGAGAGAGGCCCCGATTAGTGCCCAAAACCATCAGCAGGAGAAACGCTCAGCTGCTTATAAACTGCCAGGGTAGGAGCAACGGGCTCGTGCCCACGGAGCTGCAAACCCAGCACCGCACCAGCGGGAGTCGGATGTGGGGACGGTGGTACTGGCAGTGTCGGGGAGGGGACTGGGGTTGCTTACCGAAGTTACCTGGAACCTGGAATAAGCCTCTTTGCTGGTGAAATGGGGCTGGAGGTGGAAACACGTGGGTTTGCAGCACTGCAATGCCCCTCTGCAGCCCCCTGCGCTGCCGGCGCTGGCCTGCGGGGAGGCTGGGCAGGTTCCCTCCATTGCTTTCAACACCTCTGAGCAACAATTTCCAAGTGTGAACGGGAAGCAGCCTTTCCGAGGAGCCCCAGACGCAAACATTGGAGAGTTTAAAAAGCTCCAAACACAAAAGAAAGGAGGAAGCGCTGGAGACTGCGGCTGGCTTGAAGCGCTCCGACTGCGGAGTGAGAAATACTGCTTTCCTGCTGAATTGCCATTTGGTTTTCCATTTGCTCTGGGCTGCTTTTCCTGACAAATGGCCCAACGGATGCATGGAGCAGCCTGATTGCGCGGCGTTGGAAAGAACGGCAGCCCCGGGCCTAAGGAGGAAAGTCTACGGAGGCAAAAATGCCGAGGCAGCGGTTTGTCTCCCGCCGGAGTGCAGTCCTGGGAGGAACTGGCTGCTCCGTCCCAGGGCTGCTTTGGTAGCTGGGAGATGGAGCTCCTCTGCCTCCACGAGGCAGCGATGGAAGGACCAGAGCAGCAGCCTGAAGTTTGCGCTTGGTCACGGGTGGGAGCGAGGGATGCCAGGCGAGGGTGCCCGGAGTATGACGCCTGCCGTGCTCCTGGGCGACGCACCTTTGACTAAGGAAACCACGCCCAGCCTTTAGGTATCTTTTAGTAATCCTAAAAAAGAGCTCTTTCCGGATGCCTCACACACACATCTTTGGAAACCCACCAGAGATTAGATACTGAGGAGCCCACGTGCAGCTCCAGACTGGGCTCGCACCTTGCAGGGCTCAGGTTCGTGCTCTGCCGGGGCTCAGATACCACCACCCATGAGACTGGGCGGCACCCCGTGGCGAACGTGGCACCGAGGTGGTGGGGATACGTGGGAAGGACCCAGGAGGCAGAGAAAATCGTCAGGGAGGATGCGAGAGGAGGAGCAGGAGGGAAGCAGGCAGCTGCTGCCCTGAAGAGCCCTCTGCCACGGCGCGGATCCGGCCGGCCGATGCCAGCAGCCGCGGCGCCGGCTCGGGGCACTGCAGGTGCCGGTGTCACAGCCCAGCCTGGCTGGCCTCGGGCCAGGGCATCCGCACCTCCTTTTCCCTTAGCCACAGCGGAGGCTTTGCCTGGGATTAATGCTGCAGGCTGTGGTCGTTGCGGGGATGTGGCCGAGGAGAGCTGGGTCCAGGCACGGCAGCGGCTCCTGGGAGCGATCGTGGCAAGGGCAGGGGCTCTCCTGCCTCTCCCTGCCTGAGGCTGACAGCTACTCCAGAGCTCGCCGAGTCCTCCCTTGAAACAAAGTCGTCTTACTTATCTTCCTTATTCTCCTTTTGGTAATTTTTTTCTGACAAGTCTGGTCATAAAATGAACCATCCATCAGCCCATTAAGCCCCAGCAGGAGAATCGCTTCCTTGTGCAAATAGCCATTTTAAGCTGTGCCTGCCTGCTGCCAGCGGAGACGAGCCCGTGCTCCCCCCGCCACGTGCCACCGGGGCACAGCTCGCGGCGGCGTGCTGCTCCCTGCCCGGTCCCCCGCACCGTCCCCCGGCACGCTCCCCGGGGCGGCCGCCGTCCCCGAGTCTGGCTGCTGGGGCGTTGGGGGGTTGCAGAGCTCCCGACCAGGCCGAGAGGATCCCCCCAGGCCCCGGGGCTCTGCACAGACCTGTCCCTCGTTGCGCTTTCTGTCACGGGTCTGTGCCGCTCGTCTGACCCCCTTGTTTGGACGTCATTCATCCCAGCCAATATCTTCTTGCTCGCTAACGATCTTACCAGTGCGCCGAGAAGCAAGAAGGACACGAGAAGCAAAGGGCGGTGGCTGTGGGGTGACCCCCGCCATTGTTCCGATGCCGTATCGCTGGCTGTTCGTCCGTGTCTTACCCCGTAAGCCGGCCGACTGCCTGCTCTTCGCATGGCTTCCCCCAGCCCTGGCCGGGCGCGGGGCGGGGGCGGGCCGGCTCTCCGAGGGGTGCTCTCCTCCGAGGTGGGAGGTGCGGCGGGGCGGCTCGGTGAGGGGCCGGGTCCCAAGGCAGCCGCGCTTCCAGCCCTGCCGTGCCGGGACGAGGCAGGAGAGCTCGGCTCAGGGGTGATTGCTGCTCATGGCCTATCAGGAGGGAAAGCGGCACCCAGCTGCCTTGGCTCCTGGGAGGGAGCAGCCCTCGGCTACAGCCAGGTGCCAGCTCTGCTGCCCTGAGGGAGAGGGTGGATATTTGGTCCCGCCACTGAGACTGGGGGCTTTGGGTTTTTCTCAAAAACTGACGTGCCCTGAGCACCTGCCCTGTGGGCTAGCCAGGCCGCTAGCCCTAATTACAGCAAAGTCTAGCAGCAGCGACCGCAAACCCTCAGCGGGCTGCACAGAGGGGAACAGGGGCTCTTAGCCCACCCGCTGCTGAGTAAAGGACGGCCGTACTGGGAGAGGCTTAAACAACACCAAATTCCCCTCTGTCGTCTGCTGGCCAGGAGGCCCTCGGAGCCGGCTCTGCGCTGGGCAGTGGATGTGACAGGCTGGAGGGACGGGATGCCATCCAGAGGACCTGGACAGGCTGGAGGGGTGGGCCCGTGTGAACCTCATGAGGTTCCACAAGGCCAAGTGCAAGGTCCTGCGCCTGGGCCAGGGCAATCCCCACCACCAGCACGGGCTGGGGGATGGATGGGCTGGGAGCAGCCCTGCGGAGGAGGACTTGGGGGTGCTGGTGGGTGAAAAACTGGACGTGAGCCAGCAACGTGCGCTCACAGCCCCACCGTGTCCTGGGCGCGTCATCCGCGGCGTGGCCAGCGGGTCGAGGGAGGGGATTCTGCCCCTCTGCTCCGCTCTGCTGAGACCCCCTGGAGCACTGCGTCCAGCTCGGGGGTCCCCAGCACCAGGAGGCCACGGAGCTGTTGGAGTGGGTCCAGAGGAGGCCACGGAAATGGTCCGAGGGCTGGAACCCCTCTGCTAGGAAGAAAGGCTGAGAGAGTTGGGGCTCTTCAGCCGGGAGAAGAGAAGGCTCCACGGGGAGACTTTATTGCAGCATTTCAATACATAACATGCAGAGAGGATACTGTGTCACTAAATTTGCACACCCCACAATGGCCTTTCAATATATAAAGGGGACTCACAAGAAAGACAGAGAGAGACTTTTTACCAAGGCCTGTAGCGACAGGACAAGGGGCAATGGCTTTTAACTGAACGAGGGTAGGTTTAGGTTGGACATAGAGAGGAAATCCTTTACGATGAGGGTGGTGAGACACTGGAGCAGGCTGCCCAGAGAAGCCGTGGATGCCCCGTCCCTGGAAGTGTTCAAGGTCGGGTTGGACGGGGCTTTGAGCAACCTCACCTGGTGAAAGATGTCCCTGCCCGTGGCAGGAGGGTTGGATGAGGTGGTCCTCAAAGGTCCCTCCCAACCCAAACCCTTCTGTGATTCTGTGTTTGCACACAACCTCGAGCCCTGTGGGAGCTGGGGGGGGATGCTGCCAGGGCTGCGGGCAGCGAGGCCAGCTTTGGCAGGAGGACCCCAGGAGCGTGTTGGGTGTGTGGCAGCTTGCGGGGCCCTGGCAGGAATGTTTCTGCATTCACAGCGTTATTTGCTATCGCTGTAATTCAAACTACCTGTGAGCGTTAAGTCAACAGCAAGTCGGAGCCCGTGAGTTCTTGCTGCAGTGGAAGCAGGCTGCGTGTCTGGTCCTGATAACAGCGGTGGCAACAAATCCAAGTGTCATGCGGCGTAACAAGCGCTACCTGCTTCCTCTGCTCCTGCTCCCGGCCCCCGGCACGCCAGCCCTGCACGCGTACGCGGCTGTGCGCCTGGGAGCCGGCAAGCCTCTGTGGGGGGAGCGGAGCGATTAAACCGTGGTGACGTGCTCTGCTGGCTCCTTCCCTCTCCCCCTCTCCTCTGCCTGCTCCCATCGTCCAGCTGCTTTTGGGCTCGCAGCTCTGCGCTGGGGCCCGCGGCCGTGGTGTCGTCAGCCCCGTCCGGGATCTTCGCGGGTGCCGGAGCGGGTGCAGGGAGATGCTGCAGCCCAGCGTCACACTGTGGGGACTCGGGGCTGGGAGCTGATGTCCTCCAAAAGCCTGGGAGAAGGACGAGGGAGAGCGTGCAGGTCACCTCGTACCTTGGTCACCTAACAGCTCTGCCGACAAGTGACAGCTGCCTGGCCACGCGTCGTCACCGTCCAGGTTTAACCTGGGCTTCCTCGCTGCCTGCACGGAGCCAGCACGGGGCTGGCTGGGGCAGGAAATCTGACGGGATGGGTGCCGGGGCCCGGCAGGCGTTTCTGCCAAACGGAGGGAGCCGGCAGGAGCCAAGGGCTTCCTCACCTCGGGTGGGCGATGTCCTCGCCCGCGCTGGCAGCGCCGCGGGTGCTTCCCACGGGATGCCTCACCCTGGGTGCCTCTGCAGAGCTCGCAGCTCTGGCTGGAGGATGCCCAAGTGTCCTCACCTTGCCGGTAATTCACCCCAAGGTCCCCTCCGGCTGCAGCCTGGCATGCTGCTCCGTGGCCGGTGCTGGAGTGGGTGCAGCCGGGTGGGTGCCATGCTGGTCCCGCGGGGCTCCGTTGGCTGGCACCCAGCCATGTCGCAGGGTGCAATGGAAACCCTTAGGTGTTCGGGGAGGATGCAGAGTCATGGCTCTTTCTTGGCTTGGGGTCCTCGGAGCTCATCTGTTGGCTTTTCACGCTTGGTCTTGTCTATTTTGAGCTCCTGCGGAGGTGCCGGGGCTGTGCAAGGATGCCCGCAGCCGTGCAGGGGGAGCAGGGCCCTGCTGTCAGCCGGGGGATTAGCACGCTACTTAATTGTAAATGCACTGACAGCGCTGGCACCTCGGAAGAGCAGCTGGAGCAGCCTCCCGTCACCTCCGAGAGCTCCTGCTTTTGCTTCCTGACAGGTTTTCAAACCGCAGACGGGGGGGTGGACGCAGGGCAGCGGCGGCGAGTGAGGAGCTGCCACGCGAGGAGCTCCGGGAGCCGCTGTCGCAACAGCTTCGCGAGGCTTGCAAAACGCCCCGCTCCCTCGGTAAAGAAAGGAAACGAGGAAATAATCTGAAGGCGTGCAGACGAGCAGCGCAGCGTACCGGCTGCTCCCTTCGGGGGTGGGCTGGGAGAGCCGGGGTGGTCGTACGGAG
Organism: Mycteria americana; assembly: GCF_035582795.1. NCBI lineage: Eukaryota > Metazoa > Chordata > Aves > Ciconiiformes > Ciconiidae > Mycteria > Mycteria americana. Next base: position 12,952,375 of record NC_134374.1, on the reverse strand, counting down.
CAGAGAGGACACAGCTAAATCTCTGCCGTTGCATCCTCCCAGGATGAGTCCAGCACGATGCTCGGTTGCAAGTGTCTGCTAAATAAGCGAGAGGAAATGGTGTTTCTCTGGTTGGTGCCACAGGCATGCTCCTGGAGGACCGCTTGTTTCATTTTAAGATACATTTGTGCGATGCCGTTCAGGAGAGCCGCGTGTGGGATGCGGCTGCAGAGCGCAGGGCAGAGGTCTGAAGTGGGGTTTATCATTTCAGAATCTACTGTTTCAGGTACTCCCAGCCCAGCTCCATCTGCTGAAATTTGCTTTCCCCTCCCCTGGGTGTCTGCGGGGTCCTTCGCTGCAGATGCACGCGGGAACGGGGCAGCGGGAATTTATATTTCATCAGCAAGTGCCTCGTTGCCCCTCTCAAGATGCTTTTCCAGATACAGAATTACCTCCAGCTTGGGAACGGCTGCCAGTGCAATTCCCAGGGTGCTGATTCGCCTCCTTTCTTCTGTGTCTTTGCTGGTGCCGATGTAGGACCCGGGACCGCTCCTCCCGGATCAAAACATTGTCTCTGGCACCAACAAAGCATCAGCCAGCCACAGCAATGGTGCAGCGGGTTTTAAATACATGGTATTGACCTCAGCCACCTCCAGCTCCAGGCTTTCCTGAGCTCCCCTGTGCTCCCAGCTTAAACAGGAGAACTACCCCAAAAATCTGTCGGCTCCTCTGTGACCTCCCTTTTCCCTCCGGCCTGCTCTGCTCCTGGCTCACATTTGAGTTTTCCCATTTCCAGCATGAAGCTGTCCGGTCTCTGACAAGCCCCCATCGCTTCTGGGTTTCCAGCCCTTTACGTCCCGCTCGGTGCCGTCCGTGCTTTTTGGGAGACGAAGGGATGCTGGGATGCGGAGCCCCAGGGCGACCGAATTCTACCTGGGTGCAGTCTGATGTGAAGTCGGCGCCAGGGGCTGCACACGTGTGTGTGCGTGTGTGTGTGCGCGCGCGTAGAGACAGGAGGGAAAGAAAGGGGCTTGCATCTCATGATTGTTTTGTTGTCGGAGCTGTAGGCCTTAATTCAGCAGACCCTACAGAAACATGACCATCGCAATCCATCAGCAGCTTCGGGGACGACCTGGGGCTTGCGCCTGCCTTTCCTTTAGCTTCGCCCTGGCTGCATGGAGGAGGTGGGGGTTTCAAAGGGGCTTTCCCTGGCGCTCCAGCACAGCCTTCCCCTGAGACACGGAGATTTTGCCTAAGCAATAACGTTTCTTCTGGTTTCTGTGCTCCCCTCGCTGCTGCTGAGCACCGGTACTTTGCAGAAGAGAGAGGAGGTGCCATCAAACCCGTTCTCTTTGTTTATTCCTTAATGCCTTGTTCAGCGCTGTCTTAAGCCACCAGTAAATATCCTCCACAGAGCTTTGCGGGGAAAGGACCGAAGCGTCAGAGGTGCTTTTCCCTGGAGTCACTCCATGTCCCCTTTTGAAGGGTGGCTGGGCCAGTCTGAGTTTCCATGGGACACGGCAGAGCCCTGAGCCCCGGCCCCGAGCTCGGGCTGTGCGGGGCTCGCGGGACACTTGTGGGGACAGCGCAGAGCCCCTTCGAGCCACGTGCCCTATTTTGGGGTACAAGCTGGTGCCTGGGCTGGTTTTTCAGCTCCTGCTTCCCTGTGTTGTGGGTAACTCTCCTGTCCCATCTTACTGCAGCACCTCACCTTTAATTGCAAAACGATTTGTGGCCGTAAATGTGATGGTTTCCAGCAGCTCTGCTGGGGCCGAGCCAGCGTGAGGTTTCTTTGCCCTGTGCTGAATTGCTCTGTAGGAGCGCTCCTCTCCCGGCTAAACCTACTGAGAGCCGGCTCAGGGCGGATGGCATTGCGCTTGCACGGGAGGAGCGGAGAGGATGTATCGCTCTCCTGCTTCGATCACGCGTGGGACCCTCAGAGCAGCGTGGAGGCTTTTCCCTTGGGGCTTTCCCACCTGCAAGCAAAATTTAACACAGAAAGCGCATTGCTGCTCTCCCTCCCCAGAGCCTCTGGGGACGTTTCCGTGCCATTTCACCGCTCCTTGCTTCCCCTGAGCAGCCCCCGGCTTAGCATGGGGTTTCCTCGGTGCTTTTCAAGCCGCGCGCTGGCTTCTGAGCACCTTTGCTTCCCTCTGCTCCTCTCACAGGTGATGAAGCTGCGGAAGCTGGCCCAGCAGGTCGCTAACTGCCGGCAGTGTCTCGAGCGCTCGACGGTCCTTATCAACCAGGCAGAGCACATCCTGAAGGAGAACGACCACGCGCGGTTCCTGCAGACAGCCAGGAACGTGGCCGAGAGGTGAGCTGGCACGCGTGGCTCAGGACCGATGGGATGTCGCTGGAGTTGTCCCCTGGTCACAGCTCCCTGCCCAGGGACACCCTGTCCGCCCTGCAGCCTTCCTGCCCTCAAATAAACGCCGGTCAGGGTTCCCATCCCTCGCAGGACAGCGGTTGCGTGGCAGGTCCTAACGAAGCTGAACATCTACTGTGGGAGCAAACATCGTTCCCTGGGGGGAAAGTGGTGGAAATGCCAATCTGAAGGGAGCCCGGGGGGCAGTTGGGCTGGGACCCCCCAAGAATGGAGCCCTCCCACCTCTCGGGGTCCTGTCCCCAGGCTGGGCCCCCCTCCTGGGGCGGGAGCAGTGGGGAGTAGGTGCAAGCCGGTTTCCTGACGGCACGTAACGTCACCGCTGCTCGCACCCTTTCAATCCCCCCTCTCGCCGCTGCTGGGCGTCGGGAGCAGCACGCACCCTGATGTGTATTGATGGAGTCTTCTTTTCTTTCAGGGTCGCCATGGCAACTGCATCCTCTCAAGTTCTGATACCAGATATCAATTTTAATGATGCCTTTGAAAACTTCGCTTTAGATTTTTCCAGAGAGAAGAAGCTGCTGGAGGGGCTGGATTATCTAACCGGTGAGTGCACAGGCGCGCTCCCCGCCGCCTGCGCCCCGCGCCTTCCCCGCAGCCCTCCTCCCCTGCGCCCGCCGAGGGCTGGCAGGCGTATTTTAAAGCAAACTAGGTTGCCACTCATTCTCAACGGTAAGAAGTGCCTGGTCAGCTGCAGCAGAGCAGAGGCCGTGCTGTCACCAGGACGGTGGCGCGTCCCCGTCCTCCTGTTTGCGCTCTGCCTCTCGCAGAGGGCGGGTGGAAAAGTTCAGAAAGCAGGTGAAAAATGACGGTCTCCACGACCCAGAGAGGAGGCTGATGCCCATAAGGATCCGAGAGGGCAGGTTACAGAGAGGGAACAGTGAATTAACCAATTATTGTACTTCTAATGCACCGCATGCTTTAGCATTTCCCTTTTGCTGCCCTTTTTGTGGGTCCCCTGGTGCTAAATTCTGAACTCCTGTGGGCAGAGACCTCGCTGGGCCTCTTGGTGCTGCCTTGGTGCCCGTAGCGCAGGCTAAACGCTGCTCTCGCCCTCGTCCCGGGCGCTGCGGGGTGTCCGGGAGCAGCCCGGCCGCAGCCGACTGCTGCGGGACTGTGCCGTCTGCTGGAAAACCAGGGGGAGGGAGGGAAGCTCCGGAGAAGCAGGGACATCATTACTCACCCAAATCCGATTCTCTTCATCGTGAAGCAGATCAGCTTGCAATGAAAAATGAACAACAAACACGTGTCCGGAACAGTTATGGGACGAAATACTTATTCCACAATCGGTGCCAAGAAATAGCTGGATTGTGAAGTGGCTTCTCAGCTTGTTTCAGGGTGGGGGTGTCGGACCTGACAGAGGCAGCAGCAGCAGCCCCTCATTCTGGCACGCCTGAAAACACGCTGGCCCCTGGATATTTTGTTATGGCACTAAAAAGCTTAGTTAAGCGGGAAACACAATGGCAGATAACACGAGACAGTTGTTTGTGTCGAGAGACTCTGCTCCCTGCACGAGCCCATCTCTATCCTTAAGGGAGGAAAACAGCCCTAGGTATATTAAGAAAAGAAAGCACAAATTTACTGAAATACGTTATCTGTGATCTCCCGCAGCGCCGAACCCGCCGTCCGTCCGAGAGGAGCTTTGCACGGCCTCCCACGACACGATCACCGTCCACTGGATCTCGGAGGACGAGTTCAGCGTCAGCTCCTATGAGCTGCAGTACACCATCTTCACCGGCCAAGCCAACTTCATCAGTAAGTCGCCGTGCGCCGGCTCGGTTTGGGGGACCGTGGTCCGGTTTGGGAAGAAAGAGGTTCTCAGGGAGAATCAGCAGTTTTAAAGGCTGGGAATTAGGGGAGGAAACCGCAACGAAGGATCCTCTGAGGACGCCGCTCAGGGCTGTAATCAAAATGGGGAGGAACCCCCTGGGCTGGGGGTCCGTAACTGAATTGTTTTGCCCTGCGCGTGGTGTCTGCAGCCTCGGGCTCGGTGCAGCGTTTGCTGCGTTGGAGGGTCTCATCCGCCTCACAGCTACCAGGCCTGTACATCTCACACCGCGCCCTGGGATCGTACAGCAGGGCAGCGCTGGCTGCTCTGTGCGCTGATAATTAAGCGTGATTTATATACCCTCCGTGACAATATTGAGGCACTTCTCCAGGTAATTTTTCCTGAGAATAACTGCTGTACCTAATTATTTTTCCACACCGCCACAAATTTGCTTGGCAGGAATGGGATTTGAGGACTGAGGAGGCTCTCGCTGGTGGGTCTGTGGTGGCACCTAATGACTTAGGAAGCGCTGTGCTCAGACAGCAAGGAACCTGCGGCTCAGGTCGCAGCATCCAGCTCCTCTGGGAGAGCCTGGGCTTTATGGACCGCGTGGTGCTCAGCATATTTTCCATGCTGTGATATCTTCTAGTGCAACAGGACAGCTTTAAAGCAGTTTTAGAGGGCTGAACCTGCCCCCGGACTTGCCACGAGTTCAGGGCAGCAACCTCTTAGATGCAAAGCTCCCTCCTGGATGTTTGTTATTTGATGAAGACTATGATAGTTATGGGGTTTTCAATATTACAAATATTTTAACAGTGCATTTGACAGCTGGCTCCACTGTTTGGGGAGGGAGGTACTGGGATCCAGAGACATCCATGCAATGGATGGCTGGCTGTTTGCAAGGCACCCTCGGAGGCGTGGTGTGTCTTCAGCCAGAGTGAGCGGGAGAAGCGATCTTGACCCCTGGTCCTGCTGCCCGAGTGCCATGGAAAACAGAAGCGGTGAAGGCGATGACAGAAGCAGAAGCAACGAAGGGAAAAGGGGGTGGTGGGGGAGACCTGTTGCAAACTGGGGGGAGGTGGAGCACCTCTGGCAAAGCACCGTTTTGTCCCGGCGACCTCCTGCCACTCTTCCAAAGATCAGGACCTTAAAACCCAGAGTTGTCCTCCCAGGGCGCCCGGCCCCGTGCGGGGGCTCCGGTGTACCGCTGCGCATCAGCATCACCATTAGTCGAGGAGTCTGTGCCCGGGAGGATTCCTACCGGCCCCTCGCAGCGCTGCGCTGGCCGGGGCCAAACGTGCTCTGAGGGTGCGAAACACCGCCGGGCACGGCAGGCTCTGCCCGCAGCCGCGCCGAGGCTTCGGGTGGTTGTACCTACCCGAGCAAACCTCCCCGTCTGACATCAGGGCGGGAGTTTTGCTCTAATATTAGCCAGGCAGAGTTCATCGGACACCTGAATCAGCTGAAGGCTTGAAGGTAAAATGAGCCAGAAATTGCCTGGGGATTAAAACTAAAGGAATGTGCCGAAGGTCTATTTAATTTCCTCCCCCCACAGCTAAATTGATCAAAAGAGACTCAGACTCTGAGCTTTTTAGCACTGTGGCTTATCATTAGGGAGAGCTGGTAAACTGCAGGTTGAAAAAGCCGGGGCTCGAAACTGTGACCCCCCCAGACCCCCAAGGACAGATGCGTCACATCTGCAGGAGCCATTTAGTCTTCCTCCTTGTTTGCTGTCAAGAAGGTTTATTTGAAAAAAAGAAAAAGCTGGCTTGTTTGTCCTCGCCATAAAGCCAAGGACTATTTGGCAGTCTCGGCAGCAGTGGTTTATTCCTTCGGGTGCCCGGGGAGTCCTCGAGGAGTCAGAAACACGCACCTGTGATGATTTCTTGTCACGCTGCCTTTCTCCTAAAATTGGAGGGGGTTTGCATTCTGGAGGAAAGTTAATTTGTGGGCTGGGTTATAGGAGAGAGTCCGGCGAAACTGCTTGTTTCGTACGAGAAAAAAATACGGATGTTGTAATGGGAGAGCAAAAATATAGCTTCCAGGTTGTCCGTCCTGAAGTAGTGCTTTGGAAGAGCACAGCATCCCCACAGCATGGCTCTTGCAAGAAAGTTTTATTCTTGATTTTCCTTAGTAGCCCTTACCGTTGTAGGAAGTGCTGACAAAATGCTGCGGCGTGGACTTTTCGGGCCGCTGTCAGTTCATCTCGCTGGCCAGGCAGACGTCGGTGCTGGAAGCGCGGTGTCGCGGCACAGGAAGGCTGTTAAGCGCGCTGTAAAACATGCAGGAAGCTGCCACAGAAAGTTACTGCTTGCGACTTTCAAAGCCGGATAGCACTTGCGTCCCCAGCCCTGGCCAGACGCCTGTGCCCTCATTTTGGAAAACAAGATGACGTATTTCCTCTTGCTCAGAGGTTAGCTGTGGGTGCCCGGTGCTACAGCAGCTAGATTTCCCCTGCTCAGCTCTCCTCTCCTCCCCCAGCCACGCATGTTGTCTCCAGCATTTTGTTCTTCTCTGACAGCCTGGGAGAGCTCAGCAACCTCTTTGGCTCCGTTCTTAGATGGCCCCCAGCCTCCCCCTCCCCTCCGCCTGCAGCCGCGGCAGGAACGTGGACGATGCTGGTATCGCCGAGTCGCTTAGGTGGGGAGGGACGCCCGAAGGTCTTTGCACCAACTCTGCGTACGCCGGGCTGACCGAGGTTGCTCAGGGCTTGCTTCCTGAGCACTGACCGTCTCCGAGGCTGGAGAGTCCCCGGCTCTCAGGGCCCTGCTCCAGTGCTTGCCCCCCCTCAGCTAGAAGAATTCTTTCCTCATCTAACCAGGATTTCCCCCGCTCCAACTTGTGCCCTTGCCCCGGGGCTGTGCCGGGGCCCCACGGGGAAGGGTCTGGCTCCCGCCTCTCCCCCTACCCGCTTTGGGCGCGTGGCTTGGGCTGCAGTCCATGGAGGGCCGGGGAATGGGTCACCCGCCCACCTCTGGGCTGCGTGGGCTTGGCACAGGCGTTAGGAGGGCGGGGGCTGCGGAAGCCGCGGGGGCGATGGACAGCAAGGGCGGCTCTGGAAGAAAGCCCAGAGGGGCACGCGTCAGGAGCGTCTTCCTTGGCCGTCTTCGGTAGCTCTTCGTAGAAGGAGTAAAGAAAACATCAGTTAACATCTCAGAGGAGAAAATGAATAATATATTGTCACTTGAAATAACACAGTCGGGTCTGGGCGATGAGAGCCTTTGAGTCCTGGCTGAACTCGGGCGTGAAGAGACGCTGGAAATGGTGCGCGAGGGCTCACCTAGCAGGAGCACGAGGAGGCTTCCCATGAAAGGAAATACCTTTTCAAAGAGCACACAGTTGGCCTGTGGAAACCATCCCCTTCGTGCTCTTTTTAAAGCCAAGAGCTCGGCAGGAGTCGGACATTTTTATGGATGATGAAAGCTGCAATAAAAAGGATTTTTTTAAGCTTTGGCAAGGATAGAAGCCCTCAGTCTTCAAGGCCAACCCCTTCTTGCTTGTTTTGGGAAAGAAACCTGCTTGGGAGGCCAAATCCTTCCCAGACGGTTGTCTCTCAGCCACCTTGTCCTTTCTGATGAAGGCTCCAAAGCTGGTCCTTGTCTGCAGGGAGATAACACCTACCAGTGCTTGGCTGAAAGCCGGGTGCTCTGATGAGAGCAGCTCTGCGGGCAGGGTGCAGTCAGGATCACATCTGTTTTATCTTCTCCTTCAGATAACGTTGCTCTGCTCCCCTAGGCCGTTTCCACGTATATTTTAAACCAAATCCAGGCTGACAATGACTGCACCCTGCCCTTGTCCTCCGGCTGAGCAAGCCACCGGAGAGAAACAAACGCCCCAGTGTAAGCCTGAAAAGAGGAGGTGTGGAGCGTTTTCCAGGCTCCTGCCTTCCAGCCGTGCGCACGTACGCTGGCGATGGGAGGCTGAAACCCCTCCTCCGGTCACCCTTGATTCACAACCCGCTCCTCACGTATCGTCTCGCTCTCGCCTCCAGACCCGCTGGATCCGAGAAGCCTCCAGCTACGGCTTCTGAGCTTCCTCCTTACTCTTCTCTCGGTTTAAAGCAACGGTCCCGTGGTGCGATAGCCGCCCCGACGCCGTTTCCTGGGAGCCCAGAGCTGCTGCGTGCTGCAGCGGATGGTCCTGGGCACTCGCCGCCCCCGGCCCGTTGGTGCCACGCTGGAGGTCGCTCCCGAAACCCGCAGCGTCCTTTCCCCCGGCGCTGGCTGCTCGAGGAGCTCGTGCAGTCGCAGGTTACTCTCACCCGGCCGCGCCGGTGGCAGTAACGGCCTCTCTGGCACCACGGGGGGCTTTTCTCCTTTCCTGCAGCGCTGCGTCGTCCCGCCTTAGATACAACACTGCGTTTTCAGCACGTGCCGGGCTCTGCACCTCTGGCAGCGCAAACGGCTGCAGCATTAGGGCTTAGTGCCTCCGAGGTCTTTGAGCTCTTAATTCCTTTCCGTTTCCAGAAAGAGTTTAGGCTCCTGAATGTTTTCCAGGCGTCCAGATCCCGCTCCCTTCTCTGGGAGCTGTAAGTTTCTTCGAACCACTTTGCTGCGTAGACCAGGCTACACAGGGAGCCGAAGCGTCGGCATCCCTTGGACGCGGATTATTGCTTCCCACCCCGGAGCACTGAGCGCTGTGCCGGAGGAGGGTTAGGGTGCAAACGTGTCCCCTCCTGCTGCCGGCCTTGCATATTGCAGCCCCCAGGGCAGCAGGGAGGCTGTCCTGCAGGAGCGAAGAAACGAGAGAGGATGATGGCGGGCATCACCTTCTCCCGGGCACCGGCAGCTGCCTGTGCCGTCTGCCCCGGCTGCCAGGTGCCACCGGTTGAATTCCTCTTTCTCTGCGCCCTTTCCCCATCGCTTCCCACGGCGGCATCTTGAGACGCCAGCACCCCACCCCTGGCTTTGCCTTACCAAGCATTGCCTTCATGTGATAATAAAAAAGGCTCTTTGAGTTGCTGGGGTTTATCATCTATGGAAATTTTCCTGCAGGTGCTCTTAAGTCTCAGGCAGGCGGTAAATCAGCCTGAGGGATGCGTGGTCGGTGAGCTCTGCCTTAGCAGCACGTGGTCTTTGTATTCTGTCCTCTCCTGTGAATAAATCTTCCCCCCCCTCTCCCGTGCTGCAGGTCTCTACAACTCCATGGACAGCTGGATGATCGTCCCCAACATCAAGCAGAACCACTACACCGTCCACGGGCTCCAGAGCGGCACCCGCTACATCTTCCTCGTCAAGGCCATAAACCAGGCGGGCAGCCGCAACAGCGAACCCGCCAGGCTCAAGACGAACAGTACGTGCCCGGGCGCTCGCCTCGCGTTGATGGGTGGTGGGAGAGCAGCTTCATCGGCGCTCGAGTCCGAAGGGGTACGGCTGAGCCGCTCCCTGCGAGCCCGCCGTTGCTGGCAGCGTGATGGAGACCCCCGGGTTGTTTAAATTATTTAACATGCCCGTCTCACCCGGTGCCTCGGCTCCTCCTCTGCCTCGAGGGATGGTCTCCTGCTACTCCACGCAGTGCCCGGGGCTCCCATCAGCTCTCTGCTCCTGCCAGCGCCCGTCCCTACGGGTCCCTGGGACAGCTGGGATTTTAGGAGATCGTGAAGGTCCATCTTTCTGGTCGCTTTACATCACTGGGCTTTCTGGGGCTGAAGTGAGGAGTCCCAGGGCAATGGTGTGCTTGTGCGTGGCTTGGCTCACAGAGGGTTGCAATTTCGGGGAGCCATAAGGAGGTTGAAAAGTGTCTGCATAGAAGTGGATGGGGCTTTGCAGCCGCATGCAAAGCAGAAAAGAAGTTGCGCTTCACATTGCCCTGGGGACGGCCAAGGAGGGTTAAATACGTTTAGGGAAATCAGAGTGAGATCGATCCAAAATCGGAGGGCAGCAGAGCCGGGCCCGTCCCGGCAAGGAGGGAGCTCTGGGTTTGCAGCGGGAGGAGCGAGGCCTTTTCCCATCGAAGGGCAGCGAACCCCGCGGGGCTGTTAGCACCTGCCTGGGGGGACGTCGCAGGAGAGGCAGGGGGAAATGTCGAGGGAGAAAACACGGCGACTCTGCGGGCTCTGCCCGCAGCTGCCGGCTCCGCGGCCGCGTCTCGCCGCTGCTCGTCGAGGCTGTCCCTGCCCAGCCCGGCGAGCGCAGCCCTCCCCTGTGTTTCCTTTCCCCACGTTGCAATTGCTCCTGCCTTGACGAGGCTTTCAAGATGATTTATTGCCTCCGCCTCCTCGTTTTCTTCGCACGACTTTAAACCAAATGAAATTAAGTAAAGGCAGTGTAGCAGTGGGGCTGGAGGGGAGCTGCCGAGAAGCAAACTCCAATCCAATTCTGCCTTGTTTATTAAAAATGTATCCCTCCTGCGGTTGCTGTTTTTAAGTGCTTCCCCGTGCTTTGGAAATAAGAAATGGGTGGCTCGACAAGCCGAGAGCGATGATGTGACAGAGCAGCGCAGAGGGGAGCGAGGGCGGTTTGCTTCGGTAGCAGCTCCCGGGGGCCAGGGCTTGCTCTTTTGTTTTTTTAGCTGAGTGTCAGTCATCGGAGATGCCAGCACGCTGCTGAGGGCTCCTCTTCGGAGACGAACTGCATTTAGTAGATTAAATAAGAGCCCAATCAGGTTTTGAACTCCCCTTGTTGCAGGGACGTGTCTGCAGCAGCTTCCTGCACGTTTAAGGTCTCAAGCAAGCCTCTCCCGCAGCGCTGTGCCCGCGGTTCCGCGTGGCCGCAGTTCTGCGTGTGCCAGCAGCTGCTTTCACACGGCCGAATGAGGGAGGAACCGATCCCAGCGCCTCCTGCTCGGGCGGTGGGAAGGAGGGGGCCATGGTGTTAATGGGCACGCGCTCCTCTGCCGCTGTCTCGGCGTTTACCTGCAGCCCATGGAAAGCGTTTAGGGAAACTTCTGAGTGTTTGATCTAGCAATATATAGGTATATTATATATTTATGTATTTTCGTTCCGTGGCCAGCCTCGGTGTACCAGGGCTCCTTTGGGGAGTTAGCTGCTCACCATCGGGGTGGTGCCAGCTGAAGGTGCCGACGCTTTGTGCTGCACCCCCGGCACGTCCTCGCTGGCCATGTCTCCTGCCTGTCTTCGTCGTTATGTGGCAAGAGGGTTTTCTCCTTGTCAAGTGGGCGGTTAGAAGATAGCGCACACTTTCAACTGCTGTGACCTTGGCGGAAATGTCAGCAGCTCGATGAGGAGAGATGGGCCAATTAGCATATTTCACAGCCCTCTTTCTGCTCCTGAAGTGATGGTTGGAGAGATTCCTTCATCCCCAGAAGGTCAGTGTCAGGACACGTATTGATTTCCGCAGCATCAGTGCTATCAGTGCTGGCGCTAAATCTGCGTTCCCAAACTGCCCGAGCAGAAGAGCTTGGGAGGATAGTTTTGGTTTAGTGACAGAGAGAAACCTTCCTTTGCTGAGTCTGGGCCTGAGTAGCTCTTATTTACTAGCAAGTGTCCAAAAGTGGACGGAAGTGCCAGAATACAGGACAGCCCCAGCCCTGGTAGTAAATAAAGTGCAGGGAAGGTGGTTTTGACGGTCCTTGCCTTGACCGTTGCAGACTGGTCTTATTCTCACTCCCATTTCCATCTCTTCCCGATTTACGCGTCTCTGGGTGAGACCTCCTGGGTTGTGCGGGGTGGCTCACATCCACGCCCCGTTGAAACGCCAGCCCGATCTCATCCGGAGGGGTGGGTTTGCCGCAGCACCAGTTTGCTGCCTGAGCGATGGTCTCTGAGGTCCCTGTTAACGACAGGGTCGTGTTAGCGCAGGTGCTTTCTAAGGAGCGGGATGATCCCTAAGCAAGCTGCCCAGCATGGCGTCTGTTGGACGATTCATAGATTTGGATGGATTTATTGCTTTCCTGCGACTTGACAGCTCAGCGTTACAGTCCTGCAGCTCTGCTTCCTCGAGGTGATGTCTGATGGGAGGACAGTAATCGCTGCTGTCAGGCTCGCTCTGCAAGGTGTCCTGTGGCCCCCAGCCTGCTCCAGCTTGTTTCCTTCTGGCCGCGGGGCAGCTGGCTGAGGGCTTATGGACCCGGTTGACAGTCCAGCTGCAGGGTCACAGGTCCATCAGGTTTTGTACATGGGTATTTCTGCGTATGAGGCGTGGGTGGCATCTTAGATGGCTGGTCAGAGCAGGGACAGCGCTGCTGCGGGCAGAGAGGAAGAGGAGAAGAGCAAGAAGGGCTGGCAGTGCGTTACTGTGGCTCGGTTTGCTCTTCTGCTGGGCAGACCGTGGTGGACATCTGCAACGAGGACAGAGATCGTTTCTTGAGAGCAGGAATACGTGTCCGTCCCTGCCTTTCTCTCCGCAGCATGCTTTCAGCCGAACGCGGTCGCCCGCCGTCTGCCCGCTCTGCTCTGCCCCGTGCCCTTGCCCTCACGGAGCTGCTGCGGTGGTCCCGCTGCGCCCACCCGCCCCACGGAGCGGGCGTGCTGCTCCTCATGCATCCAGCTGGACGTTGGAGGTTGTCTCTTGCTTCTGGGGGACCTCAGTCCAGTTGTAGCTGTTATGTAAACCAGCACGCAGCCCTGTCTTGGCTGTCCCTCTGGATGGCTTTTTCGACACGCTGGAGCTGGCATGGTTAGCAGGACCTGCTGAGCTTCACCATAATTGATTCCTTCCATGAAGCATCGGAAAAGAAAATCTGACAGTGTAGCCGCCCCGTTAGCAGCCCTTCTCTTGCAGACGCATTACTGCTGAGGTGGACAGAAAACTAAGTATTCTTATCCGCACCCAGGATGAGCGAGCCTCACGTGCTCCTGCCTCCGCGCCGCCCTCCCTCGTGCACCTCTTCCCGGGAGCAAGGGGCAAACGGGAGCATCCCGAGCCGGTGCGTCTGCTCATCTCCATGGGTGGCAGGAGCCCTCTGAGGTGCAGGGCAGCTGGCGGGCGCCGGGAGTCCCGCAGGCAGCGGCCTCCCTCTGCCCGTCTCCATTCCCGGCACACCGCTGACCTGCTTAATTAACCTTGAACATTTTCCTAGCGGCGACGTTGGCCGCCCCCTCCTCCCCCTTTGCTCCCGCACACCCAAGGCCAGCCAGGATTTCCTGCTCCGCTCGGACGCTGCGCCGCTCGAGACTTCGCAGGGAAGGGAAGTGCAATTAAGCTGATAAACACCCCGGAGGGTACAGCTCGCTCTGTCCAGCCCTGGAGCTGGACGGTTTCCCACGGCTCTCAAGCCCCATGCAGGCGCTGTGGATGGATGAACGAGCGAAAGGCTATAGGGAATATTCCAGCAAGCTGAATTTGTGAGATAAGTTATCTGAGTGACTGGCCCCCGATGTATACGTTAATGAAAACTTGATGGGAGGAACTGCTGTAACTCCCAGGCTCTGCAGGCAGGGCAGCGGGGGGGCTGGAGAGGTGCGGTAACCTGGGAGCAAAGGGGAAGACGCTGGAGGCTTTGGGCAGGGAGCAGGTACACGAAGGCTGCTCTGCCACGCTCCGTCTCGTGCGGTCAAAGCCTCCCCACCCCCAGAAGACATTGCAGGGCAGTGTCTGTCTCGTGGGGGGAGCCCGGATGACACCCCGGCAGCACCATGCAATTCTTTTCTCTTGCTTTGTCCTCCCTTGCCTGCGGAAAACGTAACGCTCTCCTCTCCCTTCCCCTCTGGCTTGTGCTGCCCGCCGGACGGAGATGCAGCTGGGGCACTGGCAGCATCCCGCAGCGGTGGGGCAGCCCCCTCGCCTGGCTGGGCTCTCCCCTGCTGCCGCTACCCGCCCCACGGCCGGGGACCTCTGCTTCTGCCAGCCACGCTGTCCTCAAGTCATGAGTCCTCCGGCGTCTCCCCATACCCGCCTCGTCCAGCACGGCGTCGTTTGGGGTGCGTGCTGCAGGCAGCGCAAATGCAGAGGACCCTGCCGGGCTCACGCGCGGGATTTGAGGCAGCTGAGGTTGGGACCATTGAGAGTCTGTGAAATCCGTGTTGTTTCCCAGTGCCGGGGCGGTATTTTGGGAAGGGGTCAGACGGGAGCAGGCACCCAGCCGCGTCCTCTGAAACGCCCTCTGTCCGCAGCAAGGTTTGCAGCCCAGGCTGTGTGCTTTTTGACTCCCGTCGTGCCCATCGCAGCCCGCTGCCTGCAGATATTACTGGAGCCCTTGGGCCGGGATGTGCCAGCAAAACCAGCGACAAGGGTTGGACTCCAGTTGTTCGCACTGACCTTAAAAAGGGGTCGCCTTCGTGAAAAGGGCCGCGACTGTCTCTCTCCTGACAGAGACGAGTATTTTTATACCTCACTTCCTCAAAGCTTGTCTCTTTGCATTACTGCCGGAAAAAGATAGCTACAGAAATATGAAAATAGCTAGAGGAAAGGAGGGGGTGGGTCACTCCCAATTTGCAGCTTTCCTTTCAGGCCTCTCAACTCAATTATCGAGCAAATTGGGCTCCGAGGAGCATCAACATGAGCTACCATCAGGTACCAGAGCGCAGCGCGGCTGAGCTCCATTACAGGGTCGCACATGAAAGCTCTCCAGCCTTGCCGTAGCTAACGCTGCCGGCTGTTTGCAACGGTTCCTAGCCCTGGCTTGGAAACCCCCTCGCTGCATAGCGTTGGCGCGGGCGTTTCTCCTCGCCGGGACTCGGTGTCCGTGGCTGAAAACAGGAGCGTGCAGAGAGCGTGGCTCTGTGCGTGGCAGGGTCTGCCAGCAGCTCCTTCCCCTGGGCCAGGCCGGGGACCGCTCCAGGTACCACAGCCTGTTTTTTAAGTTGTTTGCAGTTATTTAAGGTGTTTTGCTGCAGCTGCCCTGCTCAGTTTGCTGTGTGTTGAAGTAGATGGTGTCTATATGCTCTTTGCTGTATCTTGCATGAAAACTCAGAGTGACAAAGAACACTAGAACTCAGTTTGCTTCTTTACAACATCTCGGGGTTTTGTTTGGAAAAACAGGGATAGTCGGGGGGCTTCTGGAGGGAAATCATTGAAAAATAAGGAGGTCAGATGAAGCCTGTGCTTTGGAAGCAGGCGACGGGGGGGTGCTGGGGAGCTCGCCCAGGTCTGGCTGAGCTGCGTAACCTGTGTCCCAGGGCTGCCACGTCCCTGCCAGCGCAGAGGAGGCAGGGCTCCCAGCCCCGGCCAGCGCGAGCACCGCCGGCCGCGAGGAATGCTGCGAGCGTGGGAAGCGTGCCCACGGAGGACGCCATCGCGGCACCAGACCTATGACCAGAGCTGTGCCGAGGGCCCTCCCGTGACGGTCCCAGCTGCCCTGCCCTGCCGAAGGCACGTGGCCAACGTGCGCGCCGCGTGGGGTTACCTCCGGAGCCAGAGCTGAACGCAGCCCCGCCGTTTACAGGTCTCTCCCGGAGTGATGTGGGCTGGGGCAGAGCACGGAGGACTTTTTTCTGTCCCGTGGAAAGGAGATCGCTGTCGCTGCTGCTCAGCAGCTGCTTTAGCTCAACTGTGCTGTTGATGCGGGTTCACACGCAGCTGGTAATATATCGGGACTCCACTTTGCAGTTCCCTTTAAGAAAAAAATAGGGAATTACGGATGGAAAAACCTCTGGGGAAAAAAAAAAAAAACAACACCAAACCACCATTAAATTTGCAAAGCCAAGAGCACAGGATTTGAAAAGCACCAGAATTAACTTGCATGTGCAATTTAATTTTACGCCTGCTATTCCTGCATTACACAGCAGCCCGAAGGGTGCAGTCCCACGCCCCTCGCTCCGTCGGGCTCCCCGCTGGTGCCAGCAGTGAGGGGCTGCGGCAGAGCCGGTGTCCCCGGCCGGGCTCGGTGGCTCAGAAGAGCTGGCTCCTGCCAGAGCCATCCGGTGCCTTCATCAGTCGCGCTTTGTCATCAGCGCTACTGAAACAGACTATTGCAGAAACGTTTGGTGCAGAATTTCCACCCCTGCCTGGTGCTCTCCACAGGAAAACCCACCGCTCTCCACCGCTAAACCCCGCTGCCCCACACTCAGCCCCTTCCCGACAGCACGGTGCCCACGGGCTTAGCGGGGCCCCCTGCCACCGCTCCCCTGGGGATGGGTGCCGCGCTCCCCGTAGGAGGGTGCGGTGGTGGAGCACCCGTTTCCCAGAGTAGCTTTTCTTTTGCAGCAGCAGCCAGAAGGGTCGGTCACCAGCCCTCAGCACCCCAGGGATGCTCCTGTGTTGTACAGAGGGGTAAACCGAGGCACAGTCCGTGCCTGAAGCCTGTGACCATGTAGGGATGGACCAGGAGATCCTCAGGGCTGGGCAAACTCATTTAGCCACACAAAAAAAATGCTGCTGTATAGAGAAGCCAAAGGAGAGCTGTGCTCTCCTGAACTGAGAGCAAAGAGAGTGACGGGAAAACGCTGGAGCAGGGAGCAGAGAGGCTCCCCAAACACACTGCCTCCCTCCCCTCCCCGCCCCGAAATGGAGGGCTTCATTTCGGGCTACTCAAAATGCAACCTTCTGGCTTCTCCTTTCCACACCTGGCCTTAAAATGACCCTATATTATTAAAGGAGAAAAAAAAAACCATCAAAGCAAAAGGGATCGTGAATTCCCCCCCCCCCCCGCCCCCCCCCCCCCCCCGAAAAAAGCTAAACCTGGCTCAGAAGAGCCGCTCTGGCAGGGCAGTGGGGGGTTTAGGGGCTGGGCATCAGCCTGGGCATCGCTGGCAGGGCTGCCCACGAGCAGATGCACCAAATCCCCTGACCCTCCCTACTGAAGAAGGCTCCGTTTGCAAGTATGATCCTGACCCCATCCCCGCCTCCGTCCCTGCACGCACAAGACCTGGACTCGGGAGCCAGCGAGGGTTAGTTTTGCGGCGAGGCTGCGTGGCACCAAAAATTGGAGCCTTCCAGAAAAATCTTTAGTGTTCGCTGTTGAATGTGTTGCACGGCCGGTGCCCACAAGAGCGCGTGTTTATTGACACCGGGGAGGGCGGACGTTCCCCTGGCCTCGCGGATCTTTGGGAGGGTTTTATCAAAGCGAGCAGGACAGCCAGCGTGTGTCAATTAGGAAACAGTTTGGCTTTCTGTGTGCTGGTAACGTTACAAAGGAATTGCAGTTGCGTCTCAAGCCAGCATTTAAAGATCTGCAAAATCCATCAAACTCAATTCTGTTAATTGCGGAGGAAGCCCCGGGGCGTGCGCTCGCTGGCTGCCCCTGTGCTCACACCTCCCTTCCAGCCTCCGCTAAACACGGGCTGGACCCGACGCCTTTGATTTGCTTCCACCGCTGCGTGCACAGCCCAGACTCTTCTCCAAGTGGTGAGACCTTGTTTGGCAGCGGAGAAGCGCTGGAAAAGCTCGGGCGTGCTTCCTATAACATGTAATAGCAGCCTGTGCGCTACGGGGAGCAGTCTGCGGCGGCTGCTGATGGGGATTCGGGGGTGTGCTCGATGCTGCAGTACTGCTTCTGTGATTCAGTATTGTTATACCGGCACTTAAGGGTCTGTTCTCCCTTCCCTGGGCTCACACAACTCTCATTACTGCTAATCGGGTATGGATCCGCTCAGGAATTCGGGCTACATGCCCAGCCTAGGTTTGCTTTGCAGTGCATCTTGACGGCATCTTCAGAGCCAGTTCCATTACCTGGAAACAGCCCCCTGTTTCCGCCACGACATTTTACATCACGAACAGAGGGCAAAGGGGAGTTGCTCTGATGGGGAACGAGGCATTTGAAGGGGGTAACGCGCAATAAGGAGACCCCGGGCGTCGCCCAGCCCCTCTCTTCAGGGTCCCTGCCAGGACGGCGCAGCCCTGCCGACGTGCGGTGCTGCCCAGCCTGGCTGCTCTCCGCTCCGGGTCCTCCCTGGGGGCAGAGCGCTCGCGCTCTTCAGCTCATTGATCTCTGCGTTCTCCAGTTTCCCCTCCTTCCCCTCTGTTCAGTCCGGGAAGGTGAGTGATTCCCAGGCTGGGGAATAAGCCCAAGGTGCAGGTGCTGCTCTCGTCCCTGCTCCCCTCTGTCTCGCTGCGGTGCCTGGGGTGGTGGCTTGCTCGCAGGCGTGGGCAGCAGTGACTTGCTTTCTCCTTCCAGCAGGGACGGGGAGGCCGCTGCAGGCACCGGGGGCACAGGAGCAGCCCAGGGACCGATGGCTTATGGATCAGCCCGTGACAACATGCATGAGGCACGTGGATGTGCCTCGGCATCTTGCTGGGCATCTGTAATCCAGCGACCTTGGCTGGCGGGGGAACCTTTCGCCCACAGAGGATGTCCAAAGAGCCTGGGGCAGACGTTTCCTGCCATGTCCTGCCCGCATGATGATGGTAACAAAGATAAATCCTAATCCATATGTCTTCTTCTAACAGGTCAGCCTTTTAAGCTGGACCCCAAGATGGCTCACAAGAAGTTGAAGATCTCCAATGACGGGCTACAGATGGAGAAGGACGAGAGCTCCTTGAAGAAGAGCCACACGCCCGAGAGGTTCAGCGGGACAGGATGCTATGGCGCAGCAGGCAACGTCTTCATTGACAGCGGCTGCCACTACTGGGAGGTGGTGGTGGGATCCTCGACCTGGTAGGCAGCACCGTTGCCTTCCCTCCCTCTCCTAGAGGCCCGCAGATTTCCCCTGGGATGTTGTGGGCCACGCTAGGGTTAAAGGCCAGGGTTTTGGCAGAGCTGCTCATGGGCAGGGAGGTGGTCCAGACCTTGAATCTGGGTGGCTGTGGCTTTCAAGAGGTTTATGAGTTTCTCCTCTCTGCCAGAAGCTTTTGGGTCCGATCCAGTCAGGCTGCAAGGTGAAGCTTGTATCTTCATTTCCCTCACCTGCTGAACACGCTAGTGCCTGCCAGGGCTCAAATCTCACCCCGATGGCAGGGCAGAGGTGCCACGGAGCTTTAAATCTGCTGGTTTTCCCACTCCCCTGGGCTGTCCCATGCAAGGTCCCGCTTAGCTGGGCCAGATGTGGTTATGAAGTCTGAGCGGGAAGGCTAAGCAGAGGGGGACCATGGCTAAGCAGAGGGAGGCAGAGGTGTCTCCAGGGGAGGTTTGCAAAGGCCTGGCGAGCCACTGAAATACCCCTGTGAGGGCAGGCAGCTCAGGGGGAGCCTGTCCCATGCCTGCTTCACTCTGTTTCAGCCTATATTCGTACCCCAGCGTCGCAGGCTGGCAGGAGGAACCGTCCCAAGCAGCGGGTCCCCTCCCCGTAGGGATGTACAGCTCTGCCCTGCGATGGCAAAGGGGCCGGCAGGGCAAAGCAGAGGGCGATGCTTCTCTCGCCGTTTGCCCTCCGTCACCCTGTGCTGCTGCCGCGTGGCTCTGCCTCGGGAGAGGCCGCCTTCGTTGGCGCGAGCTGCTTCTCTCGAGGGAGGGCGAGCCCATGTCTCCCTCCCATCGGCAGGAACGCAGAGCTTTGTCCCCACCTCGGGCCACCCTGGCATCTGCCGAAGGCCACCAGGCTGGGCGGGGCACGAGGAGCGACGGCAGCCGGGATGCAGTGCCTCCTCCGCAGGGATTGCTCTCAGCTGAGGTGTCATGGCTCTGCTCTGGCCCAGGCTCCACAGGTGGATGCTGCGAGAGCGGGAGGGCGAGAGCCCAGCCTCCCTGTGCTCCGGGGGAGATGCAGACGGCATTCCCAGGGGCTACAGGGATGAGGATTGCTTTAGCCCCCCTCCTCCCAGCCCACTGCCTTCTCCCCAGCGCCCTCGTCAGAGATGCTTGCACAGAAGCACTGCCCCAAGTACAGCTTCTGGCTCCCAGTGGTGGCCAGGAGCACCCCGGACCCCCCAGCACCTCCCTGCTGCAGCTCAGCAGCCGCCCCGGCCCAGACTTGCCCTCCAGCCCACGCCCCTGCCTGCAAAACGCGCGCAGGCAGCAGCAGAAGGGACGAGGCAGGGACGCGAGGTTGCGCACCCTTCGTTAAAAAGCAGTTTCTGGCTTCAGCAACCTGATCTGTCGGTTGTTTCTCAAGCCATAATTATATCTGGAGCTGTTTCTTAGAAATGGAGCTGTTCCAGGCGTTGTTTTGCCGATGACCAAATGCTGCAAGCGCTTCAGAGGAGGAAATAGCTTTGCAATATACAGCAGCTCCCTGGGCGCCGGGGGGTGCGTTCAGGTGCAAAGGGGCACGGCCGCGTGCTGGAAGGCGGCTCACCGAGTCGGCTGTGGCTGTGACTCGGAGCGAGCCCGGAGCCCTGTGTCCTGGTGCGGCTCATAGCAAGGATGCTTTGATCGAGGGCGGAGTGGGACCTGCAGCTCTCGGCAGCCTTCAGTGCCACCTCCCGTGTCCCCCCCCAGCCCCCGCACCGACACCCACAGCCCTTCCCCGCTTCACCCCATCCCTTCGTTGTCGCTGCAGGCAGGGCTATACTTTCACACGGGCTAACGCCGCCAGCGCATTCGTGTGCTGCCTCCTTCGCGGTGTGCAATGGGGACTCAGCTGCTCCTAGGGACCCATATGCGTCTCTGGGAGCTCCAGCCGAGGAGGAGCTGGTATTTGCTGCTGCAAAACATGGCTCCTCTCCCTCAAGGAGATCCGCAAGGGACCCAGAGCACACCAGCCTAGTTTGCAAAACGGATCGTCGCTCGGTTTTGCCCTTCTCCCCCATCCTGCTCTCCCCAGCCGGTCGCTCGTGACCAAAGCTTGCTGGTTCTTCCAGCTGACCAGAGGGATTTTGAGAACAGAGAGTGGCAGCAGTCAACACCCAAAGAGATGTGGCACACGCCACCTTCATGCCCCCTAACTCAAGACCACAAGCTTCAGGGAAATGACGCTCTTCTCCCAGGGGCTTCCGGCACAGCCAGGAGGGGAGGTCCGGCAGCGGGCTGGCAGCTCTGCGCTGCAGTGGCAGGGGGAGCGGGTCCGGAGCTTTTTGTCCCGGGGGCCTGGAGGAGAGGGGTGTCACTTCTTGCCTTTCCCTGAACCCCGTGCTTGCAGCTGCTGCCTGCGGCCGAACACCAGAGCTGATGCTCAGGGGTCATTAACGGAGAAAACCCCTCTCCCTGACCCCGGGCGCTGGCTCTGGGTCCTGGCTGTGCCTGTCTCCCCTCTCTGTTGGGGAAGGGGGCTCGAGGAGCAAGCACAGCAGCAGCCCCAGCTCAGAAACCGCTCCCGGTGCTCACTCCCATCGGGCTCAGCCTCCCATCCACCCCCGGGATGAAAAATGCCTTCACACAAAGCACGCTGAGAAGTGAAACAATTGGGGTTTATTCTGAGAAAGCCCCTACCAGGCAGATCCCCAGAAAGCCTCTGCTGCGGAGCCGAGCCGGGAGGCGTTACAGCGGCATTGTCGAGCTGCTGCGTCATTAAAGCTGCTTGTGCAGCACAATGGGGCTAAAATGGACGGTTCCTGCTGAAAGCGCCCAGCTGTGTCACCTCTGCCTCTGCAGCAGGAGGTTGCATGGGGACGGAGTGATGCTTTTCGCCAGCCAAGCCTCTGCAAGCAGCTTTTCGGTCACATAAAGCCGTTGCCGTGCTGCTTCCGCAGCCAGGCGGACTTTTAAAGCACGGGGTGCCAGCGGCCGTCGGGGCCGGACTTCGTCCTGCGCTGACGCTGAAGGTCGCTAAGCAAAGCTTCTCCTCTCTTCCAGGTACGCCATCGGCGTGGCTTACAAGTCGGCCCCCAAGAACGAGTGGATCGGGAAGAACTCCTCGTCTTGGGTCTTCTCCCGCTGCAACAACAACTTCGTGGTGAGGCACAACAACAAGGAGATGCTGGTGGAGGTCCACCCGCAGATGAAGCGCCTCGGCGTCCTCCTGGATTACGACAACAACGCGCTCTCCTTCTACGACCCGGCCAACTCCCTCCACCTCCACACGTTCGAAGTCTCCTTCATCCTACCAGTGTGTCCGACCTTCACCATCTGGAACAAATCCTTGATGATCCTCTCGGGTCTGCCCGCCCCGGACTTCATAGATTACCCAGAGCAGCAGGAGTGTAACTGCAGGCCCCAGGAGTCCCCGTACGTATCAGGGATGAAAGCCTGTCACTAGGCTGCCCCAGCCCTGCCCGTGCCCCGCGGTGGCACCGGCGATGCTGGTGGGTGCCGGCGGTCAGAGTCGGCCGCCGGGAGCCTGGCAGCGGCCGTGCCGGAGAGCCACCGTGCAGCCGTAACACTCCAGCAAGCGAGCACCCTCCCACACGCAGCTCGATTCTTTTTTTTAAGGGGAAAGAGGAAGAACCTCTAACCGCGGCTGAAAATAAACTCCCGTTGGCAAGCTCCGCTTGCGTGCGCGTGCGGCTTGCGCAACTCCTTGGTGGCGTGCTCCGATCTCTCCCGAAGCAGATTGTCACCTGGATGGTTTTGTCTTCCCTTGGGGGCCGGAAGGGCTGGGGCGGGTTTTGGGTGACCTTCTGAGGCGCTGCTGTGGTCAGGGGGACGTCTCGTGCATCCCCGCAAGGCGCAGGTCGGAACAGGAGGGGTTGGCTTTCTGGAGCCCGTTGGTAGCTCGTCTCCAGAGCCAGGTGGGACATGAGCATCGTTTTCTGGGCAGGACTTTCTGTTTGGCTGAAGCTCGGCAGCTTCTCTGGTGTGGTAGATAACTGCACGGACCCATGGCACTCGGTGAGCGCTGGCGTTGGTTATGTGGTGGATGGTGGTTGTGTGGTGGATGGTCTGCGAGGGCGAAGGCAGTGCTGAGAAGGACGGCCCCGCTGCCTCTCCCGGCCCCATGCATGCTGCTGCTGGCCGTGTTCCCTGTGCTTGGCTGGGTCTGCAGTCCCACAGTGGAGGGCAGCCGGCCGCGGACCCCCACCCCACCATGTCTCCTCCTTTGGGAGGTCGCCAGGAGTCAGGGAGGTCCCCACCCTTAAGGAGCAAGCCGAGGAGCGTCTCGCCCCTGGCGCAGGGGTTTGGCAGACGCTCCTTCCCATCGCAGGGTCCAGCCAGCTGTGCCCCCCACGTGCAGCTCCGCACAGACCTCCATTAGCTTCACGTCTGTGTCCCTGCAGAAAAAACACATCTCCCCGTGCTGAGCAGATGGTCACGGCCTGCCCAAAGACCTTTATGACCCAAAATCTCAATTTATGACCCCAGATCTTGCCTCTTGGTTTGTTCTCCACCATGGTGGTGTGAGCGTGGAGCCATCCTGTTTGCTCTGTGGCAAAGGACTGAATCCGTCCCAGGGGCTCCAGCCCCTGGTTACTGGGAGCTCTTCGGCTGCCACCATTGCTCCCAGTAACCACAAGCACCAAGTCCCCTGGCCAAGCCTCAGTTTCCACATTTGCTTAAAAGCCAGGAGAGGCTGGGCCAGGCACACGGGTCCCTGTGTCGCAGGGAGCAAAGACCCAGCGCGGGCACCCGCAGCCAGGGTCCGCGGCACGACTCGGGGCAGGTGGGCGTGCCGACGTCCACGTCGCACCCGCGGCAGGCGGCACGGCGGGGCGGGGATGCCGGGGGAAGCGAGGAGGTCAGGCAGCACGGTGGCCCAGGACAGGCCGGTGCTTGAGCTTTGGTCCATGGTGTTTGAAAACTCCTTTTTCTCCCCTGGATGCGGTGCTGTCAGATGCCTGGGTGGCATTGCACGGGGACTGTCAGGCTGAGACCTCCTAGCTCTGCCAGCCTTTTCCTTTCTTATTTTGGACCTTGCTGATAGGGAACTACCTCAAAGCCCAGCCTCGGAGGGGTAGACGGCCGGTTCAGACAGGGTGACAGCACTTCGAGGCTTGTCCCGCAAGGGCTGCAGGGAGGCTGGTTGAACTCGGCCGGAGCCGGTTGGCCCTGTTCAAAAGCGGGTGCTCCCCGCCAGCGACCCAGCCTGGGGGACACTTGTCGTTAAGTGTGGCGGTGGCAGCTGCCAGGCGATAGCTTTGGCCAGGGAGAGCGTGTATAAAAAGAGCCGGTTTCCAGCGCGGCACCCCTCCGCGGTGCCCGGCTGCCGCTTTTGGTGACTGCCCGCCTGCCGCTGCGGGAAGGGAGGCGGGTGTCACCTGCGGGAAGGGACCTGCCACCCCCACTGCCACGCCGAGGGCGATTTTGCCTCTGCCCCGGCCGCTTTCCGTGGGGCTTGGCAGGGCCTTGCGGCGGGCGCTGCATCCCTCCCGAGCGGGCGGAGCGGTTTTATTTGCTTCCGGCCCCAGCGTGCGGGAGGGCCGGGTGCGGACGCCGCAGGGTCGCGTCTGCCCGTGCCCGCGGCCAAGCACCCAAACGCAACGCATTTTAAGAGGATAAGTTGCCGTTTTCAGCGGGATGTTTTTTCAGAGCCGCACGGGGCTGTCGTTAAAGTCTTTTCCCCGTGTGCCGGTCCCGTCCGGGGCTGCTCATAACGCGTCAACCTCGAACGAGCGCCCGAGCGCCGGAGACGCATTTTAGCGTTGGCAAGCCGGGTGCCGAGCTTCCCGCCGGCCCCGGCCCCGCTCCGACTGCCCTGTCGCCGGCGGGCTGGGCGCAGCCATTAGCTCCGAGCACTCGGGCCGTGAACGTGACGTTTGCACCCGAGGAAATTGCACGGATGGCGCTGGGAGCCCCCGGGCCGGGCCGGAGGCCGAGGCGGGGCCCGGTGGGGCCGGCGCCCGGGAGCCCCGCGGCCGCGCGGGCGGTGCTGGGGCGGGGCCAGCCCCGCCCGGGCCGGCGCTGAATGGCGCGGCCGGCCCCCGGCCCCCCCAGCGAGCCGCCCCATTGGTTCAAAGCGCCTGGCGTGTGATGACACACGGCAGTGTCAGCCAATCCGCGCCCCCGCAGCCCCGGGTGAATGAACGCGGCCGCCCCGGCCCCGCGGGGCCAGGACGCGGGTGGGGGGGCCGGGGGCTCCCCTGCTCCTGCTGGCTCGGCCGCACGGGCGTGGGACGTGCTGAGCTGCGGGGTACCGTGCGGCCCGCCGGCCTCTCCTCTTCCATATGTAACACACCTGCTTCGGTTCTGTTCTGGGGGAGGGTGGTTCTTCCTGTTATGTTTTTTCCCTTTTTTGTTGGGGTTTTTTTTGCAAGTTCTTTGTTAATGTGTACATATATATATAAAAATATAATATAATATATATACGTTACTGGATGTGTCTGTGTGTGGCGGAGATTGTGCGACCTGTGACATCCCTGGTCCTGGGATGCTCTCGCTGGCCGTCACGGCTGGCGTTCTCCAAACCCCTGACAAAACGCAGGCCACGAACCTCGGGGCTGCCGAGCCCTGGGCGTAGCAATAAATCAGCACCAGCAGAGAAACGGCCTTTACTAACGTAAGCCAGGATGGGGACGAGAGCCAGCCCAGCCGAGCCCTGGCTGGCAGAGCCCCGGAGGCGCAGCAGGCTGCCTGGGGCAGCTCAGCGGGAGGTGCTGGGAGGGTCGGCTCCCCCCGGGGAGGACGCTGCGTGTCACGTTCGTGCAGGGGGACCTGCCGAACGCGTGGCTCTGCGTCCACGGGAGCACGGGGATCCGTGGTACCATCCGACGGCAGCGTTGCTCGTCCTGGACCACAGCCCGGGCTGAAGAGCCTGTGGGGGTGGCAGGTCACACGGGATGCTAAACCCCATCCAGAAAGGTCCGTACACATGAATGTTCTGCACCCGGCTGTCGGCCCCCGGAGGATGGCGTGCGAAGGCACGTTGTCCAGGCCGTCGGGACACCGAGTGCTCCAGCCTTCCCCTTCCCGAGCCTTTGATGGGCACAGGGACTGCTGGAAATCTCTGAGCGCCAGCCAGGTACCGCTGGAGCCTTGCTTCTGCTGCTCTTGGGCCCAGGTCCCGCTCACAGCCCCCCGGTGCCTCAGGAGCGGTGGGAGGGCAGGGATGGAGGCTGACCCCATCCTTCACTGTGCCGCTGGAGTGAGCTCATGGTGGGGCCGAGCACCGGCCGTGACATCTCTCCCCTCCGCAGAGCAGCCCCTGCCCCAGCACAGCGTGACTGACAGCCAGCTCATCTCCTTCGTTGCGTACTGGTTTCCCTTTCTGCTGTCTGTGCAGGAGAGCCGTGCCAGCGTTTCCCGTGTCCCCCTGCCCAGCGCGGCCCCTCAAGCCGCCTGCCCAAACCCCAGAGCTTGGCCCTGGCTGTAAACCCATCCTCCCTGTCCCCTCTCTGCTGCCCTTCGCTGGAGGTGAGGCTCTGCCAGCGGGTAGGGCTGTATTTGTGTAAAACAAGCTGCGGCCGTGGGCCAGATCCTGCTGCATCTGCCCCAGAGAGCTGCTGCAAGAGGCAGGCGTCCAGCCGGCCCCAGCAAGGAGAAGAGGGAGCGGGGCCGTTCGCTCAGCCCCCAGCCCTGGGCTCCCGACTTCGCCAGCCCCCGACGGCGCTGAGCCCCTGCCCTGACCCCCCTTGGCTCAGGCCCCTGGGAGAAGGCAGGGCTGGGTTGGGTTGGCCAAGCAGGAGCGCGTCCCTCGGGGCCTCCCCCAAACAGCACTGGCCCCCGGGTGGGCTGGAACCCCTGTGTTGCCCCATCCTCTCCTGGCTGAGACCAAGCCGGACCCTGTGCAGGGGCTCCGCAGGCTGGGATGGGGCCACTGGGCAGAAATCTCCCCCCGATCGCCTGGAGAAGAGGCGTCGGCAGAGGGTGGGGAGCCCAGGACCTGCCTCGCCGAGGGGAAGCAAAGACACACAAAACACGAAAAAACAGAGCCTGTCTTTGTCGAGCATAAGTGCCTAAAATATTTATTAAGTGGAAAACACATGGTGCAAACCAACACTGTAGAATTAAATATTTCTTACTTTATTCCTTTGCTCTAGGCTCTTTCCCATTAAACATTAACAACCAACACATGGAAACTGGCCTCAAGATTGAGTAGCTGCTTTCATTATGGGACAAATCTGTGGCATTTGCCTTATCTCAGACCTCTGCTCTCGCTGCGCGGTGTTGCTGACAAACACAACTGTAATGAGCCGCTCGCTGGGGCCTGACGTTAATGCTCCTGCTTCTTCCGCGCAGCACCATCAGCTTGAAGACACCGCTAATGCAGAGCCCCACAACAAGCTCTCGCCGCAGCCCCAAGGGGTCACAGCCTGCGTTTCCAGACCTGGCATTCCCTGACCCAGAGCCTGGCAGGGCCAGACAGCCCCAGACCCTCTGCCGCTTGCCAGGCGGTTGTCCCAGCCCCAACCCCTTCATCCATCCTCTTGTCTCTCTGCTCCAGCCAGCCTGTTGTGCTGCGTGTCCTGTGACAGAAGGGGGGGGTCTCGGCAGGGAGATGCAGGTGCTCCTGAGCTCCAGCCGCTTCTCAAAGCGAGGACACACTCTGAAAATAACACTTGGCCCCTGATGGACACCTTGACACTTGGACTTGAATTCATGTACCTCCATCTAGGGACTTCTTGGAGTCCTGCACGGGGATCTGAGGGCTTCACAGCAGACCAGGCACCGATGTTCACATCCCAGATCTCATTGCTAGCTCTGCCTGTTAGTCTTGCATTAGATTAAAGGAGTTGCAGTTCAGAATCGGAAAGTCAAACTGCAATCCACCTCTCTTTTGGAGCGAGTACCCCAAAGCCTGCCCATATGTGATGCTAAGTAAGTCAACGAGGCTGCTACTTGCATGTCCCTTCTCTCTGGATGGCGATGACTGTTCAGGGCAGAAGCCGAGGGCTAGAGTTCCTCTCTGCATGGCAGCATGTGTCTGAAACACCAAGAGAAGGTTTCACTGAAAGGGTTATCCTTCACTGAAAGGGTTATTCTTCACTAAAAGGGTTGTCCAGCACTGGCACAGGCTGCCCAGGGAAGTGGTAGAGTCCCCATCCCTGGAGGTATTTAAAAGCCGTTTGGATGAGGTGCTTGGGGACATGGTGTAGTGGTGGGCTGGGCAGTGTTGGGTTTACGGTTGGACTCGATGATCTTAAAGGTCTTCTCCAACCTATACGATTCTGTGATTCTGTGATTCTGAGAAGCACTCAGTTGACATCAAGGACAGACAGCATAGCATGAGGATGGTGCCACTCCTGCCTGGGGACCACCTGGAGAACCTGCTCTCCAGTCCAGACAGCGGTCACCTCCATCTACTCGGCCTCCGGCCCTGGAAGCTGGTGTCTGTGACTTCCTGGGTCATAAGAGTCAAATCCGGCAGGGAGCTGCTATGTCCTAACTTAGCCACCAGAGCAAAGCAGTTCTGCAGCAGTGGCTCAGCCCTCGCAGTCAGCTTGGGCCCTGCACTGGGGGACGGGTGCCATCACTGGCCGTGGGCTCGAAGGGATGGTCAGGCTTGCCTAAAGCTGCCCTGGCTTTCCTGGCTCCCTTTCGGAGGGGTCCTAAGGGTGCTGGGACTCACCCAAGGGTGCTGGGTGGTGTTAGCAGCTCCAGGCCATCGCTGGCACTGTAAGTGTGCCCAGCCTGGGGAGGACCCCAGCACTGGGGGACAAGGGCTGGGGGCTCAGAGCGTCCGGGGAAGGGAAGCACGTGGGAGCTGCTCATTCGTCGGAGGCAGGTCTGGAGACCAGAAAGCAGATGGTCCCGGCTGGAGCCGCAGCTTTGAGCACCTGCCTAAAACTCTGCCCTTGCAACAGCAAAGGGAGAGGAGATGCCCTCAGGCTTGAAGGTGAGAACATGGAGAAGCAAGAGAGTGACTCAACACAGGCGATAGCTGCCTCAGCCCACCCTTTGCAGGCTGACGGTCTGGTCAGGTCCCGGGCTCACAGTCCTCCAGCCTCTCAGCGAAAGATGAAGATGCTGCTCTGCTGCCAGGGAGGCTGTGGAGTGGGGACAGTTGGCGATCCGGTGCCAAAAGCACGAGACCAGAAGGTCTGAGATTGCCTTCTGTGCTCCTCTAATCGCGTGCTGCTCCAGGTAGGCTTCCCAAACCCAGCCTCAATAGGAAATAAGCCTAATGCTGCTTTCACCGACGTCAGCGGGAGCGGAGCTGCTGACATCAGCAAGACTGGAAATAAGCCTCAGCTTTTGAAAAAATATCCCTGCCTTCATATTCAATGTTTCCTCGGTCTTTCAAGTTCAAGCGAATGCCTCTCAACGGTCTGGGAGGGATCAGTGGGTGAAATCACATGTTTCGGTGCATCTTCAATCTTCCTTCTCCCACGGGCGATTCACACGAACGGTGGCCGTGGGTCAGCAAAGCCTGGGCCAGGGGCTGGGGCCGGGGCAGGAGGAGGCAGGGAGCAGACCCCCGGCAGACGCTGCTCCAGGCTTGGCTGGCTTCTTGGTGGCTGGAGGACCCGCATCAAAGCAAGAGGAGGAGGACGACTGGGAATCAGCCACGGGAGCCCGGCAACACTAACCTGGAAACTTGATCCACTGAAAAAGTTGGATTTTTGGAGCCCTCAGGTACACACCAAGAATTTAGCACAAGCCACATTCATCGAACCCTTTCAGCAATCCTCCTCCCAAAAACTTTTTTAAAAGGCAAGCCCAACACATCAGTAAAAACTGTGAGTGGATTTTCCTTTAGTGTAAAAATTTCCCAAATTTTCTTCCAACGCTACCAAATCAGAGGAGGCCATTTCCCCGCTTGGCTCTCGCACAGATCCCACCGCACGTGCAGAAAGCGGGAGGTGACACTAGCACAGGTGACCGGACCCTGCGGCAGGAGAGCCGCCAAGCCGTGGAGCCCAGCCCTGCACCGAGCCCAGGAGGACACCCAAGGAGCAGCGAGACACGAGAAGAGCAAGAGCTGATTATTCACAAAGTCTGCACAAAGGGACACAGCTCCTGCCCGCAAATCAAGGGCAAATCACACACCCTCGCCAGAAACACCGGTCTGCACTCGGCTGCCTCCTAAATCAGCGCCGGACACTCTGCTCCCTGAGCGTGAGCCACTCACTTCCATTTATTCCCTTCCAATTTTCCAGAGCTCTGTCTCTACCGACTGGCGTGGAGAGGCGGGAGAGAGGAGAAAATGCTTTGAAAACGATGGGAGCATTGCAAAGTCGAAATTAAGGCCTGCCCAAGCGGCCTGGATGTCCCCTCCTGTGCGTCAGCTGATGCTACCTGGGCTGCGTGAGCCCCGGCTCTTCCAACAGAGGATGTTCTTCCTTGGGAGAGAAGCCGCCGGCTGAAACGCAGCGGCTGTTAGACCCTTCCACCCGCAGCACTCCCGCGCTGCGCAGACAGCAGAGGTTGTCCTCTCCACGTGAACTTTGCTGTGGTGCCGGGCGCTGTGATAGCACAGCGGTTCCCAAACGCTCATTTATTTCCCGAGCCCCCGCGCGACGCAGCGGTTTATCTCCGCTCTGCAGAGGGCTGGCTCCTAGGCACGGGAAGGTTAACGCCAGCGTTGTCAAGAGTCGGCGGGGCAGGGTGCTGCGTTTCTCGGAGCTGTTAACACTTTCAGAGGATGGTGTTTAATGCTCACCCCAGTGGCTGCTGGGATTGACTGAGCATGCGGACCTTTTTTTAAAAAAAAATTGAAAAATAAAACCTTCTGAAGCAGAAACGCTACCTGAGTGGCTACAAATCGGCAACCAAACAGCAGAAAGCAGAGCCTTAGCGTGGCAAACGCCAGGCACCGCTCTCGGCTCTGCCTGTTTTCCCACCCAGTGAAAACTCCAAAACCGCAGCAAAAATACGCTCTGCATGTCAGCTGAGCCCCTAGACCCTCCAGAAGGTTATTCTGCTGAATAACCTAAACTCCAGAAGGTTATTCTGCTGGGGCTCGCACCCAGCTCTCACGACAGCTCAGCAGCATGCACCGTCCACCCCTTGCCACGGGAGCATGACTTGGTGCTCCCATAGCAGCAGTGGGGCCGGGGAGAGGACAAGCCACCGTTGGCTCCGGGCTACCCGTCAGCGTTTGCTCCTTTTGAGAGCTCTGGAGGCCTCATCACGCTGACTGTGGCAGGGACCTCAGCAGAAAGCAGCTCCCTGGGCGGAGAACTCGACCAACGCGCGCGCATCCCGTCTTCCACACGCCTCCGGCAAACACTCGGGTGCCCACAGCCCGCCCCGGGAGGGGGGTCACTACGTCCCCCTCAGCCACGACGATGCCTCCTTGTGTCAGCTGCTTCCGGCACACGGGTGCCGGTTCCGCCCGCTCCAGGGGTCTGGAGGGAGAGGGGCTGTGCTGGTGCCTGGGCCCCCGCGCTGCCGCCACGTACACGTGTACTGCTAGCGCAAATGCCTCCCCAGGAACTAGGGTTGCCTGCAGCCAGCCGGGCCCCATTTCTTCTGACCGCCCGGGAGAGAGCATCACCAGTCAGAGGGAACTCAGAGCTTCATCCAGACCTAGCAGCCTCAAGCAAGAGGCCCCTTTGGAGCATGGATGAGCCGGAGGCACCAGCCAGCCCCTGTCTGTGGGTCCTCCTTGCAGACGAGCACAACAAACCACGGGCAGCGGCTGACGAACCGCTCGCTAATGAGCCACTGAAGCTCATCTGACGTTAAGTGAGCACCGCAGCGCACGGAGACGTAGCGGCCTCACCGCGTTTCGGAAGAGCCTGTGAAATCCACTGCCACCCGGGACAACCACGTTTGGCTCCCGTCCCCGCTGCGTGGGCAACCGTGAGCCCTTCCCGTTCCGGGGAGAGGATTAACGTGGCCTCGCTGGAGCGAGGGGCTCTGAGGCGCTGTGGCCGAAGTGCCGGTGGGCCCGTTCTCCTCTCCCCCGAGGAGGAAGGAGAAAGCTGCGAAGCACAGCCTGCGCTCAGCAAGTGGCCGAACCGCGCTGCGGCCGCCTGCAGCTACTGCCTGCCATCCCCGCCTGAACCCTGCCAGCAGAGAGGAGCAGCCATCTGCCACGGCTCGGCGAGCCTCGCAGCCTTCTCCAGCACGGGTTCTGCAGCAGCGCTCTCGTTTACTCGTACCGAGCGCGTCCTCCCAGGCCCTGGCAGCCGGCAGCTCAGAGGCATTCCTGAGCTGCCAGCCATGTTTGCGTTGCTTTAGGCTAATTCTGCATGGCGATTTCCACCCGCAAATAACTCCTCTTCCTGCATTCGTCCCGCAGCACTGGGGTCCGTGAGTTGTGAAGCGGCATCAGAAAAAAATAATTTTCGTACTTGTTTCAAAACCCGCCTCCCGACAATTTCAGGGTTTGGGCAAAGACCTCCTGGTTTGCCTCCTTTGCCAGGCACGATAACAACTTTACAGCGTTGGCAAGGAGGAGTTCTTCAAGCCGGGACCAATTGGTGGACTTCAGCGCGTGAGGCAACGCGGAGGGCAAGAGCTGCCAGAGGGAACCTGCGATGGAGGAAAGCCAGGGATCCTTTTGTGCGTGGCTGTGGTCTCGGCCACGCTGCTCTCCCCTGCTGCGGGGCAGGTTAACTGCGGATAGGGATCACGGCTTTGGTGGATCAGATGGGGGCTGGGGTTGCTGTGAATAAACAGGGCACTTGCCCTTTCGCTGACTGAGCCTCAGCACTGCGAAGGGTGAACGTTAATCCAGATGTCTCCAGAGCTGGCAGGGCTGGGAGCCGCTGGGAAACGCCAGCCTTCGGAACGCGACGGTCTCGGGGGTGCTGTGAATCACACCCTCCCCGTCCTTCCACTACAAGCGAACGAAGGGAAACTCCACGCTATCACTCCGGAGATTGCTTTATTGTCCATGTAATGACTGCGTTAATCAGGGAAATGAGACGTGTCTGAGAGGTGGGAGGGAGGTACACGTTATCCTCTGAGGCTTCTCATAGCTGAGCTTCGTTAGCCCGACCCTGAACCCGCACCTCCAGACTAAACCGCGAGACCAACGCGTGGTCCCGGCGGGATGAGGAGCGCTGGGGACCGGCGCAGCAGGGCAGGGGGCCGGTTCTCGCCGAGGCTGCGTCGTGTGGCTCGGCACTCGGTCCGCTGGGTGCCAGACAGTAGATGGTGAGGGGCCAGCCTATACTGAGATGGCAGAAACGTGGCAGCGGCTCTCTCGTGTCCTCTGGCTGTGCCCAGAGCCTCCGGAGAGCCATCGTCATGGCGGGACCCTCCTTTCCCCTGCTTCACCTTCAGCCAGCGGCCCAGGGCAACCGCTGGATGAGCGCAGCCAGCCCCGGCACGGGGATGCTCCTTCCAGCCCCCTCGGCAAGCCGGGGACGGGCCGGGGCTCTCTATCCACATTTCCTGGAAGCCACAGAAAGCTTCACCCTGTAAAAAGGATGTCATTGCTGGTCGTCTTTATTTTTACGAAGCAGCTGGTGCTAGCCAGAGAGCAGGCGGGAGCTCTTTCCTCTTTCTTCTTGCTTTATTTGGTGCCTTTCTCCATTAACCTCTGGTTTCTAGGAAGCAATAGCTCTTGTTGATGGGCACCCATGAAAGTCAATTTAAAACCATTACTGACATGGCAGGTTGCTTCATAGAAAGAAAAAGGCTTCACTGAGGAGATGAAATGAGCTTTGCCACTGCTTTCCAGGAATGCGCTCTTAAACACATGGGGCCTCAATGTCACAAGCGCCACAAATCAAACTAGAAATTGCTTCCTCGAGCCAGCCAGGAGGGGAAAAATCAGCCTGCAAGCTGCCAGCGTAATGAAGGTAGCTACGGTCGCGTCTGTGAGGGCCGTCGCCTGGCGGGGTGCCCGCTCGCAGCGCAGAGGGCTCTGAGACGCCGCGGCCGGGGTCTGCAAGGGCGGCTCCCGCGGAGCCGGTCCTGCGCAGGGACAGGGCAGGGGCCCCGAGCCCCGGAGCGGGTCGCTCTCACGGCACGGATGCTCGGGGCTCTGGGGCCGGGGGCTCTCATCTGGAGACCCCAGGCCGTGAGACGTGGGGGATGCAGGAGAAGGATGGTTTGTGAGCTGTTGCATGGGTTTGGGAGGGCTAGCGGCACATTTTGGGGTGGGCCGAGGGGAAGGGTGATATTGGCTTTTTATTTTTTTATTTCCCCTGGAGTTCATGAAACGGGAAATTTCAAAACAACTCCCTTACCGAAGCTCAAAAATCCCACTGACTTCATGGGAGCCCTGGGGCTTCACCCCTTCTCTGGGAAGCTGCAAAGCAAAGAGGCAGGACAAATTACTATTTTTATATAGCAAGTGGCATCAAGAGACGGCCTCAATCTGTTCCTGTCTGCTACTGACAATGGCTTGCACTGAGATGTGATAATCCTAGCCAGGAATACAAAGCTGCAATCGCTCCATCCCTGAATGAAAATTCCTTTAACTGCTGAATTCACTGCAGGATGAAAAAACCCCCAACAGTTTAATAAATGGACAGAACAGAAAATTACACCCCTGAGCCGTCCACAGACTGCATGGAGTAAATGATTTATAGTGTCTGTGCTACGTTGTCTGAACTGCCCCAAATTAGTCCTCCTTAACAGAACTCTAATTGAGGTTTTTAAATACTCATCTGAAGTATCAGCCCCTACAACGGACTGTTCTTGGTCATTACACACGTCAAAGCACCGCTTAACCTGTTGTGGAAATATTCTCTTCGTCTGGCTGCGGAATGATGGACAATACCTGAAATGAGCCCAGAAAGCTTTTATTGAAGTATTTCTGAATTTTGAAGGGTGAGTAGAAATGGGGACTTACAGAGATTGTCACCTAACGTCTATTGGCGTTTGGGGCCAAGTGGGGACAGGGAAGCAGGGGGTGGGCAGGGTGTGAAGTGCCCAGGGCGGAGTGGGGCACGAAGCCTCCTGCCCCGGGCACCCCTGCTGCTGCGGCGGCCGGTCCTCTCTGCCACGCTGCAGTGTGAGAGCAGCAGAGCTCCTCCATCCTGTCCACCTGCGGTGTGAGAGCAGCAGAGCTCCTCCATCCCGTCCACCTGCGGTGTGAGAGCAGCAGAGCTCCTCCATCCCGTCCACCTGCGGTGTGAGAGCAGCAGAGCTTCTCCATCCCGTCCACCTGCACGGTGTGAGAGCAGCAGAGCTCCTCCATCCCGTCCACCTGCAGTGTGAGAGCAGCAGAGCTCCTCCATCCCGTCCACCTGCAGTGTGAGAGCAGCAGAGCTCCTCCATCCCGTCCACCTGCGGTGTGAGAGCAGCAGAGCTCCTCCATCCCGTCCACCTGCACGGTGTGAGAGCAGCAGAGCTCCTCCATCCCGTCCGGCTGCGGTGTGAGAGCAGCAGAGCTCCTCCATCCCGTCCAGCTGCACGGTGTGAGAGCAGCAGAGCTCCTCCATCCCGTCCGGCTGCGGTGTGAGAGCAGCAGAGCTCCTCCATCCCATCCACCTGCACGGTGTGAGAGCAGCAGAGCTCCTCCATCCCGTCCACCTGCGGTGTGAGAGCAGCAGAGCTCCTCCATCCCGTCCACCTGCAGTGTGAGAGCAGCAGAGCTCCTCCATCCCGTCCGGCTGCGGTGTGAGAGCAGCAGAGCTCCTCCATCCCGTCCAGCTGCACGGTGTGAGAGCAGCAGAGCTCCTCCATCCCGTCCGGCTGCGGCTGCAGGGGGTGAGGACATCGACGGCACTTCGTATCTCAGCCTAAAAACAGCAGGAGCTGCCAAGGGGAGGAGCGTTTGGGCAAGGGCATTCCTGTTTCTACAGACCAGCATATCTCGGCCACCACCAGTGGGTACCGGTGTCTGGGGGTGAGGCGGGGTGAGGCTGGCGCAGGACTGGTGCGATGCCCCTGTGCAGACAATGCTACGGGACCCGGCCTCTGCTTGGAAGCAGGTCACAAGCCACAGCTGAGCCACTAAGCAGTGCAGCGGCCGAGCCAACGTGCGTTTATTTTCCACTAGATGTTTGTTTTCCTCTTGGGGTCCCAGGGGAGTGCAAACAAAACGTTAAGTCTCACCCAGAAGCCCCGGCCCAAAAGCCAGCAGACATCAGCAGTGCCGGCTCAGCGGCACCCGCGGGGCAGGACGCGCAGGTGGCAGAGGCTGTATTACGGGGGAGTGCTGGAAGCAGTTACCGACGTGACAGTTAGCTACAGAAACACGTGCTGACCCCCCCGGGAAAGGCAGCCAGGAACCGTCTTCCAGCCATTTGGTGGTATTTGCAAAGCTAACCTGGCCCCTTCTCCTGGGAACGCCACGTCAAGGCTCGTCGCAGCATCCTCCCCGCTCCGGAGCTGGTCCGCGCGGTCAATGCAGGAGCAGCGCACAGACCGTTAAATGGAAACGAGTCCAGTTCTCCATGGCAACGAGCAAGAACTGGGTCAGCTGCAGGATGCGAGGAGGAAAGCGCTCCCAGGAGTTTCACAAGTAAACACCCAGCCAGAAAGGGACATTGAGCCAAGGGCCCGGGCAGGGAACCAGGGCACCCTGAGCCCTGGCTACGCACGGCCCCCAGGCCAAACCACGGCTCCCACCGAGTGCCGCACGGCGCAGCGGGGTCCCCCGGCCCTGCCCCAGCTCTGGGGGACGGCGGTGCCCCCCGCCGCAGGGAGAGGACTCATGGCAAAGCCCGGAGCGCTTCAGCGCCAGCTCCTGTGGCTGCTTCTGCGCGCGGCAGCACGGACCACAGCCCGGGAGCGCGGACATCCCCCCGTGGCCACGGTCTTCTGCCTGACCGCTCAGCCACCGCGCCCCAGAAACGCAGCCTTCCCTCTGCTTCTCAGCCGCGCCGAGCCAAGCGCCTTCTCTTCGCGTGGCCCCTGCTTTCCTGTCTCTCCCGGATCGAGTTTGGCCCTCTCTTATTTACAAAGAGAGCAGGCTGAGGCCGTCGGTGTGAAAATCCTCATTACGGCTTGCTCCTTGACAGGGACCGTGCCGCCTCAGCTCGCTGCCTTTGATCAGCTGGGTGCAGCGGTGTCGTGCCTGGATCCAAGCGATGCAGCCCCCACCTTTGCCAGTGTACTCGGGAACCTCGTGGCAGAGGCTTCATCATTATCCTGCTTTTAACGTACAGGCGCCTTTGCCGTGACAATCCTGCTTTAATTACCTGCAGCTCCAGAGCCGGTACTGAGCTGTCAGGGCAGAAGGGACCGTGAGGCGAGCTGAAGGGAAGAAGCCCGCGGGCGGTGGGACGGGCAGAGCAGAGCATCGGGTCGCCCCGCGCTGCCCACGGCCACGCTGCGGGCTGGGAGCGCTGGCTGTGCTTGCGCAGCTGATGCCAGCGTGCTGCGCAGCGTCGGAACGTTTTTAACGCGTATGCGGCTAAATTAAACATCAGCTGCAAGTTTTGAGAACAGTGAAAAAATTACCTGCAGACTTTCTACGAGGCCTGCCAGAGCGGTGAATTCAGCCGCCGTGTTCACCAGCGGTCCCGAGGAAGCATCACCACTTCTGGCCGAGTCAACGCTTTACATAACGCTCGGGCTCTGATATTTTATGCACCAAAAATGCGGCAGCCGTTTGTCAGATCTTTGCCCTTCACTTGTCATTAAAAGCCCTCCGTTCTGTTCCCAGCTGTCTCAGTAGGTGACCTTGATGTGAATAACTTCTCTCGAGTAGTGTCTTCATTTGTAAAATGGGCTTCTTCATCCTGCTCTACCTGATAATGAATTAAACACGCTCTTAACGTTTATGCAGCACCTTGAGAACGGAGGGGAAGTGCTGTTGACGACAAAATTACGGTGTTATTTCAGCTCTGCGGTGCGTGGCGACTGCACAAATACCCAGCGGCATCCTCTGAGATGACTGAGACCCCCTTGCGCCTTCGTCCCCAGGCCCTGGAGGAGCCTGAGCCCCCTTCCCCTCCGCACCCGCGCACCCGCTGGAAACACAACTGCCCCGGAGGAAAGGCTCTGCTTCGGCAAGCCTGTTCCTCTCCAGACTTCGGGATGTTTTATAACCCCCCGGCTCTGCCCCTCCGGCTGTGCTCTGCAGCCCTGGCCCCTGCTCTTCACCCCCAGCCAGGCCGGCCCGGCGGCCGCCGGCACGGCTGAGCCCCGACGCCACTGCCCACGGCCACAGGCGCTTCCCACCGCAGCCGCCACCGCCGAGGTCCAGGCAAGCAGGTGTGGAAACGGCCACGGGCGCCGCTTGGCCGGGGAGGCGGGCGCGGGTGGGGTGCTGCCGGCTCTGCGACTGCACCCCTGTGCCTGCCCAGGCGAGGCAGCACTGGAGCACTTTGGGGTGGGTTGATGGGACGGGAGCCTTTTTGGAAGTATCCCTGGGGGCAGGGGCACAGCAGACGTGGGGAATGCCTATACCCTCGAGGGCTCCTTAGCCGGGCGGGGCTCTCCCCCTGGGCTGTGGGTCAGTGAAGACAAGGTAAGCAAATCCGCCCACGCACGCAGTCCCACGGGAGATGGGATCTGCTTCCCCACGTGCCCTCTGCACGCCCCTCCCAGCACGCCTGCAGCTCCCCGAGAGAGCCCGCGGCTCGTTCAGTACTCCTGCAGCGCCGTGTTTAGCCTGGGTTTCACCTCAATCCCCTTAAAACGGGGACAGAGTCCCTTCTGTCCACGCCGTCCTCGCTTTCTCTTTCACGGCCGCTCACTGCCAGCCAAATGGGAGCTGCTGCTTCGAGAAAGGCTTTAAGGAACCCAAGATGCTTGGTTTTTTCTGACGCCGCCGCCGAGGTGCCACTGGGGCAGGGTCAGCTTTTCCATGTTTGATAGCCGCGGCCCCAGGGTTGGGGACACCTCGGAGCAGACCGGTTGAAGGTCTTTGCAGCCGAGGCTTCGCCGTGCCCTGCGGCCCCTTGCGCAGGCCGGTCACGTCGCGCTGCGTGGCACACACAGGGATTGAGAGCTGCGGCCGGGCGCTTTGGGAGCACCGTGTGCTGGCCCAGGAGCTTCGTGGCTTCCGAACGCCGTCTCAGCTCAGCCGGGGGTTTGTCTGGGAAGAAAAAGCCGGCTATGCCAGCTCACAGCAAGCAGGGTTTTCACTTCAGAGTGAAGCCCAGGAGAGTAACGGGCGTTCAGGAGCTAAAAATGGGGGGGGTCATAGGAAAAAAGGCAAGTTCGATCAGCAGGCGTGAATCCCTGGAGGCTTGACCAGCCCTGCCTGGGACCTGAGCACAGCGTGAGGGACGCACGAGTTCGAGGCTCAGGTTTCAGTACTGCAAAAAAGAGACCAGATAACTCTTTGAAACGAAGAAGGAATGAAAAGAGCCTTTATCAAAGTAAAAAGCTTTTAGAGCCGGATCTCACGCCTGTTTGTGACGTCCCCACAAGCAAGTCTTTCACTGCTTCTCTGAAGGGCTGCCAGCGCCATGGTTCCCAGCATCACGTTTTTACCCGGGGTAAATCAGCATCGTTTCAGGTGGCAGGGGGTTGCCCTCTGCTCCAGCCCTGCCCTTGCTTTGCTCGCTGCCATGCCAGCCAGGACCTCCTCCAAAAGAGGGTCCCACGGGGTTTTTTTAGCTCAGCCCTTTGAGAAACGTTCTTGTGACTAGTCTCTGCCCCTCTGGACGGGCTCTTGCCTGGCTCAGAGGCAGCCAGGCGGGAGGAACGGCTTCTTGGAGCTCCTTTCCTGAACCCCCTCCTCTTGACCTGGGCTCCTCCATCCACAGCTCTAGACCAACGATGCCGGGTAGCATCGCGCTTGAACCCAAGCGCTGCCCCGTCAAGCCATGGGCTTGAGCGATCGGAAACAAAGGTAGTGAAGGAATTTGTAATTAAATTGCCGTTAGATGGGTAGCAGATTGTCTGGCAGCTGACAGTGAGTGAAAACGTTCTCTTCTGTCATGTTTTATCAGCATGAAAACCATTTGCAAGTGCTCTAATTACATTCCTAATTGCCAATGTGATTAGGAACCTGCAGCTGTTCATTAAACGTGTGTCACCCTCAGCCAGCAATCTGTAGGAGAGAATATTTAATTAATTGAATAGCGCACTGGATGAGGAGAGGAGATGGACAGACCTGGAAGCTGAGTGAGGAGCGGAGGAGCCTTGCACCGAAAGGAGCTAGTGGGTGGCAGTCATCTTCTTCCAGCTCTGGGCACCGTGCCATGCAACCTCTTTCAGAAACTTAATAAGCACCATCATAAAAAAAATCAGGTTTCTGTCCATATTACTCCCACAGGAGCTCTCCTGCCCTGATGGGCAAGAGCTAACTTCTTATTTCCAGCCAAATTTTTATCTTCCAGCAGGTTATGCTCTGTGTCAATAGGACAGTGCTCTCCACCTTGCTTCTGTTTCCAGCACAGCTTTTGCTCCCTCCTGGCTCTCCCCCCAGTCCGTCGACAGACAGCGACCAGGGCTCACCCTGCTCGCGCTTGGAGAAGGACGGAGGCTTCAAGGTGCCCTACGCAGCTCCTTTCCCGTGACACTGCATCCCCCTTGGCAGCTCTTCCACCCTCTCTTCTTCTTTCTCAAACACGCTGGCAGCTCAGGTGGGGTCCGGCCTCTGCTGAGATGGGCGGAGGGGCTGGTGGCCCTGCGCTGCCAGGCGGTCACCGTCCGGCACGGCTCAGCACTGCGGGCTCAAACCGACCCGGCTTCGAGGGGAACCACAGGGCAGACAAGTCCAGAGCGTGGGCTCGGTGCTGAGCTTCAGACACTGCCGGGGGGCCTGATGTGGGAGGCGGCGAGGCTGATTACAGCTCGTGCAGTCAGGCAGAGGAGCGCAGATCCTCCAGGACGCGGGGGCGAGGAAAGGCTGTGATTACCGGCTAACCGGGTTTACGCAAGCTCCAAAGCCGCTGCCTCTTCGCAAGGGCTGCCGGAGCTCAGCGTCTCCGGGGTGGAGGCAGGCGCACTCGCGCGTGCCGGCAGCGAGAGCGGGCCCCTCGCACGCCTGCCGGGGAACCGCGCTGCTGCCGGCCGCGCAGCAGCGCTTTGCTGATGGGGAGCAGAGCGTCAGCACGTGGGATGTGTCGGCTCATCCGGGCAAGCTGTGTCGTGGGGTACTCTATAGAAACAACTCGCCGGAGGGTTATGGTAGTAAAGATGACTTCCAGAGGAGTTGGCCGGGAAGTTGTTTTCCAAGGAGGCAGAGGCACTGGCAGAGGTAAAAGGGGGAACCACATCTTTCATTCCAGAAGCCGGAATGCACAATGCACTGCAGAGCCCCGGCTGACTACAAACCCCTGGAAGCCCACCCGGAGCAGTCAGTCCTGCGGGATCAGCTGGGCACTGTGGGCTCCTGCAAACCCGGGAGGTTTTCTCCACGGGAAACGGCCCTTTTGAACGCGCTGGCAGAGGCGTGAGACCCTCCAAAGTGGCCTGGCCCGTGTGGCCAGAGCCCTTCCTGCGACCACCTCCAAGCAGGGAGCGGAAGGCTTCTGAAGACGACTCAGCTGCCTGTCATTTTGCTGGTGGCTGAAATGGGTGTGATAAGAGTACCCAGACAGGAGCTCGTCGTGCCCTGGCACTGCTGCCGGCAGGAATTGCCCTGGGGAAGAGGCAATGGAGGATGAGCAGGTCTGCGCGCTGTCTCGGGGGTTCGGCTGCAGATGCCGCATGCGTGAATGCAGCCCCCAGCCTGTTTTTTCCTGCGTTGCTCAGCTGCTGCGACTACACAAAACATACCAGCAGTGGGGAACCCTTCAGGCTGTTACACGGATCTACAGGCGTGGTGGTGGGGCCCCACTTGTCGACAGCTCCCACCCCATCCTGTAGCCACAGGCCCCTTGAGCTGGTCGCTGTTAAACTACCTGCTGTTTGCTCACGCTGACGGGCGAGGTGCACCAGCATCTGTAGCCAGCTGCCACTGCAACTACACCAAGAGAGCGCCTGCTCTGTGAACGTGCCCCGGGGAAGAAGGCGGCAGCGCTACAGGTCTGAAATGAAGGTTTCACTTCCAATTTACCTTCTGCTTTTGGACACCTATGCCTCAGTCCGTGGATGGATGCCTTTCTGCCTTTCTGCCTTGGCATCGCAGGTGTGAGGGCTTTAACAGCTCCGTCTCACCGCCCCCTCTCCGGAGCCGTGATGAACGCTTCTTGCTGGTCTCCCAGAGCGTGGTCAGGGAGCCTGGCTCCTGCGTACGGGCGAGAGCCCTGGGAACGGCAGGGGAAAGCGGCCTTTCTCATTTTATCTAGGCTCTCCTTTACAAAGCGTTTCTGTTTCCCTCCCATTTCAGGCAGTGCTTGCAAACAGGGGTGGGACACCAGGGCTTGGAGGAGGCACGCAATTGAAGAGCATCTCTGCTTAGCACCCCAGTAC
This sequence comes from Mycteria americana, assembly GCF_035582795.1. NCBI lineage: Eukaryota > Metazoa > Chordata > Aves > Ciconiiformes > Ciconiidae > Mycteria > Mycteria americana. The sequence continues at coordinate 12,910,670 of NC_134374.1, read as the reverse complement.
CTCCAGCTCCCTCTGCTTGCCCGAGCAGCAAGACGGAGAGAGGGAAAAACGTAAGAGTGCATCCAGATCAGCTCATTTCTTCAAATTTAACATAGTCTGGTGCCTTTAAAATATTCTTGGTCGCAGCAGGGAGAGGCTTAGGAGGCTTCACCTTAATCCCTGTTTCATTTCCACTTAAGAAAATGTCACTGTGGATGTTTAATAAGAATTAATTCTGGGTTTTGTACAGTTACTTTCAATTAAATAGTCCCAGTGTTTCCTGACTCTTCAAACAGACACTAAAGCACATTGAATCCTGCTTCCCATTCATTAACTCCAGCCTCCGCTTAGCGTCAGAGCTTGCATTTCTGCAGCCGAGATTTATCAGCGCTGCACAGGCCCTCCGCTGCGCGACGGCTGAGGAGGAGTTGCGGCTCCTGTCTGGGCTCTGCTGCGCCGGTTGTTTATTTGGGCTGACACCAGGCTCCCTCTCAGCCTGGAGATAATTTCAGCCACAACATCCAAGCTGGGTAGGAAGGGCGTGGGGCTGCCTCTAGTCATCGATGACGATGGTACGGTATGTCTGTGAAAGTGGTCCCGCGCCATTAGCTATTGGCTTGGAGGGACGCCATCCGGGATGTGGCTAGTTCTCCTTACTGGGAAAAAGAGGAAAAATGGCCACTCTCACTACACTCAAAGGACAGAATCAACTCCTTTTGTTTTCCAGTTTCACTTCCGATGCTGCTGAGTCAGCTCTCAAGAAAGAGACGCGCGCAGGAGCAGGCTGAATGAAAACGTGGGTTGCTGGGACGACAGCTCAAAATGTCTCGATACCATCCTCCGAGGACAGGGAGCCCACGCCAGACGGGCTAGGGAGATCTGCAAAGCCTTTGCGGTGTCAGGCCTCCCTCTCCTGCTCGTACCGGTCACACCGTCCTCCAGCTTTAAAGACAGCTCCCCAAAAAGGTCCCTCCAGTGCCTGCTCCCAAAGAAGGGTCCAGAGGACCTGCTGGGCAGCCCCATCTGGTGCAGAGGGAGAACAGATCCGCATGCCTGACGTGCACGGCAGCTTCTGCAGGGGTGCTGATGAGGGGTAGGGCTGGCTTTCTTACATCCTGCCGGCACGCGGCGAAGAGACCTTTGGTCCCTGGCTGTTCCCGGGTGGGATGTGCCGCAGCCTTCCCTGGAGACAGCTCTGACCATCGCTGGTGTCCAGAGCTCTCTGCCCCCAGGTAGCCAGACCCAGCCCGTGGCAGAAGAGAGATTTCCCGCCGCCACTGCTAGTCAAGGTATGCCCTGATGAGAAAGATGCCCGTTACTCTTGTCCGGCTCCCGTTGACCGAAAGGAACTAATTCATCGCTGTCGCAGTAATCACTGACAGGGTAGAACTTGTTACTGTGGGTCTCCCCATCCGCTTTCCCAGACTGAACCAGCTTTCCTCTCTCAGCCTTCCTGCAAACCTTCTGGCTCCCGCCGTTTCTCCAGGGCTCGCCCCGCAGGGTCCTGGGCACCGGCCTTTCCCCAGCTGGACACCGCCGCCACCAGTGTCTCAGTATCAGGGAGCTGTTGGTACACAGGACCACCCAGTCCGTGACGAGAAAGCCCTGGGTGAAGCTCGCTCCTCCCAGACATCCCCTAAGGCAGGTCAGGCCCTCCCTGGCTAGCCCTGCGGTCCTACTGCAGAGCCCATTATTCCTCCTTTCGTCTTGTTGCACTGCCTGGTTTTTTTTTTTTCCCTGCCTAAGTGCAGTGCTTTGCACTTGTTATTATTGAATTTTCTGTCATCGATTTTGGACTGTTTTTTTCAGCACGTGGAGATTATGCTGAATGCCAAACCTGCTTCTCCCACGCAAGCCTGCAGCACATCCCCAGGCAGCGTCCTCTCCCCTCCGCTGGCAAAGGGCCGTTTGGCCAAACCCCCTTTCACTCTAAGCCACCTTCTGGGGTGAAAGTGCTGAACGTGATTGCTGGTCCCTGCCCAAACCATTCCCTTTAGCAGCCACAGCCCCACATCCCAGCAAATTGCCCCTCGTGCATCAGCCCACATCCATCTCCACCAAAGGTACCCGTGGAAATTTGGGTCCCCCAAGAAACCACTTCTCCAGGCTACGGCTGGCCCGGAGCCAGCTTCCCGGGGGCACTCCTACATCTGTCTGCTTTCCAAGACTTTCACGAGCAGCCCGGTCCGACCCATAGCTGGCCCTGCCCTGAGCAGCAGGCAGAAGCAGAGACTTCCAGAAGTCCCTCCGCAGCCGGGTTAGCCTCTCATCCCGTGATCCTGGCCAGGTTCGCTGCTGTTGCACGCCCGAGCGCAGCTCCCGGCCGTGCCGCTGAGCAGCGGCAGTCCTCCACAGGCCCGCCTCGCATTGGCGTTCCAGGGGGCTGGGGGGGCCGAGCGGCCACAGGAGATGAAAAGGCTGCAGGAGCCGTTCCTAGGCTAATGAGCGGCGGGTGATTAGCAGGGCGAGCGGCAGCAGTCGCATGTGTTAGTGGCAGGAGCGGAAGGCAAGACGGCAGCCTGATCAGGATGAAGTACGTTTTTATAGGCACTGGTGAAAATGGGTTCAATAAGTATCTCCCCCACCTCAAGGGACAAAGTCAATTCCCACAACAAAGGCCTCCCTGTCTCCCCGCTGCCTGGGTGCTGAATATGCTCTCCATTACTGAGCCATCAGCCTGCCAGGGAAGTCTGACTGTTCTGGTTTCCCAAAGTGATGGACGTGGCAGAGCTTTGCACGCTCAGCACCCTTCCCCTCCATTCCCCTGTGCCAGGAGGATGTGGGTGCCAAAATCCACAGCTCTGCTGTTGGAGGAATTTGAAACCTTGGTTGCTGAAGAAAAGCACATAAAGTTACCTCTTCTGATTGTCTTTTAGAGCTCCTTCCCTCCTAGAGCAAGTAAATCCTGGCAGCTTGATCTGTTGAACTCAACAGAGTAATATACTCTTCCCTAAATGAGATTTTAGCGGGAGCTCTTTTCGGGAGGCCTCCTCACCCAGCACATGCGCTATTCTCACATCCTCCCGGGGAGAGACAGCACCCCAGTTCAGGTCACGGGGAGACACGTGGGCCGGGACAGTGGTTAGCCATAGCACAGCCCGGAACGGGCTACAGCCAGCGGTGGAGGGAGCACACGCTGAGAGCTGCCGGGACGTGCCGTTTCCAGTCCTGGTCTCTGGGTGTTTGGAGTCAGAGAGGCAAGGAGAGGACCCCCGCTCCCGGAGGTCCCCGGCTCCGAGGGGCCGGGCAATGCCGCGCTGCCGTCCGAGCGCAGGGCACGGCGGCTGTCAGGAAGCGCTCGCCCCTGGGGCAGCAGTGTCTTTGGGAGGGTGCTGTGTGTACCCCCAGAGACCAAGCAGCCTCTTGGACTCCTGGCAAGTCCCTCCAGCGCCTGCCTGGTAGCCAGGAGCCTTCCCAGAGGGTTTCGGCTGAGCCTCTCTCCCTTGGCGCTTGGGAGCATGGGACAAGAGGCACCAGAGTCACAGGAAAAAACATAAGGGGGGAGGGAGACAGGAACATACGGTGTGGGGTTCGTCTGCCTCATCTTGGATGTCTTCTTTGGGAGACGCTGAACTGGACTTGGACACTGGACGGCGGACGCTGTCCTTTTGCTGCTCTCCTTTATTGCTGAACTCAGCAGGGAGCACGGGGAGCCCTTGCTCTGACAAATCACCGCCAGGATATAGGGCGAGAAAAGGCAAACGGTGCTGTCGGGGTCCAGAGCCTCCCTGGCCTTGTTGCTCTCTGGGATCGGCTCCTCTCCCTCACCTCTCGTATCCTCTCTGCGCTCCCTGCTCCTCCTTCCCCTCCCTCCGCACAGCTCAGGCGCCCTTTTCCCGGGAGCTGCCGTGTGCCCCCCTCTGCTGAAGCTCTCTTTAAGCATTCCTTCCCCCGGCAGTTTCTGCACTAAGCACCGCAGACCTTTGTCATGCTCCAAATGGAGGGTGAAGCATAAAAGTAAGTTGTGTGTTATTTACGCTCTTCTGAATGGTGTGTGAACAGGCGCGCTGCCATTTTAAAGGCTTTTAAAATCAGTTAGATTTAGATTTCTCTGTTGGTGACATTTACAACTTGGTGTTGCTAAACACTCGAGTACAGCTCATTTGCAGGCATTAACAAACACATCAGAGGAGTCTGAAGCGTTAAGAGAGTGTTGCTAATCTCCTGTTATTTATAATACTTGGTCTCTGGATGTCACCAAGGCGCGAGCTGTTCGCCTGCAGCTGGAGCGTGCATCCTCCCGAAAGAGAGCGGCATCAGCTCGGCAGCCAGCCTCGTCTGCTGCGCACGTCTTGTGGGAAGCAGCGTGCGTCCCTTCGTCCCTGCAGGCACCCACAGTAAAGGGTGTAAATCCTCTCGGGGAGTGGGATGTTTTCACTCTTCTTCAGCAGCAAGGTGCTGCAACAGCGTCCGAGTGGCTTTCAAGGACGCAGGAATTAAAAGCAGACGGTGCAAGACCTTGTGGGAAGTGAGAGCTGACCCCAAGCCAGACTGTGGCTGCTCAGAGAGCCGCTGCCTCCTCTGTGCTTTGGTGAAAGCAGGATGGGAGCCCTCCAAATCGGGGGCTTAGCGCTGCCGCTAAACCTGTGCAAGAGCAGGCGGAGGAGGAGGCTCTTCTGTCTGGGGCAAGCGGGTTTCCACTGGCCGCAGCTCTGGCCACGCTGCTTCTCCGGCGTGGAAACCTGCAGGCGGGGAGTTCGTAACGGGGACCTGGCAGTGTGGAGGGCAGCAGGCAGGGAGCCCACACCCCGAGGGGCCAGCGACACCGTCTCCTGCTAAGATGAGGAAGAATTTTGCTCGTGCGTTACGGTCCTTTGCGGGCAGAGACCACGTGCCGTTCCCCCCGGCACGTACCCTGGTGGCACAGAGGGGTTCAGTAAACCGTTAGAGACCCTCGCCGATGCACGTCAGGCACTTCCCTGGCATGGGCTCGCAGGTTTCTCGGGACACCATGGGGACAGGGGCTCTTCAGGGCTGTCCCCTGGGGTGGCAGAGGCAGGGCAGGGCCACCCAGCCCGCTCCTCTTGCTCGGCAGCAGTGCCAACTTACGCCAGCCAAACCCCCGCCTTCGTTACCGTGGATTGCAGCCCCCCCAGCCCGTGGGGTGTGCCGAGGCTCGCTGGAGTGGGTTAGGCAATGAATTCGTCACAAGCGGAGGGACGTGCCAAGCAGCCTGAAAGCTCCCGTTCCTGTTCAGTCCCGTGTTCTCCAGGGGTGGGACTCAATTAGAGCTCAGTGCGTGCCCTGGGCATCTGTCCGCCACCAACCAAACCAAAATGACTGTTTCCTTTCACATTAGAGTGACTGAAGAGACGTGGAGTGGCAATTACTTCCTCTAATTAATGGCCAGATTTAAACAGGGCTAAGTTTTACCCAGTAATTTGAAAATGAGAGACTCCATAACCATCCCTAACACATGAGAGAGTTATTCCCCCATAAAGAGCTTTAAATGAAGATCTTTGAGCTAGTAGTTGCACAGGAGGCAATGAATTACTTGCTGTGTTTAAGACAGACACGTTATTTATTGAACTCGGAGAATTAAGTCTTTCTAGTCTGTTGGAGATGAACCCAGGCAGACATGATTTAGAAGCCGGGCGTTACTGGCAGCGATTAGCGTGGCACACAGCGAGCTGGCGGCTGTGCCACTGCCTGGGTAATTTACAGCTCTTTGTTGCTAGAGCGTAATACATTATTAATCGGTCATATTTTAGGAGATCCAAATTTATATTGGCTTTAATTAGACCGGTCTCTTTTTAATCTCCAAGTGTGCACAGGACCGATGGCAAATGGGAACGTAACGCTGAGGGGTGTACTCCGGGACACCGTTATCTCCTCCTTCCTCAGAGCCATCTGAAGGGTTGCAGGTTGCCATTAAGATTCATATCCATGATGACACTGACGTGCCTCATACCTTCCAAGCCATCAGCGAGATCTCTTTGGAACTGTTTTGAAAAGGTAAAACCGAGGCTATTAGAGAGAAGACCTTGAACTGAATACGTTGGAGGTAGAAACAGCGTTTGGTATGCAGCAGCGATGCAGAAGAGTAAACGTTCCTGTGCAAGAAAACGAGTGCTGAAGGGGAACGAGGCGTTTGGAATATGCGATCAGCCGTCAGCTCCATTGCACGGGGAAGGAGGAGTGCTGCGCTGCACGTTGGCCCATTGGGCCACCCGGGGCTGGCGCGGACGGGTCCTGCAGAGACCCGCGCTGCAGGGAGGAGAGCAGGAGACCCTCGGGCAGCTGAGCCGAGAGCACTCTCCAGGGTCTGTGCGCCTGGCGAGATGGCTCCTTCCGAAGCAGCGGCCTGGTCAGACAGCTGCTGACCGCTGGTCTGCTCTTGCAGGCCTCCGGTGGCCTCGTCTCTTCTCACCTTAACTCTGCCCTCAGCACCACTGAGCCGTGCCCCTGCTGGAACCCCGAGCAGGGACAGCGCGAGGGCTTGCTGGAGCGAGGGAGAGAAGAGCTCTCGAAGGCAGGGAGAGTTTGAAGCGGGTTTAATAGGCCTACAGCACCCGGCGGCCGCGAATATAAATGAAATTATGCAGAAGAAAACAGACGATGGTACAATAGTTTAGCACAGCATTAGGACAGTAAATAGAGCAGGACGGTACAAATGGAGGCAGCCAGGGAAACGTCCATATTACATGATTATCTCCTTCCCCATTTACAAACCCAGTATGAGGTTTTAACAGCATGCCACGCTGGCTTCCCAGGAAGAAATGTGCTTTAAATAGATACAAACCATCACAGTGTTGTTTGTTAAAAAAAAAAAAAAAAAAAAAAATCGCATTCCCACTTTTAGCTCACCATAAAATGCGGGACTTAAATCCCTCCCATCCACCAAAGTTACTCAACCTGCATAAGCGACGGTGCGATTCGGGAGTGATGGGGCAGGGGAGGCATCACCGAGGCACCGCCGGGCGCGGGGAGGCACAAGCCGCGCGTTGCACAGCACGGGGAGAGGGATTGTTGTGCTGGAGCTGCAGGGGAGTCGCGGAGAGGATGGGCGTGAGTAGCGCCTGTTTCCTTGCAGAAAATCCCCAGCTTAGCGCCTCTAGTTCTAGGTCTGCGATTGCTACAAGGCAGCTGCCTGGTGCTTCAGAAGATGCTTGCGGAGAGCCAAAGTCCTGAAAACGAAGCAGAAACTGCTATCTGGCCAAAAAGTTAATTCCCCACTCCAGTGCCCAAAACGCAATCTTCGTTAATGATTTTCTGCCCTGCAAGGCTCAGTCAAACAGCACAAATCGGGACCGGCGGACGCTCGCAGTGAACAGCATGAAAAACCCGAGCTGAGCCCCGGGAATTGAAGCTGCTCAGTAAATAACAACATGACTAAACCAGAGTTTGCCCATGAATGATTTATCATCCTGCCTTACACAGGAGGTCGGATCAGGTGATGATAAAACTCTGTTAAGATTAATGACTTGAAGAATTAGCCAGGAAGGAAATAACATCGTAGCTAAAATTCCTCAGCCCTGGGCTGTAAAACACCTCCCTGACGGTGGTAATGGCACGAGCCGCATATTCACACCACTGTTCTCTAACCCTTTGTTCTGGATACACTCGCGTCGCACAAAGGTTTTCTGTTCTGCCATGGCACGTAAATATGAGCACGGGTACTTCCCGTCATTGCCAGCTGTAGGGCACTTCAAGATTTTGTGCCAGTCTCCTTCCCCGCTCCCCAGGCTGCTGAAAAGTGGACAAAGCTGTATCCTCATCCCAGAAACATCTTCAAAAAAAGAAAAAAAAAAAAGTAAAAGCCCTATTACAAAACCAGACGAAAAGCTGAAATAAAATTAATGTACCTAAGGCAAAAAGACAAAAATCGGAATCAGAATTCTCTCTTTCTCCCTTTTTCCCTCTCTCTCTGTGTATATATATATGTACACATATTCAGAGAACTTCAAACAAATTTCCTTCAGTTTCAGCTGATCTTTTAACTCGTTTTCAAGCACTTTTTAAAATGAAAAGACATTGGAACTCCTCCTCCTGAAAACGCCAAGACCCAGTTTTTGTATCAACCATTCCAAACCATTTATCCACTCAGCAGCTTTTCGGACGGAGGATTCGCTGAAGCCGCACAGGCATTTTCAGGCGTCTGTATTTTAAATTAAAAAAAGGGGGGAAACTTAATCCGGGGCTTCCCGGGGTGCTGCCTGCGGCCGGCTGGCTGAGATGCAGCCTTGCGCCTGGAGGGGCCAGGCTGGGGCGACGGGCTCCGACGGGGCAGCTCCCGCTTCTCCTGCACCCTCCCCAGGCCCCCAGCGTCCCTGCGGGTCAGCCCGGGGGTCCTCAGCACGTCTGATCCGCGGCTCTGACACCGGGCCTCTCGTCCTGACTGAATCCCTCTGGAGAGAGGGAAACGCCTCTTCAGCCCCAGCTTTACGGACCCTCCGCACGGCGCGCGGACCCTCGCAGCACTGCGCCGTGAACCCCCATAACTTGCTTGCTCGGCGTGGCTCTCAAGCCTTTCCAGATTCACCCTTTCCCGGCCAGCCCCGGCTGTGCGGCGGGGTCCGTGCTGCCTTTTGAATAGTCCAGCTTATGGGGGAATCCGAACTGTCCCCCCGTGCCTGTCCCGAGCTATTCTTTGTACATCGCCAAGATGACCTGTGTCAGCCGCTTGCTTTGGGAAGAGTGATGCTACATTACCTCACAGATCGCTGACGGAAATAGCGATGAGCCTTGTACAGATCCCTGGGGGATCCCCACGGAGCTCCCTCATTCCTGTCGATTCCCCGCTGATTGCCCGCTGGACTTGCCGAAAACCTCCCCGAGACCAGCAACCCCTCCAGCACCTCCCGCCTGCCACAAGCTGGCCCAGCCCGAGCGCCCATTCGCCCGCCGCTTCGCCGCCGAGCCGAGCCTTCCAGCTCCGCAAACATTTGTTGTAATGGAAGGCTATTACTCGGACGTTTATTTCATCCTTACCGAAAAAGGAATAAAAAGCGAGAAATAGTGGGGTTTATTTACTTGCAGGAGAGGCAGCGCTGGAGCCGCTGCTGTCTGCGGGCCCGTCTCGGGAGCAGCCGTCCGTCCCCTCTGCTGTAAGCTCCCCGTAAACACAATGAATAGAAATGGCGCAGAGAGAGAAAGGAAATCAGGGAGCTGTTGCTGGGCGATTTCATTGCACTGGCGAGCATGACCTGGGTGTATTTTAACCACTCTGGCTTCTTCCGATGACATTGCACTGGGGCATCATGTTTAAACCAAAAAAAGCAGAGATGAGGAAGTACTGTTTCTGCCCAGAAATAATTAGGAGACATTTTTTCCGTATGAGCCATAGCTGTAACTTTCATCATTAAAACATGCAGATACTCACAGAGTTCTGGGAACATTCAGTTAATATTTTCATCTTTTATGGCAAGGGTTTGTGTTCAAGAAAAATTTTCTTTCTTTCATTCCCAGGCTTGTGACAGCCTCGGCTGCCTTGCCCAGCAGTAGCCACGGCACGGACACGTCCATGGATTTGCAAACCTGGCCAGCGCTCGGGCTCCCTCCTTCCCGCCCCGGGGCGGACTCTGCTCCCACGCTTAAATCTGGTCTGAAACGGGGACAGGGCTCTGACGCTCCCAGCCCAGAGCAAAGCCTGGACTCTGGTCAGGGCGCTGGGACTTGGGCACCTCTGTCTTGAGCTCCGTTCGTCTGCCGGATGCCAGCTGGGAGCTCCGGCTGAAGGGGGGAAAGGGGTGGAGGGGAAGGGGAGGCATTTGGGGGGCAGGGGTCCCTCGGCAGGGAGCCAGCGGTGCCCCAGGGCTCCCAAGAAGAGTCAGCATCCCCACCTCCACTCACGCACCGCTGCATTGCAATCGCCCGCAGCTGATCGGTTGGCATTAAATAGGGTCCCGCACCCATCCTTATATCGGCTGGGAAGTAGGGTCGTTCCTCTCTTTAGAGAGAGGCACTTTAAAGCCCCTGTGCACCCCTTTACAGCAGGCTGCACGTGCAAAAGCTCCGGCGGATCGTCCTCCGCGCACGTTCCTGCTCATCGCGGCTGATCCCGCCGTCGCGTGGGCTCACAAACCCTGCGAGGCCGCACGGAGAGGGCCGCCCACCACGAAGGGTGCTCTGCCGGAGCAGCGTCGCAGTAACCTGCCGAGGAGAGGGAGAGTTCAGCCGGAGAGAGAGCAGCCTGGCGGCACAGCAATTAGATGGCAGCTGTGTTGAGTAATGGCTCCATTACTGATCTATTATTGAAAATAATGGAATAATAATACACCGCGGGAGAAGTAGCTACCGTGACACTGAAGGGTGCAAAGTAGCTAAACATTATGTGATATAAATACCCCGGAGGCCCTAACAGGTGAAGTCTGAGAGGAGATAAGCAGGTGAAAGCCTTTCGGTGATGTTTCACAGCAGACAGCAGAATCCTCAAGAACGCAAAAGCCGCTACCCCGGCCAGGGAGGCAGCCTTGGAAAAATGCTGCGTGTGGGGCAGGTGGCCCCTTCCAGAGGGGACGGCTCTGGGTGAGAAGTGGCTCTGGGCAAAAAACCAATGAAGACAAATGTCCAGAAACATTGTGCTACGAAGAGGGTCTGAAAGGACCGATTGTTTCCTTCGGAGGGGAGACAGATGTGAAAGGGCTGGAGAAGAGCCTATGAACCCATGCATCAGCTGGCAAAGAAAGATTAGGACTTTATATTCTCTGACACAAGGACAAAAAGCTGCTCGCTGCAAGAAATCCCAAAGTACTAAGAAACAGTCCCCTCCTGTCAGCTCAGAAACGCGTGCTGGCAGTGCCGGGCAGGAGAGGAGGCTCGTGCCCGGGGCCCAAGTTCCCAGCTTGCAGGCACTAGCGCAGACGTACCCGTCGGACATGGGGCGACACGAGGGGGGTCCGACTTATTTATTGTGCCCACGGCCACCCGGCGCTGCGGTGCCTCTGCCCAGGACACCCAAGAGCCGTGCAATAGGACTTCTCCTAGGGAAGCAGCGGGTCTGCTCAAGCTGGGGCTGCGGTTTTCTTGCTGCTTTAAGCAGGAAGGTTCAGGAGAAGCAGAGAGGGAGCAGCCTCAGCGGCAGGGTTTTCTAGCTGCTGCCTGAGCCCAGTTCTGCCCAGCCGTCCCCGGCCAGCCGTTCCACAGGCAATGCTCCCAGCTAAACCAGTTCAGTTTCAGCCGTCGTAAGCTTGGGCTTGGGCTGTGTGATCTTCCCCAGTTGGCAGACTCAGACTAGTCTCTGATGTGGATGGGTCTTGACGCGTTAAAGGACCTTGGGACCAGACTTTAAACAAGCGTCAGGATCTCACTTCAAAGCTGAATGTGACTTCGGAATTGGCCTTGCTCTGAGCGAGGGGACGGAGCAGAGACTTCCCCGCGTCCCTTCCCTCCGTGACTGTTGTGTGCCTGGGGGAGACGGATCCAGCCAAGGGCTCCTCCCTGTTACCAAAGTTAGTAACAAAAACTAACAACTAAAAACTAACAAACTAAACTAAACAAACAAACTAAACTAAACAAACAAACTAAACTAAACAAACAAACTAAACTAAACAAACAAACTAAACTAAACAAACAAACTAAACTAAACAAACAAACTAAACTAACAAACTAAACTAAACAAACAAACTAAACTAAACAAACAAACTAAACTAAACAAACAAACTAAACTAAACAAACAAACTAAACTAAACAAACAAACTAAACTAAACAAACAAACTAAACTAAACTAAACAAACACAGTCAGTAACAAAAGCTTTGGTTACTAACCAAAGTTAGGTGGCTGAACAGCAACACAGCAGCGTAGTTCCTTAATGAAACATATAGCTTGTGTTCAGCCCCTCAGGCTAAATGAGCTGCATTTGTCCTTAGTTTTTATTCTTTTTTTTCTTTTCCCCAGCACCAGTTTGTAATTAAATAAATCAGGAGATAATGAAAGGGATTTTTCATCAGTGGGGAAAAAAACCAACCCTGCCCATGTCTCTGGACAGCCAGGCCACCACCCTTCTGTCAACAGCAGCGTCCTCTGGCCGCTTCTCAGAGCTACGCCTGCAGACACATTTAGCAAATTCGTGTTAAATCCTGCATTAAGATCTTGCATCGCAGACGGTCAAGCTCTTAGATAAACACGTCGTGATGGGGCAGCACTAAGACATCTCTGACGCTGGCTCACACCTGATTGAAACCTGCTCTTCTGCAGGAGTCGATGGTTTCGGCAGGGCAGGCGTATTAAGGCGGCAGACGTGTGGGCTGCCAGGAGCTGCAAGCAGAGTGGAGGGCAGGAGGAAAACAGCACGCAGGAAAGCTCAGAAAAGAGCAGGGTGTGACTGTGTGGAGAAGGAGGCAGAGTTTTACAGGTGGGAAGGGAAAACCTGGCTGCACAGAGGCAGGCTGGGGAAGAGCAAGTTAGCAGCCACGCTGCAGAAAAAGATCAGCAGGGCACAGTAGCTCCGAAACAGAACGCAGACCAAGAAAACTCTAAAAAGCCTTCAAAGAGACAGGCAGGAGCACTGCCCGTGCCGTACACCTGGTGCTCCATCACCGTCCCCTCGCTGCCTTTACAGCTGGCCAGCCCTGGTCCCTCCAACAAGCCCTTCATCCCCAGCCCTCCTGCCCCACAGACCCGGTCTCAGGGCATGGGCACCCCTATAGCCCCTTGGCACTCGCTTTGAAGCTTGCTGCCCGTTGCTGCTCTCCCTAGAGACATGCTCATGTTCATTCAGAGATAAACAGGCAAGAGACCAGCAGAAACTCTGTCAGATAACCCATCTGGAGCTGGCTATTGAGAAAAAAACGCTGCATCATCTCCTCTGAGCTGTATCCAGGAGAGGAAACAGAGAGAATGCACAGAACTGGGAAAACGGAGAGCTGGTATAGAATCATAGAATCGTTAAGGTTGGCAAAGACCTCTAAGATCATCTAGTCCAACCGTCAACCCAACACCTCCGTGCCTACTAAACCGTGTCCCGAAGTGCCACGTCTACACGTTTTTTGAACTCCTCCAGGGATGGGGACTCCACCACCTCTCTGGGCAGCCCCTTCCAGTGCTCGACCACCCTTTCAGTAAAGAAATGTTTCCTAATATCCGATCTAAACCATCAGGATGCAACTTGAGGAGGCCATTTCCTCCCATACTTGGGAGAAGAGGCTGACACCCACAGGTATCAACACTGCTTGTGTATTTAGGGCAGTATATTTAGGACAACTTGGCGAAGGGTCTTGCGCTGGCAGGACAGCACTAACTCTCTTCAGCTGCAGGCTGGTGCAGCATCCTCCCTGCCCCTGGGTTGGGAGCTTGCGTGGGAGTGAGCCCAGGTCCGTACACACGTTTCCCTGAATGCCTTGTGCCTGAGCCCCACCAACGTGGGAGGACAGAGGCAACCACCGAGACTAGACCCCCCCAGAGGCTTCATAGCCGAGCACCGGGCTTTTCCAATCTGCCCGGACTGCGACCGGTTGTTCTGTAGGCACAGGCAATCCTCTCTTTGGCCTGTGTACACTCAGCTGAGACGGATATGTTCCAAGGACGGTTTCCAAAGAGAAGCAGCTGCTAGCAGCAAGGGAGCTGGGAGCCAGCAGCAAGGCTGGGGCTGTGAAGTAGCTGGGGGGGGGGGGGGGGGGTGGCCTGGATGCCTTCGTCTGCCTGTGGTCCCAGGGGCCCACAGCGAGGGGAGAAGCTGGGTTTCACTTACGAGAACAAAAAGACTGTCAGAGAGCAGGAACACCGTGCGGCCGTTGATGCCGCTGCTGCGTTTGCGATGCCCACGGCAGGGCCTGGTGGGTTGCTAGCCCCAGAACAGCGGCAGCTCAGGAGGAACCCAGCAATAGCTCCCTTGTCTCCACGAGCCACCAGCGAACTCTTTCAGGCCCCTCGCCAGACGCAGACGGGCTTGAGGAAAGCGACTGGACCCTGCGTTTACTCAGAGCAGGACCCTGAATTTTCAACAGTGGCGTCTGCTTTGGGCCACGGCGGTGCGCCCAGGGAAGGATGGCCGGTGCCGCTGGAGCGGCGGCGCACGTCCGGGGAAGGTGGGGGAGAGCCGAGGAGGTGGGGGGTTGTCTGGGGAGCACAGGCGATGCCAGAGAAGGGGCGGCTCTCACACAGTAACAGCAGACCTTAAACCTGATGAGACGAGGGCTGGGGAAAGTTCTGCAGTGGTCTGTCTGCCCAGTGAAGCACCTGCGAACCTGCCTCACTCCAGCTCTGCCAGCCCTCCGGAGTTCGGCAGCAGGATGGGACCCCAGGTCCCCCCAAGATCCTTCACGTAGGTCATGGAGCGAGGAGCACCGGTGGGGCCATGGGGCCACTGAAACATAGCACAAACATAAATAAGACATTAAATACACAAAGGAAGGAAAAGTTGCTAATTACCCGCAAGTAACAAGCTGTAAACACGTAACTCACTTAATTAGAAAATAAATTAATCACAACATGGAAGGCATGCTTTAATTATCGCAAGACACTGCGCTGTGCAACGACGAGCGTCGCCAGAGCTGGTAAGCGCGGGCTGGCGTTTGCAGTCTCATTAAGGCCAGCCTCCCGCCGCACTCCTTCAAGCATGTGCGTGCATACCCCGCATAACTGGTAGGTCTGCTTAAAGCAATCGCTGTCCTGCAGGGATTTGCTGGCCCGGGGTTAACGTGGGGCTTCTGGAAGCGAGGCTTGGATGCACACAGACCTGCGGAGGAGCTCCGGGGATCCCTCTGCTCCTGGAAGGGAACAGCACCTTCCGAGAACCGGCTTTTCACGCAGTTGTTAATGCTTAGGCAGGCTAGGCCAATAAAAAGGGCTTTTTCGCTGGGAACGGCTCTGGTACAAGCCCTTCCGCTGCTACAGCGTGAAGCTGCTTCATGCTGGTGCGTGGTGTCCCCTCTGCGCCGGGGTCCGAAAGCCCCTGCAGCCTCGTGTCACTGCGTGTCAGCGTCGCTCCTGCTCGACTACGAGCAGACAAGACCTCGGGCTCTAGCCACAGGTTTCAGAGGTCGAAATGCTGGGATCGGAACCGATTTCCCCCAACCCCACCTCGCTCGCACATCTGCAAAATGAACGCAAAGTTTGCGGGTGCTACTCCCAAACTGGCTTTCTCTCCCCAGCCCAAACCAAAGGCAGGTCTGGGCACGGATCACTTGCCTTTGAGGCGAAACAGTGCCGGGCAGAGCGGGCCTCGGGTCCGTCGTGTCACTGGCTGCTCAAGCACAAAGCTGGGCTCTGCACATCAACTGCCTCCCCCTGGCAAGGGCTGAAAAAGGTTCCTATCATATGTTGCAGGTTTACATTACCCCCAGCAGATCCTAACTTGTCACAGAGAAACTGAAAAGCAACGGCGAACCTCAGGTCTAGGAGAAAAGGGGATTAGTTGCAGCCACTGGCCAGGAGTCTTGATGTAGAGGCTAAGCACGAGGTTATCAAGTCATCACTGTGCGATCTCCAACACCACGTTCATCTACAAACACATTTTCAAGGCTTATCTGGACAAAGCCTTGAACAACCTGGCTTGGCTCTAAGATTTACCTTGCTTTGAGCAAGGAGTTGGACTTCAGACCCCCAGAGACCTCTTCCCACCCAGAACTTCCTATGCTTCTACAAACACCATCTGCTTCAACCGGATTTTTTCCATGATTCCGCTAAAACAACACTGTCTGGTTTCATCTTTATGCCTAAAAAGCTTCTGGGTCTCCTTTTTCCTTCTGCTTTCCATGTGTAACATTTCTCTCCAGGGATTAAAAAAAGAGGGGGAAAAAAAACCAACCCTCTTTCACTTCAGAGAGCAAAGAAAAGGCAGGCAAAGGAAAATCCCAAAGCCTATATTAGCGCTTTTAGGGGGGTGTGTGTGTAAACTACAGACTTCTGAAGACATCAAAATGAAAAATTTCATTCAGTATATTGCTCCCAAACCAGCTCTTAATTCCCTCGACCTGGCCTGAATGCAAAGCAAGGCCACCTCCCGCACCATGGATCACCCGTGGCCACCTGGACTCCAGGTCCCGGCTCCTTCCCCACGTGTTGCCGTCTCTGCTTCTCCCCACTCGTACCAGGGTCACCTCCAGCTTCACCTTCAGAGCCCCCCTCAGCCATGCTGCCCTTCTTGCCTCTCATCCTCTGCTGGCTGCTGTGACCACCCCGTCCGGTGTCCCCGCTAGCCTCCGTCCCCTCCTGGGTGCGTCCCTGTCCAGCACCGACTTTGCAGCAGGTCCCATGGGCTCTGTTCTTGTTCTCATCTCTGCCTGTGCCTGGCAGCCCCAGCAGAAAATACATCTCTCCTGATGGCTCTGCAACCTCCCCCGGGTCCTGACTGTCATCTTCTCATCTCAGCTGAAGCCTCGGCCTTTTCTCTGATGTCCCCCCCATCTCTCGCCTCCGGTGACACGTTACTGCAGCAGCGGTCTCAGTCTCCCCCGACCGTACCGTCCACACCCAGCTCAGTCTCTGTGACCCCTCCATCCTCCCAGTTACCCTCGTCTCTCACACCAGCGTCGTCCCGTAGTCCTCACACCCAGCATCTCTCTGAATCTGGTGGCTTCTCTTTGCCTCGTGTGCCTGAGATACAGTTTGTCCTATTCTTCCACGTGCCTGGCACTCGCCTTCTTACAGTGCCCCTGGCTTTGGCGAGCCCAAGGTTGGCTGCTCCTAGCCACGCCAGATCGTTTTCCTAACCGTGGCTCTCCAGGTCACCATTAGCATCTCCTCCATCAGAGCTGGTTTCGTGTCCAGGGCCTGGCACTCTCTTCTCTTCCAGCGACACATCGCTACCACGTGCGTTGCTTGGCTGGAAAGTCTTCAGAGAAACCCCCGGTGGCTCCCGCTCGCGAGGGGAGGTAGCCCCTGCAAACACCTGCCACGCCGGGCCGCGGCACGGCCTCAGGTGCCCTTTGTCTGTGCCGTCTCTGGTAAGAGCTCCCGGTGCTCGGCCAGCCAGCGCTCTGCCTGCAGTGCCGTCCACACCCTCCTTACGGTGCCGTTATATCCCCCCAGATTACAAAGCCTCGTGAGCCTTTGCGGCAGCCTCTTTCTATGGGACCTGGGTACAGTACGGCCATCGAAACGGCCGGCGCTCAGCCTGGATTCAGGCTTGGTCCTGGAAGAGGGCTGGGGGCCGGATGGGCGAGCATCCCCGGCATCGGGAAGCACCAGCTGTCCCTACCACATTTAGTGGGAGGGTGTTTCTCCTCTTCTCCTTTGCCAAAATCCACTGGGAAACAGAGTGAATCTTAGAAAAGCGGGAGGGCCGCGTCGCTTCCCCTGCGCTGCCTCTGCCGCGTTGAGGTTAATTAGAGAATTGCTCACACGTTGCCAGTTTGTCAGGCGCAGACAACGCAGGGATCGCCAACTGGGAAAGCTCCGGTTCCCCGATAACTCCGTTCCGCCCGTGCTGCTGGGATCGTTTCACTGACGCTCGTGCAGGCGCCCCGGGTCTGCAGGTCTGCAAAGAGTCGGTGCCTTCCGCAGGCCAGAACTGCTGCAGTTCTAAACGCTTTGGGTTACTTTTTGCAACGCGTCAGCTTAGTTGTACGACCCAGCGAGGGCCATACCCATGCCCTTGCAGCGAGGTTTGTTCATTACGGTGTGCAGACAGGATCATCGCTTGGCCGAAACCTATGAAATCTTTCCGCGAGCGCGTAGCCGTCTCTCTCACCGGTGCAGTAAGGCCTTATGTTGCAGAGCGTGTTGTGTGCTGTATTTACAGGCAGGGTAAAGCATTACCATCCTCTCCTAGGTCAATAGCAATGTCTTATCGCACATTTTCTAGCATAAATACAATATCTTTTTCAAACCATCAGATCTGGAAGAATTACACTGCGACCGATGACACTCCACATCCATAATATGTAGCAAGGCAGCACCTTATAAAATCACCCAAAATAATATGTTTAGCAGACTATGCCGTGATGGATAGACTAACAGGGCAAGGCATGAGAATGACACCGTTAAGCCAGCATTTGTGTTGGGATTGCCAAGTGGAAAAACTGCATAGGAAGTCCAAGAGACGGTACCAGTGCCCAGCACGCTCTCTGTGCATCTCAACAGCATCGGGAAACTTAAATACTGGAGAATGCAGCGCTGCTCTTGCTCCTCCTGGCCCTCCATCCCTCCCCCAGTGAGATCCAGGGATCGTTGGTCATTTGGCATAGTTGATTCTCTTCTGCTACACCCTTCGCAACCAGCGGTGACGAGCAGAACTAGAAATGCTAAAGATACCTGCATTTTGTAACACTTTGCTACAGAAACGGCCTCATTCCCAGCGGCAAGCTCAGATGCAGTGAAGACACCCAAAGCCGTCCCGGCCCTGGGAAATTTGTCCAACTGTTACTGTCCGTTATTAAAAAGTTTAGATGTGTACTTCTGCGGTGTGTAACCACCGGCAGTGAAAAGCCAGGGCTTGCACCGTCCCCTAAAGGACGGGTCTGTGAAGGTGGAGACTGCACAACAAGAGTATCCTCACCGAGTGAGACCCTGCCTTCTTTTATCGCTGCCAGCCATATAGATGCCCACCCGTAAGGCAGGGAACAGAGCCTTTTCTGGCCTGCATGCCTTCAACAGGACTGTAGGTCCAGCTCAGGCTGCAAAACCTCCCGCTCCTGCTGGAATCGGGTAAACCACATAGAGATTAAAGGTCTTTAGCAAAGGCATCAACCCAGCCTCATTGCTTTCCCCAACTGGATGTGCACACACAGCCAAATTTGCCCAAGCATCTTAATACAGACCCAGAGGAGAACCGGGCGTGTTTCCCAGGTCCAGGAAAAAGGTCCTGGAGCAGCAGCTCCAGGGATCGTCCTCTCGCCTACAAACTCAGCGGATCTGACACCAAAACCAGGAACGGTGCAGTTTGAAGGGAACGGCAAGGCTGGCGCGCAGCGAAACCGTCGCTGCTGTGCCATGCAGCAGCCTCATGGGGTGGGGGGAAACTTGGCAAGGACTGAAAGTCAAAATATTTTAGGCAAAGAGTTTATGTGAGAATCGTGAATGCTTTGCCTTCAAACATGCAGAATTTCAAAGTGTCCAAGTACAGTAGGAGACAGTCAACTGTCTTCTCCACAACCTCTCCCCTCCTGCACCGCGACCCCGTTACCGGGTGCAGGTCAGGACCGCGTCCGCGCAGTCCATCCAAGGCAGAGCAGGCCACGGCAGCAAGAGCCCTGCAGCGCCGACCCAGCGTTACATGGTGCCGTCCCCATAACTCATCTCTGAAGGCCTCCCTATGGATGCTAACAGTCCTGCAGCACCGTTGCCACATCCTGAGGTCTTAGTTCAGTATTTTGAACCCAGCTAATTACATTTTGCCTCCCTAAATGAACCCTGGAAGTGTTGATCTTCACTAGCTCTTCACTCTCTACCAGTGTAGGATTAACACCGAACGTGCTGATGCTACGCGAACCGAGCCACTTCGCACGAGTTGATCACGTCTAGCCGGTCTCCGCTTTGCGCATGCTGGCCCAGTGGCCGCCAGACTGGACAGACAGCCAGCGCGCGGGGCGGACTTTCCTGCAGCTGGGCAGAGATGGAGTTTCTACTCAGCTCCCGGCACTCACAAAAAACTTCAGGAAATCTGATGAACCCAGTTGGCGTTGGTTAAAAAATCACCAGGGCAAGGGACAGATGGTGAGACTGGCTGAGCGCAGCTGAATAACAGCGTATATTGCTGTCTTTTATGTTACCACATAAACGTAAAAAGTCAGCATAAGGGATCCACTGGCCATGAACTGTACACCAAGGAAGTACTGTCCTCGGGGCCTGCAGGCAGTCAGGGTCCAAAAAACACTTGAGAGCGTTGCTGAAGAACTTCATGACCTGTTTCACAAGTGACATTTATCCTGTCAGCAGCCTGGCAGACTAACTCCATGGAGTGCTGCACGTATCCTGGGATATCTTGTTCTTTTTTGTTACTACCGCTTAGATTTCTTCCCTTGCCTCCATCAAAGCTTCCTAGCACAGGCCTGGGCTCTTGCTGGGATTGCCGATCTCCAGAGACCGCAGCGCACGGCAGAGAAGCGGCGTCGCGCCGAGGCTGCGAGGGTGCACGCGAGACACGGACAAGAGCTTCGTGCAGAGGCCGGGGGCTGGGATTTCACCACAAGCCCCAGGTTTGAGCAGCAAAAGCAGAAGACTTTGCACATTCGTGGCCAATGACCACGTTGTCCGTGCGCATTTGGCTAACGAGAAAGCGGCACAGGCAGAGCGGCTCCGGCCACGTGTAAGAGCGGTAACTGCTGAGAAAGGTGGGCGAGAAAGGCGGTCGCTCCTGTCACCTGGAGCAGGGTTTGATCTCGGCTCAGAGGAGGCTGTCGGAGCCCTCGGATCCGGCAAAGCAGCAGCTGGGCTCATCCTACTCCACCAGCGCCACGAGCTGCTGGTCCTCTGCAGCCCCCGTGCCCCGGCACTGGTGGCCAGGAGCGTGCTGGAGCCAAGGTGGGTTTCTCACGGCTCCGAAGCTCGCCCTGGTGGTGTATGTTCCCTGGTGGTTTTGCTGAGAAGGAGCAGCTCAGGGATGAATGACATTTATTTTTCTTCTGAACGAGAATAACGACCTTCATTACAGACTAACTCCAGCTCACTTACACCAGTGCGTACTGGGTGGCTTGCCTGAGCAGACGGGGCAATCCACTGCCTCATTTCAGGACCTTATTCCTCTGGAGGCTGGCAGGACAATCTGTACTAAGAAAGCAGACACTACCTGACCTGAAAGCACAACCAGCCTGCAGGCCAGAATATTCATGCTTGAACTGCATCCCCTTACAAAACAAGGAGCAAATACCAGTATTAAACCTGACTTCACAGAGCAAAGTCTAAGGTGAACCTGAACATGTCTGGCATCTCCAGGATAAAAAACAAAGCGACTGCAAAACACTGTTCAGCAGCGTGTGTTAGATCCCCTCTCAAAACACGTCCGCTTGACACCAACACCAAGTTGCGTGGCAAGTCTTAAACGAACCAGCACCCTGAAATAAATTCGGGGGGTCCCCAGAGGCCACCTTACTCCCAAGAAAAAGCTGCGTACCAAAACACAGGTGCCCTGTACCACTGTGGAAGTCTTCGGATATCCTATCCATTTCCATGGAGTCCCTGGAAACCCAAAGGCTCCTGGAAGGGCAGCAGATGCCAGCTGGGACGCCCTAGATCAGGTCAAACGATACCAGCCCCGTATGCTCTGGCACCCAGCTCTCCCTCTGGGTGTCTGCAGAGGGCGATGGGCTCCGGCAGGACCATCTCTAAGACGCCCATTTGCAGGCATCATCGCACGGTCAGGGCAAACTCCCATACACTGAAAAATAACCGAGACCCGGCCAGCCACGCGACATTTTCTGTGACGGTTCGCATGTCCTCCGACTCCCCCGTCATCATTTGAGCTGCGCGTTTTGCTGATCTTTAAACAAAGATACCATCCACGTAGGCGTGCAAAAGCCAACGCCCTGCTGCGCAGAACGGCTCCCTCGCTGCACACCAGCAACAGCTTGTGTGCACGTCCGAGAGGGCTGGGAAGCTGTGAGCGGGTGCCCAGAGACCAAACTGAAGCTGAAGGACCCTCCCCGGAGACCAGCTAACCCTCTGTGGGAATTTTTTTTTTTTTATTTTAAGAAAGGGGGGTAAGCGTGGAGATGCACAATCATTTGAAATTAAATGCAAGGAAAATTGGACCTGTTGCCATGCAGATGCAGACAATAGCAAACCCAACAACAATGAAAGTCAGTAGCTGTCAAGAAGTGCCGCTCATTTCGATGTCAACGCAGGTTCGAGGCAAAATATGGAAAAAGAACAGGAACAAAGGTCCAAAAAGCAAAGCGAATCAGCAGCGCCCTGAGCAAGGCTGACTCCGGAGCCTCGCCACTGCAAACACCCTCTAACCCCGGGGGTTATCATATGCCTTCTCTGAAATGGCAGAGGTTTTGCCTTCCTGCTGTCCCCGTCTCTGCTACAGAGGCTGTTTGTGTTGTGCTCCGATGGCTGGAAGCTTCCCCATCTCCCACGTGCTCGCTCCATCCATGCAAACCTCTCGCCTGGGCACCGCTTCCTCCCCGGTGATTTTCCAGCTCATCGAGCAGCCAGAGCCCATCTGGGCGAGCCAGATTTTTCTAGGACATGGCTGCGCAGCCAAGGACAGACACACACGTGCTCTTTCCGTCCACCCCGTGTCGGCACAAGGTGCCGGCAGACAGACAGACAGACAACCTCGCTGCACACACCTTGTTTCACGAGCTCATTGGGCTAAAAAGCGTCAGGAGAGACTAATTCACAGATCCTTAGGGGACATCCAGCCCGAGCGTGGCGGGTGCAACGCAGTTCTCTGGGAAAAACTCTGCAGAAATAACCACGTTGTCAAGTGATTTGTGTTGGTTTTAAGTGAGTTTTTCCTTTTCCCCAAACCTTCCAAGTGTTTAAATCAAGGAGACTCAAGAAGACCGGCTCATCTCCGCTGGTCTGCAAGAGACCAGCCGGCTGCAGCTAACGCGTAGGGGGCACAGTTATTATTGATTTTCCCATGAAAAGCCTGACAGCATGGCCAGCACCTACAACAGCCAGTGACAAATAACCTCTCATAAATTTCCTGACACATCTGTTTTCAACATTTTCTCCCCTTCAGTACAAACAGGTCTCATGTACGCCGCAGTAAGCCCCAGCTGCCCCGTTCCCCCTGCGTGCTTTGACAGCACACACGCACCAGAGCATTGCAAGGTATTTATTTTTCAGTCTGGCATTAAACCAAGAAAATAAATAAAACCTATTCTGGATTTCTCCAAAATGAAAACGTTACCATTTTCTTATCGAACTAAAAGCCTTTCTTATTTCATTTGGAGGGGTTCTGTTTAGTTTTAATCTGAAAAAAACCCCGCACCGCATTTCAGAATGCTAATTTGAAGAGAAAAATAGGATTATTTTCTTTAAAAATCTCAAATTTAAACATTTCAGCTTTCCCCTAAACAGTTACACTTTTCCGTTTACCTTGGATATTTGAATAGCTTTACTCAAACTCCATTTTCCAAGGAATAAGTCGTTTTCTAGCAGCATGCCACCCAGCTCTTCTTACAAGCATGAGAATTCAGTCTTTGCTAGGCCCTGCTCCAGCAGTTCCTGCCCTTACGAAATTACAGTCAAAATCAATTACAATTGCAACCAGTCCAGCCTTTCCCTTAGCTTTATTTTCTGTCTGACAGGGTAAAATCCTATTCATGCAGTATTTTGCAATAATTTTCTCTCTGAAAACAATTTCCCCCTGACACCGAGATACCCGATTTCCAGATCCATTTTCCTCCCACCAGCTTTTCTCCTTTCATTTCTTTCTTTCTCTTTTCTTGGGGTTTTTTTTTTTTTTGTTACCATGTAATTTTTGCTGCTGGGGGGGAAAAAAAAAAAATCTCTTTAACCTCCTTGCCTTTTTCCAAATATTATCCGATTTATGGGCATTGTTGACACCAGCCTTTTCCTCTCCGCTCCCTGCTCTCATGCCGACCCAGGGCTGCGGCCCGAACCGCGCACCGTGGCGGGGAGGCAGATGAACGAAGGCAAAGCGGGTTTATTTAAGATGACAAGAGGGACGACCCGGCTCCCCATCCCACCGGGGGGCTCCGGCAGCCCCCCCCCCGGTGCCTCTGGCTGCGTGCAGCCTTCGTGCTGGGACACAGCAGAAGGGCATTACAGCTCCTGCAGACGGACTCCTCGAGGTCGGAGAGCCGCCCCGGCTCTTTCGAGCCGTTTAAGCTGCGCTCAGCCAGGCACAGCTTTTAACTCTCAGCCTCGACAATATTTATGCACACCACGAAGAGCGAGTCTGGTGCCTTTATTTGCTCCATAAAGAGTTCCCGTCTGCACTTGAGACTCTTACCCTTTCCATAAAAACCTGCCCACTTTTTTTTGCAGCCCGCTTGGCCCCTCACGGCAGGGCGCGGCCAGAGAAAAGCATTTCCCGGCAGCAAGTCCCCAGCCTCTGCACGCTCCCGGCGATGGAGGAGCGTGCTTGGGTCTCCCCAGGAAGCTGCCTGGCTCGGGCAGGCTGGAGACAGACCCTTGCGCTCCCAGCAAGAGACAGAAAAGCCAGGGAGGCTTTTCCCCGGGAATGGCTTTCCTTGGGGCTCTGCTCCTCGTCCCCAGCGAGGCTACCGCTGTGCTAGGACGGGGAGGGGGGCCGTGGCCCCGCTGCTGCACAAGCCCGCTCCTCCTGGGGTCTCCTGCCTTCGCCGTGGCCCCTGCACCGTGCTCGCCCCCCCCACAGCTTTGGGGAGGAAACAACAGGGCAAACCCTAGTGCAAGGGCATTCGCCGAGGAAATCCTGCCAGAAGAAAGACTGACCCATCTCTGCCACGCACGTCTTCCTTCCCCTGCTCCAGCCTGCTTCCCCCTGCTCCGCGAGTCCTACGTCTCTCCACGCAGAAACAAGCTTTTGAACCGGAATAGCAGTTCTGCACCAAACCCAGCCTTAAAACGTAGCAGGAGCCGTAACAAAAACGCCCCGAACGTGCCCAGCGACTCCCCCGTGCCCTCCGTCCCATCGCACGTGCACCGCGTCCCACCCGCGGTCGGGCAGCGAGCGCCCGGCCCTACCGCGCCGAAAGCTCCCAGATGCCTTTGCACTTTCTGTCTGGGTGCCCCTTGCTCCCAAGAAACTTGTGCCAAAAAAAGTGCTTTGGCCTCGCGGCAACGCGCTGGGAAGGGCAGGGCTTTGAGGGACATCTGTCCTTTCCTTCAAAGGCACCCCCAAAAAGGTCAAACAGAACTGCAGACTCGGAAGCAGAGGTTTTTGAGCAGCTCCTCAGACCAGAAACTCTTTCAAAAGAAGACGCAAAGCGATTCTGGAAGCTGACTAGAAAAAAAAAAAGGGGATTTATAGCCACTCGTACCAGTACCCTCAGTGTCCTTAAGCTTGGCTTCTGTCAGCAGCTCTGGGGCTTTCAGGGTTGCTCTAAATCTGGTCTCCCCAGGTTTTAGGAAGCCTGGGCCTCTCCAGCCTCCTGCACGGGGTCAGCCCCATCCCCTCCTGCCGGGACCGACCCACCCACGGCGGACACCCACCAGCAGCTGCTTCAGGAGATCTCACGCGCTTTGCTGCCCAGGCTCCCTCTTTCTGTGCCGGCTTTGCAACGCGGAGCCAGGTTGATCTCCCCTGCTTCCCCCCACCTTCATTTTCGCTTCCCGTCCCCGCAGGCACCCCACGGGGTGGGATCTGCAGGTCAGCCCAGCCGCTCCCCACCAGCTCCCTGGTCTCACTCGGCACCGAGCGGCAACTGGCACCAGCGGCACAGC
Organism: Mycteria americana; assembly: GCF_035582795.1. Taxonomy (NCBI): domain Eukaryota; kingdom Metazoa; phylum Chordata; class Aves; order Ciconiiformes; family Ciconiidae; genus Mycteria; species Mycteria americana. Next base: position 12,885,526 of record NC_134374.1, on the reverse strand, counting down.
GAGGAGCATCCCCGTGGTCCCACAGGAGCAGGGAGCGGGCACAGCCCTCGCTCCCCCTGCGAGCAGAGCACCCGAGAGCCTGGCAGTCCTTCCAGCTGTGCCTCAGGGCTACCGCATCCCTCCACAATTTTTGCAGCCGAGGCAGCTCGAAATACTCCCAGCTGCGCTTGGGCCGCGGGGCACCAGCGTTCAAGGCGTCCTCTCCAGTGTTCGAGACGTCCCAGGCACCAACATTAGATTGACCTGAAAATCCAGTCCGGTGGGGCATCCTGGCTCAGCCTCGCATCTCAGGGGCAGAGAGCAAAGGGGCTGGCGTGGAACCGAATCTCCCAGAGGCACGGAGCAGCAGAGAGGCACAGGGTGTCCTCCAGCCCAGGGCAGGATGGGGAAAATTCAGGGCCAGCTGCAATTCTTCCAAGCAGAATAAGCGCAGACAGGTTTCCGGCACCGGCTCCCCCCCGGAGGTGCTAGCTCATCGCCAGGACTGCCAGGGAGGTGCTTGGGCTGTTACAGCTTCATCTCCCCATTGCTGGGCAAGGCTCCACCAACATAGCTTCACCTGGGCCGGAGAACCAGGGGGACATTCCTCTCCTTCACCAGCAGGACTGAAATTCCTGACACTTCAGCGCTGCTTTGCCCTGGACCTTCCTGCAAGTACCATTGCTAGAGATTTCTTATTCTTCTGCCCCCCTCCTCCTGGTTTAGGAGCTCTTTAGACAGCACGGTCGTGCTTCTAGTGGACAAACAATAAATCACAGCAAGATCTCTTCAGTTACATCTTTGCTCCCACATCTTCAGCTTTGCTACTCCAGCTCTGAATTCCCACGCAGCTCGGCGGAGCATCCCTGCTGGCACCGCAGGGCTCTGCAGCTCTCCTGGGCACGCTGGCTGCTCTGCCGCCGCTCCTGCCAGCGCCTCGGCAAAGCTCTGCTCCCTCTGCCCAGGACAGCCTCTCCTTGCCGGAGGAGCTGCCCTGGAGCGCCTGGTTTTATGGTTGGACTCGATGATCTTAAAGGTCTTTTCCAACCTATATGATTCTGTGATTCTGTGTCTCTCAGATTTCCGTTCACCCTGCACTGTAGCACAGCTTTTCCTCCCTCACCAGGCCCCCAGCTCCTTCGCTTCGTTCTGCTTCAGTGCTTCTTGCTCTCAATGAATTCTGCATCCTCTTTGGTGGTTTGGTTTTTTTTTTTTCCCCCCTTTCCACCGACGAAGGATGCTGTCATGTCTCCACACAGCTGCAACCTCTGAAATAATAGTCATTTACCGTCCTGGTTTTGTATGGCTTTCACAGTCACTAACTGCAGTTTCAGAGACCCTTACCAAGGCTCTGTTTAAAAGAGGCAAAGGAGCAGCCAGCCCGTCCGGTGTCACGCCCGGGGGGGCTGAGGGTTGCTGTCTGCGAGGGAAGGCTCAGGTGTCCCTTCGTCCATCCGACACCCCCGTCAGCCAAACGCACCCCCTCCTCCCCCGCAGGGACCGGGGACACCCAGAGCGGGGACTCGTGGCCGATACGGCCACGGAAAAATAAAATGGAACTAGGAATTAGTAGCCTTGCACAGGTTTGTGAAAGCTTGTCCGGCTGCGATGGGACGGTTACGCCCCCAGACGGAGGGTGTAACGGGGGATACCATGCGGTGGCGGATGCCACCCCGGCACCTCCCCGGCGAGGCTCTGCAGGAGCCCCCGGGGACTCCGCTGCGGTCGGCCGCGCGCATCCGCGCCCCGCGACACCGGGGCAGAGCCAGCGCGGCCGCGTAAGACCACGCGGAACCGCTGTGCCCCGGCTTTACTGCTAAACCCCCAACCCACGCCGCTGGCCCAGCGGCGGCGAGGAAAACCGTCAGAGGACCCACTGGACCTGGCGACTGGGGCCGGAGTGGCACCCACAGGCAGAGACCCTTGCTGCTCTCCGTGCCACCAGCAAAGGAACATTGTCCTGGGATCCCGCTGTCCCCAGGAGGCAGGGGGGAGAGCTGCCTGCATCTGCCTCACTTGCTGACACCCTCTGCCTTTTCCAGAGCAGAAGCTAGCTGCAAAGTCTCACGTTTGCTACGTCCATTGCTGCACCCACCGCAGAAAGAGCTGAACGTAGAGACAGACCGGGCAACCCCTGCCCCAGCAGCGCAAGCCAGCACAGACCAGCGCAGCACGGGCTTCCCTGCAGCCAGCTTGGGAATCGTACGAAGCGGGGACCCCAGCGGGTGGAGACCCCAAGTGCATTACGATCCCTTCGGCTATCCGTGACCACTCGCCTAAGCGCTACGTTTTGTCGGGGGGAGCTCACATGTGGTCCCCTGCCAAATCCTTTTTTAGGTCACCGATGTTAATGACAGCACTCTTACTTTCAAGTCTTTTTGCCAAGCACAGGCGCTTTCCCTCTTCTCTCCAGTCATTTTTAAGGTAGTTAATGAGTAGCAGAAGCTCTTGCTGTTTGTTGGGTTTTTTTCCCCCACTATCATGTATAATAAATGCAGTTTTGATTAAATTTTTACACATTGCTTAATGCATCAAACAGGAATACAATACTCCACTGGCAACAGAACACAAACCCCTCCTCAGCGAAACACTCATTTCCCAAACTGTTTCTGAAGCAAGTGCCACTTCCACATTAAGAAAAGACGATTGTGACAGTTTCCTGGGGGATGCTAAGACAACATCTGCTGTAAGGTTTTCAATCAACACGCCTTAATTTTCACAACTCCAGTGCAAACATATTTATGGTAAATAACCCATCTCAGATGGAGTGAAACCAGGTAACCTTTTCAATCTGTGCAAACATACATTTGTTTCTAGCAGAAAGTTGGAATCTTATTCCTTCTTAGCACCGTGTAACTACGTAAAACCAACGATCTGTTTAAACCAGCTTTATTCCAACCCAAGTCTCATTGAAGTACGTCTCAGCCTCGGCCAGGAGACTTGTATCTCAGGGAGCGTGGATGTTTTTCCAAAAGGCCACGCATGTTCAGCAATGCCCCCGGGGTACTTAGGACTACCTACGAGGAGAGGAGGACCTCCCGCTGCCAACGCCACCTTCTGCCGCTGGAGCCGCTGGGCTGGGCGCTGGACGAACCCAACAGACATCCTGGACGTGGAGGCACTCCAGAGGCAAGAAGAGGTCCTGCGCTGCTGCCCTGGCTCCAGGCTCGCCTGCGCTCGGGCAGCCTCGCTGGCCTCCTCTTCAGCCGTGACGAAGGCAAAAGGCTCCTCTTCGCCATGGCAAAGGTTCCTCATGGCAAAGGTTCCTCTTTGCCATGACGTCCCCAAGGAAGGGAGGACGCCGGGGAAGGGGACAAGTGCCAGCAGGTTCCTGCTGCCCGCAGATGGCAAGCGGCAGAGGAGAAAGTGCCTTAAGCCCACAGGGTCGCAGGACGCTTTTGCCTGTGAGTCCACGGCAGCTCAGCCTCACCCGGAGGGCCAAAGCCCTGCACTAACTCTCACCCGTCTTTCACCTCCCCAGAAGCCAACCAGACAAGACGCCAGCCTGGGCAACCAGCCCACCCCCGGGCCAGTGCTTGCGACTCCTGCCAAATTCCCATCAATGGGTTGCCAAGAGCACACGGGTGCTGCCGCTCCGGTGAGCTCGTCAGTGCCTGAGCACGGCAATCCCAAGGGAGCGAGGAAAGGATCAGGCGAAGAGCACCAGAAGAAATGCGGTCTTTTTTTAGAGGGTATCGGCTGTTTCTTGAGGTACCTAGACCACTTTCTCAGGGTTTTCTTCTCCTCTGTGCAGCACAGAAGTCCTCTGGTTTTGACTGGCAGAGTGGCTTTCTCAGCTGCTGGCAAACAGCTCGTGAGGGCAGGAGCCAAACACAAGGGTTTGGAGGAACCGCTCGGAGGTCCCCGGCGGGCTGACCAAGCGGGCCAGGCTCCTGCGGCCCCCCGAGCACGCGGAGTTTCCCAATACACGGCCTGAATTTGCTCCTCATCTCAGGCAACAAGTACAACCCGCATCGGGCGGACGCTTCCCAAGGGGAAGCCCGGCTACGTGCAGGCTGTTTTCCAGCTGCCGACAGCTTGCACGGATCCCCCCTCCTGCTCAGCCACCCCTTTGTAGCGCCCAAGGCGCAGCTCTTACCCGACACGTTAAAGCTGCAGAGTCCAGGTCGTGCCGCTGGCTCCCCTTTTCTGGAGCTGGCACGGGGCAAAGCTGCGGGACGGGGTCCTGCTCTCAGCACCGTTGATCTGGGGGGGCTGAGGGAGGAGACACCTGCAGCACGCTGCGACCATCGGTGGTGTGACGCCAGGCAAGGCTCCTTTGGAGTAAAACAAGGTGTTTTGAACCACAGCAGCAAAGCCGGCAGGCACACCGGCTGCAAGAAAGCCGTTTACTGCCCCTTATAGGCACCTGAGCTTTTCAACCTGCTACAGCCACCTGGAAAGGATTTAACAGCCTCCACTTATCACTGAGGAAGCACCTGGAAGCTGAGAAAAAAATGTTTGAAGTGTCCCATCAAAACCCACATCTTTTTGATGAAGAACGCCCACGTCTTCATGGTACAAAAGAGATTGAAAAGAACTAGAAGAAAAAAGACGCTACGTGGTTTTAGTCTTATTGCAGAGCTCAGCTTCTGTGATTAGCACGGTGGGGGACAGAAGCCAGCCCTGGCCCTGCAGAAGCCAGGAGCAGGGTGAGGTAGCGCCAGGCCTGGTGCCGGTGTCCTCTGGATGCCGCCGGAGGCGAGCCAGCCATTTACCGCTCCCTTGGCTACCTCTGCGGAGCAGCTGCGGGAGGATCGGCCGCGGAGAGGAACCCCCGGGCCCCGGTCCCCTCTCCGGCGGCCGCGCAGCCCTGAGCGCGGCTGAGCTCTGCCGCGGCGAGAGCGGCTGGGGCACAGCCGCTCCAGCCAGCCTCGGGGCCGGCACTCCTGCAAGAGCCGCGGCCGGGGAAGTCCCCGCGGGAAAGCCCAGGGTCGCATCTCTCGCATGCCGCACGCTGCGTGGACAGGGCAGCTCCCGTCCAGCTTTGCCTGAGCTTCGCTGACCCTGAAGGGTTCGTTGCCATTTCCCTGGCAGGAAACATCCCTTTCCCAGCTCTCCCAGCCCGCAAGATATCTGCGAGCCATAACAGTGTTTTATGGATTAAAGTCAGGGAACTGAAAGAAACAACGCCACGGAGATTACAGCAAGCGCTTTCATTGGGAACAGGGGAGGGATTTCCATCAATGAATCACTTGACCATCTTTTATTTCATTTAGGTTTTTATTACAGAACTTCGTAGTAGCAGTTTTGGTTAATCTGGATAATTCCCCCCGGCAATAAACACTAGGGGAGTAAATGACACGTCATTAACTGGCCGTGGCCTACCAGCGCTGTGCAGGGACGGCTCTGCTGCCTGCGGGGAGGGTGGGAGCCGGGCGTCAGTGCAGCGTGGGGGCTTGCAGCCCGTCCCGCGCGGCGGGAGCAGTGCTGAGCTACGGGGAGGGTGGGCTTTGGAGCAGGGGGATGTTCAGCAGTGTCATATGTCCTGACAACCGCCCCTTGCCTGGGTATCGGTGCAGGCGGATGCCTGGGTTGGAAGCTGTTAGGGAGGATTTCTAGGAGCCCTGTCAAGTAGAGCCCTGGCCCCCCCTGCCCCGGGTGAAGCCCCGTATGTAACTGGGGACGAATCAGAGCACGATGGGCCAGGTCAGCTTGGTCCATCGTGCAGTGAGGAAGGGGACGCAGAGTGGGAAAGGGGGGACGCAGCATCCGAAAGCCAGAAGTGGTATTCCTGGGCCACAGGGTCTCTGGCTACCTGGACAGACAGCAGAGCACCCTCAGAGAAGGCGCGCGGTTCTGTAAATGCCTCGAGTTTTGCCCTTTTTGCCCCCCCCAAGTTAGCTCAATTTACCTCAAAGGGAGGTACCTCAGTGGTGCGGGTTTGGGGATGGGTGCTTCGCTTAGAGGACGAACAGCCTGTATCAAGCTAAGCTGACCGTGGTGAATTTATCACGTCTTACACGGAGGAGAGTGTTATTTCAGCGATGCCGCAGCAGCTGTGAGCAGCTCGCGGGTTTCGTTGACTACCCTGGAGCGTACCCATCGAACCCGCTTGTGAGGACAGGGCCTCTGGAGAGGGCAGCTTGGGAAAAGGGTGGGAAGGAAAAAAGAGCCCACAGAGTGACTCTGGCCCGTGTGTCCAAAGGCTCCGTCCCACCCAACCTGGCCTCGCTGCCTGGAGCCGTTCCCTGGCACTCCGCCTTTCTTTGCCAAGTTTTACCCCATTATTGCTGCTGGTACCGTTTCGTACAGTGTCAGATTTCTCGCCCTGTCTCACAGGAGCCCCTGAGGTCCTAGGAAGAAGTTCCCTGCCACCTTTTGCCCGTCGCCGCTTGAGCTGTGCCTAGGAAATACCGAAGCCAAAGTTCTTGGGCTTGGCCAGACAGGCTGGGTTTCTCCCGGAGAGACAGGAGGCTGCACCAGCCCCAGCCCAGGTGCCCGCGGAGCGAGGAGGACGTGTTCCTCACTGCTCCATCTGCGCGTCCCACGACGCACCGCCCGGCTGCCTTGAAGCTGAGCGCGTTTGCACTCAGCCTTGGACTGAATCATCGACACATGGAAAGCTTTGCATGTGTCTGATTTAGCAGATGCTTCTTCTCCTGTCTGCCAATGTTGGTTTTCTGCCAGAAGACAGATTCTTCTTAATCTGGGAGAAATGACTGATCTGAAGGCAGCGTGACGGAGAGCAGCTCTTGCTCGCAGCTCTTGCTGCGCAGCTCCGATTTGTGAAGCGCTGTGGACTCCCGTGGGGCAGGAGTGCCCAGCAGGCATCTGTGGGGCCGTCCCGTGTGACACCGAGGGACGGGGCGGCCCAGGCATGAGGTTAGAGCAGGACTCGGAGGGCCCCACGGTGCTCCTGCTGCCGGGCGGCCCGGGCAGGATGCTCGCAGGAGAAAGAGCGGAGCCGCCGGCAGCGTGGTGAGCACGGAGGGAGGTGCGAGCCCAGGTCAAATCCATGCAAAGTTTCGCAGGGGCAGGAGAGTCTCTGGAGCACTCGCCTTGCTCCAGCATCTCAGAAGCTTTTTCCAGGCCCCTGCAGCAGCTGTGAGAGAGCCGGGCTGGAAGAGATCCCAAAGGGGATTGATCCCACCACTCTGAGCTGCCTGCTCCTGCATCCTTTAGGTTACTGTCAAGGACCAATGCAGCAACGTGTTTCGGAGGGCAAGCTGGGGCGGCGCAGCTGAAGCCCTAGGAGAGGACTTCTTCTCCAGAGGCTGTAGGACAGCTCAGGGAGCCAGCTCAGACAGGGACGCCGCCTGCATAGCAAATGGCGTGAAGGTGAAACCCTGCCCCGCGTCCCAGCCCTGCCCGTGCCGCTCCCACCCCAGGCCCCCACCCATCATCTCACACGGGCAGGGACAAGGACGGCTCGGGGCCAGGTCGGCGCTGCTGGGGACGCTGCGCCTCCTCCCCGGAACAGGCAGGTCACAGCGGAAGGAGAACCTGAGTCGTGCTCGGCCTTTTGTCTCTGAGCGGTACCCGCTTCCGAAGGCCTGACACAGCAGCCGGTCCGGCGCGAAGAGGCACCGGTGGGCGCGCAGGGAGCCGGCAGCAGGTGCCGCAGCAGAGCCGCGAGGTGCCGCAGGGCTGCGTGGGCGAGCGCCGTGCGGCTGGCGAGGGCAGGTCGGAGACCCCAGCACCCTCCATCCCTGTTCGTCCTTATGCCTCCCCAGGGCCCTGCTCTTGGCCAGGAGCTTTCTCCCAGCTGCTCATCTCTGGAAAGCCCAGAGGTTTCCAGCACTGGAGGGGAAGCAATCTGATCCAAGTCACATTTTGAAACAGTTTTTATTTCCCCGGAGAGGCTGCAGCAGTCGTTCTGAAGGGAGAACAGTTAATGCTCAATTTAGCTCCACATGACCTAATTTGCCACCGCTTATTCAACAAGGGAGAAGCAAGCGAAGAGAAATCCTTGCACATGGGCCTTGAGAGCTGCTAAATTCCTGGGGGCACTGAGGGAAGGGATATTTCTGCCGTGGCGTTTGTGCAGGAAGACAGGTTGCTCGGTGGTGATGAGCCGGAGACACGAACCTGGGTCCTTCAGGCGGCTGCGGTGGGTTCCTGGTCCAAGCCTCTCCGAAGCTGGGCTCCGGTGCTTTGAGTCTTCCAGCAAGACCGTGGCTAATGTGCATCTTCCCTTGGGCCTTCTTCTGGGCTTGCTTTCTGTGGGGAGCTTGGAGGGCTTGCCTGCTCTGTCCACCGCCTGCGTTACCGTGCGTGTTCCTGCGCTGGCCCGATCTGACAGGGAATTGCCTGCTTTTTCTCACCCAAAAGCACAGTATCTTTGAACGTAATATTTCTGTGCTATTATGTGGCCTGTGCTTCTGCCTGCCCCGGTCCCTCCTCTCCCAACACGCGTGCTCCCACCTCCGGCACGTCGCTGCTCTCAGAGGGGCACGCAGCTCCTTCCCGTTTCGCTCAGCCCTCTGTCCCTGCACGCCCTGTCTCCTGCCTCCCCGCCTGCGTGACCTACGTGTGTTCATCCTTTTGAAGGGACAAAGGGTTTGAAGGGTGAAAGCAATTGTACTATTAGAGATACACACGGTCCTTCCGGGAATTTCACTCAATGCCACGCTGATATTTTGGTACAAATATTTGCACCATGCGAAATTAGTCAGACAGGCATCAGATATATTTAAAACTAGCTTGCTGGTAGCTCTCCTGCAGAAAGGACCCCCCAGAAGTACTTCTTGGGCGAGCACACTTTCAGAACTGCGGCAATGATGTAGAAGTCATCGCTGGCAGTTTGCAAACGGCAGAGCTCAGCGGGACGGCGTTCGGGATGGACGCCTGCTCTTCTGGGGTGATCCAAGTGGTTTGTTACAATCCACTGAAAGGGATTTAATCAGCCAAACGTTTCTGGGACGGTACCGTCGGGTTTGGAAAGCGGGTGACTGAGGGGAGGTGCTGGGAGCTGCAGGAGTGACCATCAAGGCACGGGTAGGAGGCATTACGCTCGGCGCGTGCGGGTGCTGACGCATGGAGAACAGTCCCGGCAGCTCAGAGCTTTGCAGAACTGCTTTTGGAGGTCTGACCGTTTTCCGTCTCAGGAAGCTGAATCTAGGCGTGCTTTACCTTGAGAGAAGGTGCCGTTTTAGGCATTGGTGCTGTCTGGCCCTAGATCAGATCATTGACAGAGAAGATGGACCGGCCATTGCATGGAGCTCATAAAGGGAAGGTATGTCCCTGAGCACGTGACTTAACAAGTTTCTGGGAGAGACTGGAAAGTCCTCGCCTGTTGACCAGGGTGCCGGTGGTTCTCCCAGGCTCTGGGATCTGTTGTCCCGTAAGTCTTGCTGTTTGCTGTTGCTCTCTTCACTTCACAAGCCATATGGTATCTGAGCTTGCCTGTGCCATCCTGAGCACCCTTGTAACAGTACCTCAGTGCTCTAAAGAACCTCTGGTAATCTGGGAAGGGATCAAAAAAAGGTTTTCTTTGATGCAGTCCAAACCAGGGAGGAGGCCGTGAGGAGACAGGGCTCGGGTAAGCTGAACCTGCATTCAGCCTGCACAGAAACTGTTCTTCCTCCAGCAGCCGGTGCAAGGACCTGCGCAGTGGGGTCACAAAAGGAGCCGGCAGCTGGAAAAGCACGTGAGCCGCAGGGGGATCTCGGGGCAGGTGAACCCAGGGTCCCATCCAGGGTGAATTTGTGCTCTGCTGTTCCCACAGCCTCTGCAGCCCAGGGCACCGGCCTCTTACCTATTTCAGGGGTCAAACGTTTATTGTGGGGGGATTTTCTGTCTCGGGACCGTGCTTGCTCAGGCGCTCAGCTGACGTTGCCGCCCGTTGTGTTTTGTTCTTTGGTTTTGGGCATCTTCACGCACCACCTGCCCGCCTGTTGAGACCATAGGAAGAGAAATGCACCTCTGATGAGTTGTCCCTTAGTGCCACCTTCCTGTTACTGGAGTGAAGGCTCTCCGCCAAAGGACGGTATGTGAAGCGGTCCCGATACCAGCCACAGGCTTTGCAGTGCCTCTTGGCTCGGCCGGCAGTCTCGTCATTAGCTGTCGATACGGCGCACTCCCCTAATCCCTTTTCTAGTGCTGCTTCCCGTGCTTTCACACCCCTGCGTTTCCATTTCCACCTCCTAATGCTCTTCGTGGCTCTGCTACAAATCTCTTCCCGACTTCCTTTCCTCTTCCAAGCTTAACTTCCCTCCTAACAATTTGTATATTTTCGGTTAAAGTTAGAGAAGTGCATTTCTGCAGCAGGAGATCACACTATCCCATTCCCCTTCCAAAGGGCCTATTTCCAACATGCTATTACTCTAACCATGTAATATGCAATTTTTTTGTTTAAGTAAACAAGCGTAAATGTTTACTGGTAAACATTTCAGGGAAGGGTGCCAATGAGCATATCCTCCTATTCCTTACAGAAATGTAAAACATCAGCATGCTGCCAGCCACAAGGATTGCAATGTTTTTCCTTTCATACATAAAAATGTCTTACTAATTAATCATCCTCTCGCAGTAGCCAAAACCGAGGCAACTCTGCCATATGCTAATGCACGCCGGGACTTCGCGAGTTGTGAAATATTTAATACTAATCAGACATAGAGAATATTGTTCCCTCTCTGCGTAAGCAACTGTACACCATTGCCTCAAAATGAAAGGTCGTAAGCGATGCTCCAGGGCTCGTCTCCTGCTCCCCCCTCCATCTGTTCCGACTGCACGCCGTTCGTGGCAGGGGTACTCACCAGTCTCGCTGCCGCATCTCGCCTGGGATGCCTAGGCACTACTTAATATAAATTAGGAACAGTTGCAGCTGCCAATAGCAGAAGAACTCAGGTGGACTGCCATGAGTGACAGAAATACGTGCCACGAAGGCAGTGCCTGACAATTGCTGCTGCTTCCAAATTTTCACAGCACGGAGGGGTGGCGAGGGGCCGCGTTACATCTTCTAGGGGAATTAGAGATAGGTGAGGCTTTCCAACAGGTTTGGATCTCACAAACGCGAGCTTGTCTCCGGAATAAATGACAGATTCCTGCTGATCTCGCAAATGGCTTATGTCAGAGCCCCTCCCAAAGTAATTCCCCGGAGTAAGTTCAAAAAATGCCTGGAAATATATTTAGAACATTAAGAAGTGGTTAAAACGGCGTAAAAAACTTTAGTTCTATGAGAAACCATTTCTTTTTTCAGAGTCTCAGGCTGCTGAGAAGCAGTTTTTCTGAAGCCTGTTCTGATCTTTTGTTTCCTTCAAGACAGAGAAAGCTGTGCGCGTGCTCCTGCAGGTGACAGGTCTTCGGTCGCCTCAGAGGCGTGACGAGGAGGAGCTCTAGAGGTGCCTCTGGAAGCACAGGGGGTACAGAGCAACTCCACGCCTCCTCCTGCTCGGTGGCCTCAGTGGCACTGGGCAGAGCAGGGAGGGACAGCCCCGTCCCACGTGAGAAAGGTCCCACCGTGCCACATCAGCACCGGTGCTTCTTGCCTCACCGGGAGTCTGGTTAAGCTCAGCTCCACGACTTGCATCCCCGGCGGGCTTGGGGTGGACCAGCTCCAAACCTGGGTTTCCAGAGAACCTAAACAAGAAAATCTGGGATGCAGCGCTGCATACTCCCAGGTCTCAGTAGCCAACCTCAAATGAAAACAGCCTTGTTACGCGGCTGCCATCGTCTCTGTTCTACAAGAAACCTCGCCTCCACACCTCGGCTGCAGGAGGCTGTGAAAACGTCAGTCTTAAAAACAGTCCCTTTGGACAAAAGAAACCAAGAGATTAGGAGAAAAAAACCTACAGATTTATCAGAGGACACTGGGCCATGTGCAAGGAGAGCAGAGGAGTAAGAGGTGGATGGAGACAGACCCCACAGCCTCACAGCGCTCGGAAGTGCTGCCTTTGCAGACTCCACCACGGAGTACTTTGCCCACCTGCGCAGGTATCCCAAGAGGACAGGACAGGACAAAACTGTGGCCCGGTTGGGATGGCAAACAAAGAACAACATGGGATGTGCTGCCAGGGAGCCAGAACCCGCTGGACGGGTGCTGAGCAACGCTCTCCTCATGCCTGGGAGCACAGGGGCTTCCTGCGCGGCAGGAACCAACCCCAACGGCAAATTAGCAGCCCACAAACAGAGAGTATTAAAATCAACACTGACGTCTCGGATCTCTACCGAGAAGGAGGTCAGACGGCTGGAGGAGAAGGCAGAAGGAGGAGGCTCAGCTGTACTGACGCAGTGCCTGTCAGACAGCGTGCAGTCGGAGCGCTCCACTGTCATCCGGAGGAACGAAACCCACAAGTGCAGGAGGCTTCTCCTGCACAAAACCTCTGGAGAGCTCAGCCCCAAGTGGCCAGTGACACACGGTAAGCTGGAGGTGACCTTCCTGCTCAGAGCTGGGGGCAGTTCTCCCAGGCAGATCCACTGAAGCAAATGTCCCCCTTGGCTATGGAGGCTGTGAAACGTCTTAAACACCAGAGTGGGCTGGTGGACCCCGGAGAGATGAGGGGCTGCTGGGGGAGGCGGGCATCAGCAGAAACCCAGCTTGGCATTTTCTTGCTCTGAGGCTGCAGTTTCCGAATCTAAGAGGTCAAGACATCTCGCAGCCGCAGGATTTAAAAGAATGTGTATATCAGTGCGCTGAGGAAATAGCTGGGGGGCGAGGTCCTTGTCACCTTCAACAGGGCCGCTCTCACTGTGGCAATATCTCTAAGGGCATCCAAAAGTCAGACAAGCCCCAAGTCTGGTATTGGGAGAGGGTTGCCCTGTGACAGCCGAAGCAGGCTTGCAAGTGTAAGAAATTGGGGGTCAGTGCACAGATCCAATAGCGTCGCTGTTGCCCACAGCAGCCTGCGCCACCCCAAAATCCCAGACACGCCCCCTGTGTTCCTCCCCCCCACGCACCACTGGGAAGAGCAGCCAGCCTCCACGGCGGACGCTCGACGGGCTGCTGCGCAACGAGGACCTGGCGCAACCGCGTGCGGCACCTGGCCGAGGGACGCTCACGTCCAGGACATTCCTGAGCCTCTTACTCAGGTGAGGCAAGATGCCGCGCTCCTCGCCCACGCTGCGCTCAACCCTACGTCGCTGTGCGTCTCCCATTGCAACTCCCACTTGTTGCTCACCCAGCAATGTGCCTAGAGATCACATCCCACTCTAGCAACCTGATGTAAATCATGTGGGAGCCCGTAACTGTGAATAAGACATTTAATAAACAGTGCGGATCATACGTACCACCTGAGGTTCAGATCCTGGTGGGTGTTATTTGTGAATAAATGCCTTAAAGTGCTTCCTTTTTAATTATATTCATAAAGAACAGAGGTATATCAGTCACTGGCCTTCCATTACAGCTATAAAGAGCATCACAATCAAATCCTTAATACGCATTAAAATGGCAGGTAATTAATTTTAATATTAGCATAAATACTGTTGTATGACTTTATTACCGGCCCGACCTTCAGGAAGGGACATCAATAGTATAATTCAATAACATCTTCCAAATTAGTTCTTACCAGCACATAGGAAGCATTTTTTAAGAGCTCAGGGCTAAGCTGAGAGAGCACTAGGGCTGTCAGACGGCTCTTAGAGGCGGAAGGATCTGCGTGGCCCTGGTCTGCGGAGCCGCTGGTGCCCGGAGGTGGCCCAGGCCAGGCTTCCCGCAGCGGCGGGGCTGGATCTGGCACGGGCTGAGCAGCCCCCGGCTGCGCCCGCACCCCTCGAGCTCCGGCAGCGCAGCGGAGAGAGAAGCCGGCTGGGGCTCCGGTGCCCTGGGAGACCCCAGGACTCAGTCCTGCCTCCGGCAAACTCCGTCTGGCTCCTGCGGTGCAGGAGCGGGCTGTAAACGGTGAGCCCTCACCCTCACCCTCGCCCGAGGCGCGGCAGGGAGGCATCCCCTACCACGCAGGGCTCGGCCCCTTGGCCGAGCGCGGCACTGCTGTTCCCGTGCCGGGGCTGGACACGCTGCCCGGGAGCTGGGCACACAATTTACCACCTGGGCTAAAACTAGGCACAGCCAGAGCCGCTCCTTCCTCAGCCACCATGAGATGTTGCTCCAGGAAATCACCTCCCGCTCTTCGGACCGCAGGAATTCAGGGTAATTCACAGGGTAAACTGCTAAAAGCCACGGCTGGTGGGAGAGAACAGAGATTTCATTTTCGTAACTCTGAATCTCCTTTTACTGGCTGTGGCCCGCAGGCGGTGCGGTGTTTGCTCTCAAGAGGAGCCCCTGGGCAGAGAGGCATCTCAGTGCCCAGAGCCAGCGACGTGAGTCCCCACAGCGTGACCCGCTCTGGGCTGGTGGCCAGCCCTGCACGGAAGCACGAGCCGCCTGCTCGGGGCCGCACAGCCTGGAAAGGGGGGGCTGCCTCTGCGTGCTGCTCACCGCCTGGGGAATAATCCCCTCCCTAAAGGCAAAATTGCCCCTATTTTGTTAATTGAGTGGGCACCAGAAAAGAAAAGACAGACAAAAACCCACAACACAGAGCCCTTTCAGAGAATGGGGATAGCAAGAATAAATCCATTGTGCGTGTCAATTGACTCTGCAGACAAGGTGTTTGGGCACGCACCGAGGGAAGGAGGAGACTCCACACCAGCATGAAGAAAGGGATAATTACTGGGGAGACACACAGACTAATGAGGAGAAGGACAAAGGGCCTTTTATTTGCGTTTTGGCTTTGCGTTAACGACGGTGAGCGCGTTCTCCTGCCTCTTTGCCGCTCGCTGAGCCGCACCAGACCCCGCGCAGGGCAGCGTCCGTCTCGCGTGGCCTGGCTGGAGCTGGCGACGGGACGCGCTGCAGCCCGCGGGTGCCCGGCCTCGGGCAGGCGAGGCAGCTTCGAGCACGGGGTCCGCGGCTGGGGCTGGAGCCTTCCCTCGCGGAGCAGCGTGCTCCCACGCCCCGTCCCTCCGGGCAGCGCCGAGCACGGCCAGGCAGTGGCTTACGCCGCCCCACCCAGCAGACGGCACCTCATCGCAGCCCAAAACAAGCCGGCAAAAGAGCTCTTCTGCCAGCGTCGCAGACTGCCCTGCAGGTATCGCCAGAAACTCTGGGCCGGCCGGTATGAAGTCCTGCAGTCACAGCAGCCAAGCTTCAGAGCACAGCTCTAGGGGGGATGGGGCAGAGTCTCCGGGCTGAGATGCTCACCAGCCCCCCAGCCTACTCGACCACGTACCGTCTAGCCAAGGACAGCCGGGGCAGGACACTAACCGCCCTCCTGCCCCGACCTGCAGGCTGGATGCCTGCCTGGAGGCGAGCCTGGCAATCCCTGCTGCGCTCCAAGATGCTGGCCGACCACCCCTGGGGTTCGCCGGTGCTCCAGCCCCACGGCTGGCACCCCACACAGCTGTCCAGGGCAAGTTTGCAGCTGGAAGACGCAGTGTGCCAAGTATACTATGGAAGACGTCCTGTAAGGAGGTCTTGGTAACCCGGCGTTACCAAGTAACCCGGTAAGGAGCTCCATGGCAAGGAGCTCCACAGGTTAACTATGGGCTGCGTGAAGAGCGCGGTGTCTCTTGGTTGTTTTAACTTGTGTTAGTGCCAGGTGACGTCCTCTTCCAAAGGAGTGTAGCCACCCAGGCCGTGCCCCTCACTCCCTTCTCCTGCCGCGGCTGCTCTGCACTGTCAGTTGTCCCACCAGCCGTCCTACAGCCGGCTGCTTTCCTGTCGCCGTGGGAGGCTGACCACGTCCCCGGGATGCCGGGGGTGTGCAGGCTGCGGACTGGTGCTACGGCACGATGGTGTTTTCTGTTTTGTTCTTTATCCTCTCCATAACAACTCCTTTGCCCCATGGCTGCTTTGGGGCACCGAGCTGAAATGTTGTGGCCGTGGAGGTCTCGCCTCTGAGTGGCAAAAGCCGCTCCGCTGCAGCGGCTGACCCACGCGCGGGGACGCAGCAGCTTTCACGGCGTGACGGACCTGCAAAGCTAAACCTCATCGCTCGTGGCGGCTCTGGCTTCAGACAAACACCCCCGTGCCTGAGGTGGCTCGTCCCGCCCCGGACGTGGCTGTGATCTCCTCCAGCCGCTGCAGCGGCAGCCCTGCAGAAAGAGAGGCTCCTCTCCCACCCGTGGCCCTCTGCTCCTGCTGTAGCAGCCTGGCAGACGCCCGCGTTTCACCGTTCTCCTCCCCGGCACCATCCCGGCAGCTCTCCCTGGCCGTCCCTCATTTGGCCTGCCAGGGCACGGCTCGTTAGCAAGCCCACCCATCAGCCCCACTACGCCCGGTCTGCCTCGCTCCGGGGTCCAGCCCCCTCGGCAGCACCCGTGCCGCACGCAGAAGAGCAAAGCCAACCGCTGTCTGTGCACGCCCAGCCAGCCAGGGCTTCCTCCTGATCCGTGAAGTGGAAGGGAGAGCCGATTAAAGAATTACGCCTCTACTCATGTGTGCATGAGCCACGGGGTGCGGACTCTCCCTGCCTTCTGCCGCAGCTCCAGATGTATGTGCGCGCACGCCTCGCGTTTGTGTTCGTCTCCTTAATGAATGTTGTGTTCGCTCAGTCCTAAGCTAACACAAATAAATGGCAGGAGATGAGCATCAATTTATGAGTTAGAGAATAAAGGCAAAGAGAATAAAATAAAAGCAGTTCATAGGCAGGGAAACAGAAAACTGTACCTGTGAAGCCCTGAGCTTGCATAAATCATCTTGTGACTGAATGAACTGTCATGAAGGCTGACAGAAGCTCAATCCAGAAGTAGTTATCCCATGCTCAGGTATCAATTACAATTGCTAATTTGGAAACTGAAACCAGCTAATGCTAACTGGGGACCGAGAATTAAACCGTCAAGAGTTAAACCATCAAATGCATCTTCTGGTTGTTTTCACCAGGAATTCTGAGTTTGAAACGGCCAAAAACGCCGGGCCATAAAAGACATACAACTGCTGTGGGATAGAAGAAGCAGCCACAAACATCAGCTTTCATCTCATCCTTGGAAAAGGAAATGGAAGGCATTTCCACCCTGCCTTCCACCCTGCCTTTGCCACCAGTGACTGAATTACACTGGCGGGCTGGTGCGGACACCGTCTGACTCCACGGAGGAAGAGCTGCTGCCTTGCGCTGTCCCCGGGTAAGAGAGGTGAAGCAATAGGGAGAGGAAAACATGAGATGCCGTTAGGGTCTCCAGCCCGTGAGATCCTGCACGTCATGAAGAGCCGTGGCCCCGACTTGGGCTCGTAAGCTGGCATTTCCCAAGCCAGGCTCCAGGGTGGGTCTCCCGGGGGCCAGGGGCTGCTGCCACGGGGAGAGCCTGCTCCCAAGGAAAGCTGAGCACCAGGGCCCTCTCTGCCAGGATCCCTGCCCAAAGGCGCAGGACCTCCTCCCTCCCCTCCTTACTGATGGTCCCACTGGGTAAGAGCAGACCTTCAGCTGGAGTCCAGGCTGGTCTCATCTGCACTTCTGGGGAGAAAGATGACTAAGGGGGTCAGGGAAGGCCATCCAATTGCTATTTTTATGTGTTTTCTGGCTTCTGACTTTAGCAAGCTGAGCTGCGTCAGTGTCTCGCTGCAGAGCCACGCGCTCCCTGCGATGCCCGCCTCCCGGCTGGATTTCTAAGTGGGATGAGATGCCAAAATGAGCGCGAGACCCACTGATTTATCGATTTCCCGACAAAAGGAATCACAGCTCCGTCCGTTCCCTGCCACCACTTTCTTTCCTCGCTAGCCTCTGCCGCTCCGTTCCCACAGGAGCTGCTGCCGACAGCCCTGGGCTCAGCGTGAGCATCTTCTGCCTGTTCTCGCCCCGCTGCGGAGGGGGGGCTTTGGGGGGTCTGCCACCCCCCTGAGCAGCCGCACAGAAGTGTCTGAGCAACACGACTCGTTCCTTCCCTGCAGGATCTGTCACTGTGGAGACCGAGGGCTGATGCTAGCCATGCCCAGCTTCTCCGGCCCCAGGCACACGCTAGACCCCTTCAGAGGCTCTCAGAGCGCTCCCGGGATTGTTGGTCCACAGTTGAAGGTGGAAGCGTTGCACTCGCTGTCTGTCTGCTGTCAGTAGGAAAAGTGCACCAGCACAGCACCGAGGTCGGGAGGTTGCCCGTGGGCTGTAAACACGCTCGTCTGGTCCAGATGGCCAGCTGGAAGGCAGGGCTGGAAGCCAGTGTTGCAGTTCAGCAGTGACAGGCAGAAATAATCTGCAAGATCCTCCCCCATTTCCCTCCCACTGTCCTATGCTGACTTTTGTCACCTCCCTGGGGGGTCCAAAGCTGCTGTGATCATTCTTTATGGCACTGTAGGTCCTATCTGTTCCCACCAGGACCGGGCCTGCCTATGCAGGAGAAGTGGGATGGCTCCCCATCCCAAATCTGCAGCACAAGGAACCCAGACAGTCAGTGTGGGTGAGTTGCCCAGAGTCCGGGGCAGAGCTCAGTCCCAGGTCTCCGATTGCCCCTTCATAGCTCCTCCGCTTCTTATGGATACATAACACCATGCTGATCCTTCTGGAGGACATTCACCACCCTAGGGCATGGTCCTTCCTCCCCTCACACTGCTCTCTGCCCCAAAAGGAGCCTCGACGACTGGCTTCTGAAGTCCTGTGAGACATTGGGATGCCCGCACTGGGATGGCATCGGCCGTGGTTGCAGTGGGCCACCCCGCCATTCTTGCTGTGCATCACCAGGCTTTGCTGCTCCTCATGGGGCAGCTGCCCTGCGGTTGAAATGTGGGGCTGGCACAGGCTCCCTACACCGGCTCACCGGTACGTGCCGGCAGCATCCCCAGAGCTTACAAACCCCCTCTGCCCACAGCCCTGCCCAGCCAGGCTGCCGGGTGCCTTCCCAGCCTGTTCCCATCCAGCAGCCGTGCTCCCGCCGCACCGCACGGCCCTCAGGGCTGCCAGCCGGGGCAAGGAAGATTTCCGACGGGGTGCCTGCTTGTCCCTTTGGGTGTCTTCAGGGCCATTTCAGGATAAGGAGTCTGTTTTCATGGGCTTATCCATATACGTGCTGAAACCACAGCCCAGAAATGATGACCTGGCTTAGAAACACCCGTTTGTCTTCTGCCTCCTGCGAGGCCAGCACCCAATGCTCCTGGGAAGGCGCGAGGGTGCAGCGGCCACATGCAGACTAATCTGCCCCATGTTGCTCTGGGATCTGGAGCACTGGATGCAGCAGGTCCAGGCTCATTTGACCGCAGCCGAGGCATGCTCTCTCCTCCACACACACCAGCTATACTGTCTTTCTGCAATCACTGGTGGTGCCAGACGAACCAGAGCTTTAGACCGCTGTGTTGCCACCTGGTGATGAGGTCTGGAGCCAGCCCGAACTCCGGACGAGGGGATCTTCAGAAACTGTGACGGGGACACTGGGAATTTGCTGAGAGGATGTGTCCTGCCAAGCTCAGATTTCCACATGGGTGATAGCTGCATTTCCTCCTCTTCACCCCACTGAGAATGAAGACGGAGAAGCCTGCAGACGTCTTATTTAGCATTTTATGGAGCCCAAGGACCTTGCAAACACCACTGGAGATGCCCTCGCCTTCCTTTTAGGAGCTGAGGACAAGTGAGACGCGCCGTCGGGGAGGATGCAAGTCGTTCCAGCAGTACGTGGGGAGCTGAAGATGAGCAGGCCAGCTACGGGGCCAGCACCGCCATGCACAGAGCACGCTGGTGTCGGTGCCACGCAGAGGCAGCGGCAGGAGAGGTCCCCAGCAGAGTCGGGAGGCCACGCGGGGTGCCAAGCTGCCTTTGCCTGCTGAATATTTCACAGGGCCGTGCTGGGTTGAGCACGTCCCTCTCCGAGCCCTGTCCTGCCAGCAGTGGCCAGTCATGACAAATTCCCCACGGGAGATCATTAACCTGGGTGAACCCATTTGATTGCAGCGCAGCAGAAACAGTAATGCCAAACCGCCCTGCAACCTTGGTAATTAAATATCTGTGCTCACCGTGAAATACTGCGCTGACCCCGTGGCTCAGCTGTTCGGAAAAGTTTCTTGGAAGTTTTCTACCGCCACAGCACATCTTGGCCCTTCCTCTCCCCAGCATGCAACAGGGTCCAAGCAGAGCCACGAGAAAAACCCCAGAGAACCCTCGCCAGGGCGATTTGGAGGAAGGAGACGTGGGAACTTGCCCGTCCCTGCACCCTGCAAGGCAGGGAAGCCCAGCGGGCTGCGAGCACTTTGCTTCCTGGACTTGCTCCTCACCCCGCTGAGGACATTGCCTCTGCTCTGCAGAGCACCACGGGGGCCGCACAGCCCTCCCACCCCCCGGTCCCCACTCCCCGGAGGTGAACGCCGCTCACCCAGGACACGGCCACCTTCCAGAAGTCCCTAGTGAACCTGCGCAAGCGTAGCCACTTCCCCAGGCAGTGCCGTGGGGGGTATGTCAGGGTCTTTCTTGGAAAAGGGTGCTACGGGCACCCACCCCCACAGATGCGAGGAGCATCCTGGGGCTGATGCTCAGTGCTCCTCCCCATCTCAGAGCGACCGTCCCCGGATGTCTGCAGGCGCAGGCCACTGCCTTCGGGGTGCTTGCACGGAGCAGGGCATCCAGTTCCAGGGAGCAGCCCCTTCTCCGTGCTTTCTCAAACTCTAGCAAACATTTTCTGGGTGACTTAACCCGCGTTACGTTTAAAGCCTTCTCTTTACAACCATGAGGGCGAGACACACTATGGAAGGGCTGACTCCACTGCGAGCACGTGCCACGAGGAGCTGGAGCCCGCAGTGCCCACCGTCCTCGTCATTGCTACGGTGCCGCACAAACACAGCCTGAAAAAACAACCCTTTCCCCAAGCAGCTGCTGGTTGCAGGCAAAAAATGAACGTGAGCAGCGAGAGGGGAGCGGGCAGGTGCCAGGACGTGGTATGGTGTACACGGCCCAGAGGGCGGGCAGAGGCTGCAAGTGCCAGCAGCCTGCTGGGCTCAGGGGGTTTGTATCCGTAGCGGGGAGAAGGGTCCTGAGCAGTCAGAGGCTTGAGGTGGATTTGCCTGGACGTTTTCTATATAATGAGCTCCTGCAAAAAGAGCTTTTAAACTCAAAAGTGAAGTTTTACCTGAAGAGAAACTGGAACGAGTTGCTTTTGAAAGTACGGGAACCTCAGCGGCAGTGTCAGAACAAAAATGAAAGGTGATCGTAAATAAACCTGCCGCTGCCCTGCGTCCTCCCAGCAGGTCCCTTCCTCTGGCTTTGCTTTCCGCCCCAGCTCTGTGACTTTCAGGACTCGGAGCAGCTCTTCGCAGCCCCTCCACGGCCTCTCCTCCTGCGCTCCCCTGCTCCTTGCAGCCGTCCCCAGCTGCGCGGCGCTGCCGGGGCCCCTCGCCCTCTCTGCCCGTCCCACCCCGCACCCGCCCTCCCCTCCTCTAAGCCCCGGTGGTCCCAGGGAAGGTGCAAGGCGAGAAAGGGTGCTCTTCTGGGAGGGAGGTACCTGGGGCATCGCCCGGGCACTGCTGGGGCCATGTTGTGAGCCCACCCTGTCAGAGCAGCTCCTGGGCTGGCTCCTCTCGTCCGTGCCGGTGTTTGCGACAAAGCTTTGGATGGGGTGTGGGTGAGGCAAGGACCAGGCCGGGAGCTTGGCATTGCTGCCCCTAACTTTGTTCCCACCGTGCCTGGAGGGACAGGGACTTTCTGTCCTGGAGTGAAAAACAAATCCTCCTTAACCCCGCGGGTGGCTCCGCACCGGGCTCCAAGTTTCCCATCTGCTCTTTTTCTTCAGAAGAAAATGTGTGTGAAGGGGAGAGGCGCATAAAGGCGGAGGAACAGAACCCGTGCTCCCCTCCGAGCTTATCGCAAGCATCACGCACAGCGGCGGGCGCTGCCCAGAGGGGCTGGACCAGCCATTCCCGTCTCACAGCTGCCCTTGGCCTCAGCCGCGCCGAGGACATCCGCAGCCCTATGCGCCGGGACCCCGTAACGCCAGCAAACCATCGGCTCCCGCTTCCCAGCCAACAGCCAGCGCAGGCTCCTTCCCTGGGCAGTGGAGTCCCAAGCCCCCGCACCGGCCTTATTCACCTCTCTGCTAAACAGAAAACTCCTCTGGGGCCAAGCGATGTTCTGCAGGTTTTGTCACCCTGCTGTCCCCTCCATCCCTAACGAGTCACCGGGACCCTAACGCTAGGTGTGCCCCGGCCAGGGCATGGCCATCGTTCTCCTGCATGACGGAATACAAAGGACGTGCAGAGATGAAGAGACGCAGTCCCAAGCACGGGACGTGCACGGAGCAAGCCTGAGCTGGCACGGCAGGGCGCAGCACTTGCGCCCCAAGGGAGGGTGCACGCTGCGGCAGACCTGAGCTGCCCAGGAGAGACTGGTGGGCACCAGCCTCTCTCCTCCCGGACAGCTGGAGATGGCAGCTCCTAGGCCACGGGCATCATCGGGGACAGCAGACCCAGCAGCACATCAAGGAAGAGTCCAGAGAAAGCCAAAGTCCTTCTGCCAGGTTGACGTGACCCGGTCCGGGTTCCCAGGGAAGGGACTGCGCGATTTGAGAGCACTAGCAAATACATTGGCTCTGGTTTTGCTTTCCAAAGCCGGTCTGTTTGACCACCTTGCCCAGCTCTTGTCTACAGGCAAGGCATGCGTTTGCACTCAACTACAAAGAGTGGGCTCAGCTGGGCTGATGTGTTTGTTCTTTGAACCTGGCAGAAGCCTACTGAGGACTGAGATGTCCGGTGCCTCCAGGTGCAGCTGTGTTATTAAAGTCCAATTCCCTTTCCCCTTCCATCTGCAGTGCTATTTGTGTGTCCGAACAGCATCACCAACAAAAGATCAAACATTTCAGGACAAAACCCAGTACAGGCAAATCGAAGGGCAGCAAAACACCGCCATTTTCATCACAACGAGACAAAGGGTTTAGCTCTCCACACCCCGGGACCGGCAGCCCTGCATCCCAGAGGGAAACCCCAGCACTCCTCGCCCCTGGCACCGACACACAGCCCCCAGGAACAGCAGTCAGGGTGGGCCGGGGCGTGCTGGGGAAGGGCAATTCCCAGCACGGAGATGACGCCAGGAGAGGTTCCCCCCATAGCCACGACGGCAGCAGAAGCTATGGGTTAGACCAAGCACAAGTGCTTGCTCCACAGAGTCCCTGGGCCCTCCTCTGGGCTGGAAATGGGATCTCCTCCTCCCACACTCACGTGTTTTGTGGCTGAGCTCCTCGTGTGCGCGGCCCAGGCTGCCCAGCATCACCCGCCTCTTGCCCCGTCGCTGTTCAGCAGCCCCGACATCCTTCCTCCCCAGAGCCAAAGATTCTCCACGTGGATTTTGCTGCTGGCAAGGTAGCAGCCATAATAGAACCAGGCATCTCCACCTGCCAGGATTATCATCTGCTGCCGGGGCTTTTCTAGCCCGTGAGTCTCCTCCTCCCCTCCCCAGGAGACCTTAATTAGAGCCTACCCTGCTTAAGCAGCAGTAAGGATCTGTGCAGTGGAGGGCAGGGCTGTGGCAGGACTCTGAGCTGCTGAGAGAGAACACCTCGGGGACCGGAGGCACGAGGGCTGCCAGCCCTCCTGCTTGTCTCGCTGACACCGTAATTGGGTCTGCAGAGCCAACAACGGAGTGGCAATTGAAACCTCCGTTCCCTGCAGAAACCAGCTCTCCACAACTGCCCACACACAAGTCCTAAGGCTGCTGCCTGCCCAGGGAGCACGGGCACGCTGTAATTATCTCCGTGCATGGAACAGAAAGGGGGGCCAGGCAGAGGTGGAGAGGGCCATTATACCTGCAGAACACGTGTGAGCTTGTAAGGGAGGAGATGCTCCAGCGCTTGCCCTGGCAGCTGGGTCAGTGGTGGGGCTGCCGTGGGGCTGCTGTGGGGCTGCCAGCGTGCAGGTATCTGTGGGGCAGGGCAGGGACAACCGCTGAAACCCGCGAGGGAGGTGCCGTGCCTCCAGACCTCCCTCCCCAGCCATCCCAGGCCCGACGGTGGGTGTAGAGGTCCTAGTCCTTCTGATGCAGCGTGTCCTTGGCACTCTCCTCTGCTCGAGCTGAAAGCAGCACGTGTCCTGGCCAGGAGACACCAACGGCCTGTGCTTTTTGTGCTCGTTTCAAATGAAAGCAAGAAAAAAGGCTTCTCTTCCTGGCCTGAGGTCTCTAGCTGTGCCAGGGAGTTCTATCAGGGCTGGTGTGCCCCCAAGAGCCTACTGCAGAAGGGCTTTCCCCCCCATAGCTCCAAACTCCTGATCCCACCTGGGGTCACTGAAAACTAGAGGCTCGCAAATCCCACCCAGGAGTCACTCAAATTGGTTCAGTAGGACAGGTTTGGGTCGTGCTCTTTCGGCTCCAAGAAAGCCTCAAGGAATACAGATGTGCTGCTGGGCAGCCCGCAGGTCTGGTCCTAGTCCCACGGGCTCTGTGCACGGACGGCCTGCCCGCCCCAGCTGAGCAAGGCACGCACGCACCACGGTGCCGGTTCAGCCGAATTCACTAATGCTCCTTTTTCCTGGACTTGTGAGAATCAAGTGCCTCCTACCTCGAGTTACTCCCTAAAGCCAAATTTTCGAATGACTGTTGACCAAGAGGCAACCGCCAGCAGCTGGGGAGAAGCGATCTCGGACACCGGAGGCAGACGTGGCTCTTCTGTCTGCCCTTAGTTACGGCTCATCGTTTATGTGGGAGCTCCAACATTGCGTGCTCCAACAAAGGGCATTTTATCCCGGAATAGTCACTCTCTCCTATACAATCATACTTCAAAAATTAACACAAACAGCAGCAAGACACGTGTTACTGACCTCGCTGAAGGAGCATGGAGGAACTCCAGGGACAGAGTTGCCGGGTGGTGCAGATGGACAGAGAGACCCTGTGCCTACCCTATGACTACGACACTGGGGCATGGACAGAGAATGGCAGTCCTGTTCCACAGAGGACTTTCAGTCTTTCCATTTTGATCTGGAAGACAGGAAAGCTCTCTGAAGGAGGCTGTACGGGAGGCTTCTTGGACCTGTGTGTCCTGGAAGCTGAGGAGATGTCCTGGGACTCCTCATGTCCCTTCAGCTTGGGGCAGGAGGAGCAGGGAAGTGCTCTCGGAGGATGGTTTCCTCCAGTCTGGAGACGAATCACAGAATCACAGAATCACAGAATCATATAGGTTGGAAAAGACCTTTAAGATCATCGAGTCCAACCATAAACCTAACACTGCCCAGCCCACCACTACACCATGTCTCTAAGTACCTCATCCAAACGTCCTTTAAATACCTCCAGGGATGGCGACTCAACCACTTCCCTGGGCAGCCTGTTCCAATGCTTGATAACCCTCTCGGTGAAGAAAAATTTCCTAATATCCAGTCTAAACCTCCCCTGGCGCAACTTGAGGCCATTTCCTCTCGTCCCATCACTTGTTACCTGGGAGAAGAGACCGACCCCACCTCTCTACACCCTCCTTTCAGGCAGTTGTAGAGAGCGATAAGGTCTCCCCTCAGCCTCCTTTTCTCCAGGCTCAACAGTCCCAGCTCCCTCAGCCGCTCCTCATAAGACTTGTGCTCCAGACCCTTCCCCAGCTCCGTTGCCCTTCTCTGCACACGCTCCAGTACCTCAATATCCCTCTTGTAGTGGGGGGCCCAAAACTGAACACAGCATTCGAGGTGCGGCCTCACCAGTGCCGAGTACAGGGGCACGATCACTGCCCTAGTCCTGCTGAAGCCACTCCCGGGAACATTTCCCTCCCTGTGTCCTGTTTGGGAGGCCGAGCCCTGCCTTGTGAGAAGGTTTCTGGCTGGCGGCAGCGTCTGTGCAGGGCTCCTCGGTGATCCCTGCAGGCAGGATACCTGTTGACTCTGCTGGCGGCACAGCCAGGATGAGATGCTGATAGGGCCTTTCTCCGCTCCTTACAGCCAGGGCAGATGTTAACAAATCGTTAGGGACGTGGTTCCTGGAGCCTTTCGGGTCACACCGAGTGACACTGAGCGGACGGACAGGGCAGGTTGCAGGACCCAGGGCAGGGGGTGGCCCGGCTGGTGCTTCCTGCCCATCTCTCCGTGCTGGGTCATTGCCCAGCTCTCCCTCCCATTCCCAGAGGCTTTTTGCCCACAGCACACACTCCAGCAGCCACAGGAGGAGGAGTAAAGCAACCAGAGCGTGCGTAGAATCATAGACCCATAGAATCATGAAGGTTGGAAAAGACCTCTAAGATCATCTAGTCCAACCGACAGCCCAACACCTCCGTGCCTACTGACGCAGCCACGACCTGGGTTGGTACGCCCAGCGCGGGCAGGCTCCCACTGGGGCGTGGGGCTCCCTAGCCTTGCACCAGCAAAGCACGAACTCCTTGCTGGATGGATCCCTCTTGCAGAGTCCCATGCTGAATGCCTCCTGCCCCAAAGCCGAGAAAAAGCTTCACCTAATGCCCGTTAAGTCGTCGATACAGAGCTTTCCACCGGTGGAGGATGGATCAGGCTTACTGGCTGCTGCTGCGTAGTTTCTCAAACAGGACTCCCATCCCCTGAGACATGAATTACTGGAACTCGTCAGTCCTCAGAAGGATCTCAGATAGTTTACCTCCCTTTGGTAGAATGTAAATGGCTGGGGTGGGGGGTCCCGCTAACCTTGCGCTAGCCCCAGCCTGCTGTATCGCCCCTCTTCAAAATTAGCATGGGTCTTAAACCGAGACCAGCGTCCCCCAAGCCACCGGTACGCCAGGCTGCTGGCAAGGGATATCTCTGGGGAGAGCCAGCCGGAGCCTGGGCTTCCCAGCTCCGGGCCCTCCACCCTTGGAGCCACGACCGTGGGGCACCAGCCGGCCCCGGCAGCCGCCCCTCACCGCTGGAGGGGACCCCAGGCCAGGTCTCCCGTGGGGCGAGCATCCCGGGGAAGCGTGCTGGCTGGCCGCCCAGGGGAGAGGGAGCCTGAGCCGGAGGGAGGAGGGAAGAGCCTGAAGGGGGGCCGGGATTTTGGCAGGAGGGAGGCGAGTGCTGCAGCTGGAGGAGAACAGGCAGGAGCGAGCGGGCCAAGGGGGAAGAGAGCCCAAAGCGAGCCAGAGCGCTTGGCCATCAGCAGGGCTGGGGTCGTTGCAGACGATGAGAAATATTTTCCTTTCCTCTTTTGGGCCAAATCCCTTTCCAAGCAGTGATGCTCGGCACTTCTAGAGTGATTGCACAGTGACACCCAGAGGACAGGCCCCGAAAGCTGTCACCATCACACCCGGCCACCGCGCCGGGACAGAGGCGATGGGGACGCCCATCCAGAGGAGCTCTGCAGAGCGACCGAGGACCGAGATCAGAGGCAAACCCTCCTCTTCTGTAGTCTGCTTTGATGCTGGACAAATCTCACATGAGGAGAATAAATAATTCATTTCTGTTCTCGAAATATGTATTTCAATATCGAAAAGTAACACTGTATTTCCAGAAGAGGAAGTCAGCCCCTGGGCCCTATAAATATTTATATAAAGCCAGGCAAAAAATATGTTGGTAATTTAGTATGTCTTTAAAATACATGTTGCATATAA
Organism: Mycteria americana; assembly: GCF_035582795.1. NCBI lineage: Eukaryota > Metazoa > Chordata > Aves > Ciconiiformes > Ciconiidae > Mycteria > Mycteria americana. The sequence goes on along the minus strand of NC_134374.1, from coordinate 12,858,256 downwards.
ACTAGCCCATATTTAATTAAATATATTGCTTCATTGTATATGGCTGCTGCTCAGCCATTTACAGTCACATCAATACATTGAAAGTTTAGATTAGCAGAGGACTAAAGGCACTGAATACAAATGTGAAGTCATGCTTTGGCAGAGTGCGACTTTGCTCCGGACCCCTCACCAGCTCTGTAAGGTGACCTCTTCTCTGCCTTGGTCTGAGTCCAGCTGGGGCAGAGCTGGCCGAGAGCTGATGGACACGGATCCCGCCTGTCTTGGGATGAGCCACAGGTCTGCCCCACCTGCTTGGGCTCCTCCTGCTCCATGTGGCTTTGCTCCGTAGGGCTTGGTGGGATGTTCTCCCGCTTGGAGGAGATGCTGCCGTCAAGAGGCAGCTCGGCACGGTCCCCGCACCACCCCTGCCTCTCCAGGCACTGCTGCAAGGTGCTCAGACACCGCCGCCACGGCCGGAGCCTGCCCAGCCCAGAGCAGCACTCCCACGGCCGTGGGAGAATCATGACTTCATGTTGAATAGCCAAAACCAGGGTCTCGAGGTGCAGGACTCGCTGTGCCCTCGTGTGCAGGCGTCCTCAGCTCCATCCTCCAAGTGCCCTTTAGGATCAGCGACGCTTGGTGCTTCTTCTCCTGCTTGAAGGAGGCCAAGCAGATCGGGTCCTGGAGGTGCCTACCCCTCTCCAGGGAGCCCAGGGTGCCTGGCGCAAGGAGGGGCATCTCCGCTGCCGGAGGGTTGGTCATCGTCCCATGTTTCTCTTTAATGAACTGCAGGAGGTTATTGGAGTGAGGTCCTGCCTCGAGGGCCCTGATCCCCGGTCGCACCCCAGTTCCCAGCAGAGACCCTGGCTGCTGCATGTCCCGTGGCCCAGCCACCCCTGGGCTGATGTTTTTGGGCTGCTGCACACATGCCCTGGACAGGAGGGGTCTGGGGAGCCTGGTGGTACAGCCGGGCTGCAGCGCAGGGCTCCTGCCTCCCGGAACCATTTCCCTCTGCTCACAAATTAAAAGGACACCACAGGGGAAAGAAAGTGTCCCCATTCGTGTCACAGGACTGTAGGGGAGAAATCCAGGTCACTGGTGGTGTCCTGAGTCCTGTTAGGACGGGAGGTTCAGCAAAACTCACAGCTTGGCAAACCAGGCACCGGCCACACTTAAATCTCCAAAAGTCAGGGCAAGATACACCCAAAAGCCAGCTCATGCCCCCTGCCTGGGAGAGGCAAGATTGCGCGTGCAAACACTGCGTTAGGAGCCAGCTTGAGTAAAGCAGGGCTCGAAGGCACTATGGGAAAGGTGCATGGACATTTGAGGCATCCTGTGTCTCCTTGGTGTCACCGAGACAGGCACTTCTAGAGACTGGGGACGGGGCTGGGACAGCAGCAGTGCACCCCATCTTCTGTCCTGGTGGCCTGCCCACAGGGAGATGGGACATGCCAGGTCCCTGCGGCAAAGGACAGGTAAAAAGATGGCACCCGCATGTCGGGGAGAGCAGCTGACCGGAGCACAGTATCTACCCCGGCTGCGACCACCAGGCTCCGGTCTGCAAATCGCCCCGTGCCACGCTGCATGCAGGACCCCTTGGGTGGCGTGGGCATGCAGGGTTACTGCTCACAGTCGCTGGGGTTATGGTCTTAGCGGTCTCGAGCTGTGTTTTCTTGTTTGCTGTTGAGGTTTGAATGGCTTGAGCTCTGCCAGACGAGACCCTGGCTGGCCCAAGATTTGAGGGAAAGCTGCCCGCAGGTTGCTGGCCGCAGCTCAGTAGTTCTGGATCAAACTCACAGCCCTCTCTGAATCCCTTTCTCTTTCTGCCCCCTCCAAGGGGAAAACTGAAATGTAATGTATGTATGTATGAATGAAACACTGAGTTGGCTGTTCCAGCCCGTAAAAAAAGCTCATTTTCAACCCATCAGGTAGTAAGGAATAACCAGCAGTCTTGATCAACAGATCATTTTTGAAACACTCCTCTTCCCAAACGAGGCATCGGTTGAACGGCCACCGCATCTCGTCCCCCTCCCCGGCTGCTGTTTGCAGCGCGTAGATCACGCACGGTGCGTGCCGCCCCCCGACGCCGCAGCCGGCCAGCCCTGACCTGTGTCGCTGGCTTTCTGCTGAGGCATCGAGTGTCTCTTTATTAAGAAGAGGCTCGGCACCCAGCGTGCCTCAGTTTCCCACCCGTGCATCCCTCCCGGGTGGATGCCGCAGGGCCACCACCACTAGCGGTCCCTCAAGAGAGAGGGCTCCAGGCCTGACGCTTCCCAGCTTGCACCCAGGCCCCTCGAGCGCCAGCCATTTGCTTTGGCCGCTGTTTCCTTTTTGCTTCATTTTTAAGGTTTTCTCTGACCTCCCTGTCTCAGCCAGTGTTTCAGAGACCCCTCTGCCCCTGCTCCCCAGCAAGCCTGGGCGTGTTCAGACTGATTCTGGATGCGTCCAGCTTCCAGCTCGGCTGTCGACAGCATTCACGTGCATCTCACTCTTTCCAGATCCCTCATCAACTCTTATTCACTGCGCCATATCAATTACTGGTGGACCCCAAGCGCTGCCACACGTTTCCTCCGCAAACTTCCCCACCTCACAGCTTGCTATGGCACCGCTCGGGGAAACCACAGCTGCTGCTGGGACTCTGACGCGGCCGAGCTCCTAACCCCCTCAGCGTGGCCGGTTTAACCTCCCCGGTGCCGGCGCCGCCGCGGCGTGGCAGCGGGCAGGGCAGGGGAGCTGCCGGGCTTCCTTCGCCCCGCACAGACGTTTCCCACGGGGAGCCTCGCCGGCGTTGAGTCAGACGCGGGGCGCCCCGGTGCGAAAGCTCTCCGTATCTTCGTTTTCTGGCTGATTCTGCTGCTGCTTCGCAAGACGCAGGCCAACGACAGCTTACACACGCTCTCACCGGCTTGGCTCTCGCTCGTGGCCCAGGGCCCAGAGCTCATGGGTAAAACAGCTGATGCACAAGCAGCCATATGTGACCTTATCAACGCTTGCGTTAGCGACGGAACGGCTTGTCTGATGCGCTGCTGGGCTCTGCGGCTTGGGAGGATGGTAAAGGAAGATTTTGAATCCAGACAGATAGTGAAGGGGCCTGGGAGACAGAAGCAGAAAGACGAGCTTTCGCCTCCGAGATGGGTCTGAAGTCCAGGGGAGTTTTTTCGGGCAAGGCTCAGCACAGGACTCGGCCGCTGGAGGAGACTCGAGAGCCCTGTGCCGCTGCGCTCCCAGTATGGCACCGGTTTGGGGAACGGGGCAGCAAGAGTGCAAACTGCGTGCAGACACCCGCCTCCGGCTCCTGGCCTCTTCAGAGGCAGCCGGGCGCCGGGAGAGGAGCTGGGCAGCAAAGGGAGGAGGAGAGCGCGTTTCCCGAGCACGCAGCGGTGCAGCGTCACGGGGAGAAGTTCTAACCGACATTTATTTAACTTGCTGGGAGTCGCTTAGCGAATGACACGGACGGTAATGACAATGTTCACCACGCATGTAATATGTGTGGGGAGCGCGGCCGCGGCTGGCAGAACTAGGAGAGCAAATTAGGAAGCGGGAGACATTTATTATCGTAATGGGAGGTGGCAGTGATGGATCGCCCTGAGTGACGCTCCTCTCGCCACCGCACGCTAATGGAAGAGGATGAGCTGTTGAGGCAGGCTGGGGTGCAAAGAGCCCTGCCAAACCCCGGGCGGGCTGGGGAGGATTTTAAGACGTGTACCCCCGATTCTGCCTGGCAGTCCTTAAAGGCATCGGCATGTTCGGCTCCCACGTGTCAAGGGGCTGCGGTAATCCTGCAGGTGAGGACGCATCCCTGTGACGTCGCGCTGCCTTGCGAGGAGGACGGGCCAGGAGCTGCCTCTGAAAGGCGTGAGGGGTTCCTTCACGGGGGACGCAGTCCCATGAAAAATGGTGGCTGTTGTCCCCGCTGCTTTGCAGCCACGTATAATTGTGCAGAGTGGCAAAATCCTGGAGCCTTTAGAGCAGGAGCTTTCATGCACGCCGTCTCCAAAGCCTGCACCAGGATCTTCCCAACAGTCCTATGGGACAAGAGATTAGAAATTGGGCAGGGACATGGGGTTAAGCTCCAGGAACAGGCTGCAGGCAGGTGCTGGCTGCTCAGTTAAAAGCTGAATGCCAGGAACGGGATGAAGGCTAGCGTCAGCCCAGCGGCTGCTGGGTCATGGTTCGTGTTCAGGTTGCTTTGAGGGTTAGGAAAACGGAACTGAATTTAGTTTCAAGTGTGGTTGGCTTTTGAGTCGGAGTTGAGATCCAAGGCTAAAGGCAAATTATTGTAATATTTGTGAGGTTTATGGGTAGGTGGGGCCTGAGGTGGAGACAGGGCACGCGGGACTGCGATGCTCCGACGTTCTCCAGTGTCACCCATGGGTCAGTCAGGAAAACATCCCGGGTCTCGCTGACAGTGCCGTTCCAGTGGAGGCAAAGGCATGGGTGAGCACCAAAGCCAAGAAGCCAGGAGACGTCCCCTGTGGTGTCCTCGGCCAGCCGCGTCACCCCGGCCAGCCTGTGACGGATCTGGCTGCCGCGTTGGCGGGGCTGGCTCCGAGGGGCCGAGGCGGCCCGGCCCGTCCCACAGCGCGGCTCAGCCTCAGAGGGCTGCTCGCCCTGCAAGCTCCGGGCAGCTACCGGGACACGGCACGCGTGCAGATGTCTATATAACCCTCTATAATCTTGTTACACAAACTCACAGAAACCTTATAACTTTTCTTCTGGGGAAAAGACACCCTGTAACTAAAGCAGGTGGCCGTGGGCAGGGGAACGGTCAAACCTTGGACCCGTTGGATATTGAGGCATGTGCCAAGCGTCCCCCACACAAATAAAGGGGAGTCTCTGGGAGCGTCCCCTGACCGACCTGGCGATACCCCCACGATGGCGCTTGCCGACGTCCACAGCCCTCAGGCAGTGACTGGCCACGGACCTGCTCCGGTTCTCCCGGCGCCCGCGGGCGGGCATCCTCCCATGCCACTGCCGAGCCACCACCCGCCACGGGGCTACGTTCGCCCCTGGCTTTTAAACTGGTAGAAATCTTCCAAAATACGTTGGCTCAGGGGAAAAAAAAAAAAAAAAAAAAAAAAAAAATCTCATTTCATTTGCGAGAGTAAATTACCTTAAGGATGAAATAGAGAACAAACAAAAACGGCGCTGTGGAGAACGGCACGCGCTGCCAGCATGCCTGGAGCCCTCTGTTTCAGCAAAAGAAAAGGGTAAGTAATTCCGAGCATGCAGCAAGATACATCCACAAAGACGCTGCCCCGGTGACCCGTGTATTAGGACTCATTCAAAAATCCCAGGTATTCACCCAGTAGCAAAGTGTCATTTCCGTACAGACACAAATACCGACAGCGTAGCTGTTAGAAGAGCCATGTTTCTTTGCCCTGTAGATTGAATTTTGTCTGTGGGTTTTGTCAGATAATTATTATTTTGCACTAGTTTATTTAAGCACTTACTCATCATTGCCAGCACATCAAATAATGAGTTCTGTGTCCCCAAAGATTAAATAGCAACATGCTGCAAAATATAGTTGAGCTTCGCAAAGTTTTTAATTAACATTTTGATACTGAGAGAGATCGCCTGAATAATGGGACATTTCCCAGGCACAGCTGAACGTTGCACAGGATGATTTTCATTCTTAAGGGCAACCTTATGCCTGCTTGTTAAGATAGGTGAGAAGGTCCTTGCATCCCTGTCGGAGCCGCACAACCGTCACGTTTCTGTTGGGAATGGGACAAGATGGATGCCACGGGGGCTGTCCATGTAACAGGTACAAAATAGCCCAACGCGGGGGCCCGGAGCTGCTAAAAGCCCTGGGAAAGAGGGAGATCGCTTCCTCTGCCTCAAAAGAGCGGCCACAGCACAGAAAAGGGTTTAAAGCCTTGCCCTTGCCTTGCACCCGGGGTACGGCCGCTCTGCTGCTCTGCTCTCCCGTTGCACGGAGGCGGGGGGCACCAGCGATGCAGACCCCCTCCCGCCCTGAGCCCCCCCGGGGCCCGGCCACGGGCAGCGTGGCACAAGCTGGTCCCCCAGCACCGGGGCACTTCACGCGTGAGCACGGCCGAGACGCCTCCGCCGTGGGAGGAAACCCCCGGGAGACCCCAGCACGGACCCCCCCTTGCACCCCTGCTTTGCTGGGGTCCTGCCTCAGCCGAGGCTCGCGGGGGGGCTCCGGGAGCTCGCTGCAAACCGAGCGCCAGCGCGTGCCGGTCTCAGCGTCGAAGGAAACCCGGAGGGGGTGCGACAAGCTGCGCTCAGAACAACCTGTGAACTCCACGTTATTTCTTCACTGAAGTGCAACCCTTCATCCCAGCGTACCCGTCCAAGCAGGAAGGACGCGACGCCAGGAGCGCGCACGCACGCTCACATGGGGCATCTGCAGGCTGTCAGGAGCCGAAGTCAGTAGGGGACTATTACCAGCCTCTAGCTCAAGAAAACCAATTAGGTGCACAACGGTGACTCAACAAGGTGTAATAATGTGATGAAAAAGCGGGGGACTTTAATTGCTGAGCTGCTTTCAAAAATATGCAACCCTTCAACGCAGCCCGTGCTCTGCCTGGCAGCAAATCGTGTCCCTGGACCTAGACGTCGTTAGGGGTTGAGGAATTACAGGCCAGTAAGCTTTGTATTTGTTCCTGGAAAATGTTTTAAAATTGTGATTAAAAATAGACTAACAGAGCACAGATGGGATGACATGGATTCCGTGAAGGAAAATGTATCAGTCTCTCCAAAAACATCCCCGAAACTGCTCCTCCTTCCACAGGAGGTACGGCTTAGTTGGGCTCGCCAGAGGTCTGAGCAAGGTGCAGCACTAAAGACAGGCAAGAGGGCAGGAGAAGAATACTGTTATGGGGAAAAAAAGGCTCAGACAGAAAACTAAGGGGACTTAATCTTCAATTTTTCGTGAACACTACTACCATGGATCTCATCACTGCGTATGTTAATGTTTTCCGCAGCGATCTGGAAAGGAGAAAGAGCTGGAAAGCAGAGCCCAGTTCCCAGATGACACGGAGGGAAGTTAATTGAATCCAGAAAAATCCATAAGTACCTCAGAGAAACCTAAGCCAGGGAACTGGGTGATGAGTTTGTAGCTGAACATCCACCTCAACAAGCAAACTTGTGCAGCACACAAGTTGCGGCGAGTGCAAAGCCCAGCTCCAAAGCGCACAGCAGTCCCTGCCGCGGTACAAGTGAGCTAATTTAAAAAGAGCTACTCTAACAATTAGGACCGTGTGTGAGCTCAGAACAGGGGCTGCTGTATCCAATTTGGGTAGCGAACGGCATCGGTGAGAAGACCTGGCTGTGGGAGACGCTCTTGGAGTTACCTGGTCTGCCGATTCAGTTTTAGTGGGAGGACAGGGACAGGGAGGCGGCGGTAGCTGCGGTCCGTTTGCCTGGGGGGGGGATTTCATGCTGTTCCGATGAAGTTCTGGAGAGCTTGCATGTAACAGAAAATAAAGGGGATTGCATGGAAGAAAACTATGACCCCAGGCGCTGTTCCCTGTCCTGCCCTCGGTGTCCTGGGCTGCGGGACCGTGTCCGACCAGACCCACGGCCCCTGCAGCCGCGCGCCCGTGCTGGGAGCTGCTCGATAAAATGGCACGGGGCGGTTGGAGAGTCCTGGCAGGAGGCGCAGAGCGAGCAGGGAGGCTGCAGAAACTGCTGGATTTTGGAGCAGGAGCGGGAAAGGGACTTTCCAGAGGGACCGTAAGAGATGGGGTGGGAGCCGCAGACCCGCAGGGCTCCAGGGCAGCGTGCCCCAAGGCCACGGTGAGTGGCACGGCCACGCCGCTCGGGCTCATGGAGCAGCCGTGCTCCCTCGGCTGCCGCTCCACGAAACCAGGAGCCCACGGCAAAGGCCTGGGAGGGCAAACCAGTGCGGCCGGGGGACGCGAGAGGCAGGAGGTGGCTCCGGGGAGCGCGGCTCCAGCGGGGTCCTGCACTGTGCCCGGTGGGCTCCAGCGCTGCCTCCTCGCTGGGGAGGGGACTTTACCTGCAGATCCCAGCAAAATGCTCCAACTTCCACCTGATTTTTTTCTCACCAGCTGCTGCACCAAGGGCCGCTCGGAAGCATCGACGGCGCAAAGCTTGGCAGAGAGCACCCTCCAGTGGGCACCGGGAGGCCCGTGGGAGCCCCACGCCCGCTGCTCGCTGGACGCTGGGCACGGGAGGCACCCGGGCAGCACGGCAGGGACCCGGGGCGAGGGGTCCCGGGAGCAGCTGGAGCAGAGCAGCTCCGTCCCTGAGCCTGCACCCGTCGCATCTGGCTCCAGTCAGATGCTGCCCCTGGGGAGCGCAAGCTTGGTTCACCGCCGCAGCTGCGGGCTCCAGCCGAGCGTCGCCCTGGGGATCGAGGTCTCGGGGTAGCAAGAAGCAGTTCTGCAAAAAATGCGAGTTTGGCTGTTGGATGCTGAACCCCGCAGGCACTGATCCCAGCCGGTGTCACTGCTCTGGCTTTACAGGCTTCCAAGAGTGCATCTGGGGTGGACAATTTTGTGCCGAGATGATGATCCTGATGATCCTTACTCATATCACCAGATGTTGAGTGAGAAGACACAAGGCAAAGGCATTTACTCATTTACTCTCTTGCCCTTGCAGCACGTGCGGCTGGCAGTCAGCCTCCCGGGCTCCCAGCAGGGTTTGCAGGGCAAGGGCAGGACCGGGCACCCCACTTGCCCAGCTGGCCACCTTCCAGAGGCTGCAGCAAAACCCAAGGCCGGGTGGTTGCACAGCAGCTCGCAGGAGTCCCCAGCAGGTGAGAGAGCGGAGGAAATCCCGACCGTACAAGACATCTGGCAGCCCTTGCTGCCAAACCTGTCCCCCGCCTCCAGCTCGGCATTACGTCAGCCGCGGGGCGAGGGCGGCCGGGCGAGGCTGCTCCTCCGCCGCGCTCCTCGGCGTGCCTCCTGCTCCCTCCCCGCGGCTCCTCTTGGCTGGGAGCAAAGCGGAGGCCAAGCCAGCAGCTGTCCGAGCTGGTCCGCTTTGGCAAGTATTTCGCAGCTGAAAAGCTGCTGCCTGTTGCTTGCTGCAGTGGGAGGCCCCAGGACAAGCAGGGGAGAAGGAGAAAGGTCGGGTTCGCCTGCTAAACCCCTCCGGGATCCTGGCATCCCCATCCCCTGCCCCCTCACCGGCAAGGGACATTCATCCAAAGCCCTGCCACCCAAAAAAGCCCACTCGAGGCATCGCCTCCAGGGCATGCCGTGTCCCCGTCCTCCGAGCAGACGCTCCACCGCAGGGCGGAGCGGAGCCGGGGCAGGAAAAGCATCCCCTGCAGCATCTGGTTGCAATCAATGTTTGCAGAACTGGCTAAGCTCCTTCCCGGCCAGTAGCCAAGTGAGCTGTTTCCCACAGGATCCTGAGCCCATCGCTCCCCGCGCTGGGGTTTCACACATCCGTTACAGCAAGTTGCGTCCCTGGAGCAGCGCCTGGCTCCCGGCTCTGCCCGTGCCGAGGGGTCCGGCCCCGGCAGAGAGTTGGGACCCTGCACCTGAGGGGAAATCACCCTGCGCAGGCATGGGGCTACGCCGCTCCCGCACGGCTTCCCCATGGGATTTCTCCCCTGGGGCTTGTCCAGCCGCTCCAGAGCTATTGCAGGGCTGTGGCCGCTCCTTTCCAGCCCTCCTGCCCTGGCCAGCCCCGCTCTTAATGTGATGATCATCATCATGATGTGGTGACTTCATTATTCAGCTTACTTCACATTTAAAGGGTCATTTTAGTTTTCTCACGCTAAATATTTGACAGAAGACTTAAAGAAAACACACTGCATTTCGAAAAATAAGCCAGTTTAAGTTGCTAAGCAACCAGATTTTGTGATTTATTAAGGCTCTGGCACTGTGTGATGGTTCTATGAATCCCCTGGCTCCTGGAGTCAGGTGATTACCCGAGGATCTCCACTTGCACTTGATGGCAAGGTGTTCAGACCTCTGCAGTTGCAGAGAAAGGCTTGAAAATGAGGCCAAAGGCACACAGAAAGCAAAAGAAAAAGCCCTCGCCACTTAACAGGCTTAAAATCCTCCTGCTCGCTAAGCCAGCCTGGAGACCTGGGAACGAGCCGAAGCAAACACTGCACACCTCAGCGCTGCTGCCCTAACAAACCTGCATCACGAGGCAGAGCAAGAGGAAACCGCCTCGAAACCAGAAGAAAATTGGATAAACTCTGCTTCAGCAGGGCTCCCTGCCTCACCCCCGGCCGCCGGCAGGATTGCGTCCGGGTGTGCGTTGCAGCTGTTCGGAAGCGCAGTTTAAACCTGGCTCTTGAATTTTGCTCTAGAAGGAAATCTTGACATAAGCAGCTCTGTGTTGGAAAAGCCACACAAATAGGCACATTGTCCGTGTGTGTTCTTTCTCGTTTGGCAGTAGGAGAGGTCAGTGCCGGGAGGGGTGGGTGGGCTGGGGATGGGAGGTGAGCGGAGCAGAGCGGAGCGAGCTCCCCGTGCTCGGCACAGCCTGTTCTTCCCCGCTAGACCTATACCGGGGATCCTGATGGGCTCCAGATGCTCTCCTTACCCGGAAGATGATTCACGATCGGGGACTGACCAGGCCAAGACAATCGGGCTGACTTCACCCTCTTTACCTCCTGGGGGATGTGACCTCGTGCCTCAGTTTCCCCGTCTGCAACACGCCGAGACCTGCACGGCGCTGGCAGGGGAGGTGCCTCGACAAAGCTACCGTGTGCTTTCGCAGGCGGTACGCAAAAGCTGGCCGCTCCCGTGGAGGGGTGTATGGGGACACATGCATCTGCCTGGGGTAAATAGGTTCAAACCTGTGATTGCGATGCCGTGGTGAATTTGCCCTCTCCAGCTTAACCCCTCACGCTGGAGGAGCTCCCGTTCGAGGCATCAGCCCGCATCCGTGCAGGGTGAAAGCCAGCCCTCTCCTCTCCACCGCCTTCGCCACCGCCGTCGCTGGCAGATGCTCCGCTCACCTCAAGCCATTTCATCAGGGCTCTCACGCTCCAGCCTCCGTCCTGCTCAAACCGGGACAGCCCTCATCTCCCAGGCTCTGCACAGCCCTCATCTCCCAGGCTCTGCACAGCCCACGGCTCCCTGCCACGGGGCCAGGCCAACCGGGCGGTTGTAGGCTGTCCTAGCTGCCCCCCAGCCGGCTTGAAACCAATCAGAAGCTAAAAAGAAGCCATCCTGTAGGCTTTCTGCTACCCTTACAGCACACCTACCTCCTCTGCCCCACCGCCATGCTACACGTGTGTGCGTGAGAGAGAAAAGCCAGGCCAGGCTCTCGCCTCCCAGGGTTTGGGCCCCATCCCCGGCATTGCAAGGATGTCACTCCCGCGCTGCCTGTGCCCTTGGCGAGCCCTGTGTGCAGCGGTGGCTCCCTGGGGTGGCCAGGCACGAGGTGGGTTCATCCCTGGTGACACCTTGCAAGCCGTAGGAACACACCTTCAGGGAGGTGCTGAGCTCCTCTCCCTGGGATCCAGGGACAGGACCTGTGGGAACGGTTCAAAGCTGCGCCCGGGGAGGTTTAGTCTGAGCATGCGGAAGCATTTCTTTACCGAGAGGGTGGTCAAACACCGGAACAGGCTTCCTGGAGAGGTGGTCGATGCTCCAAGCCTCTCAGCTGCCCTTAGCAACATGCTTTAACTTTTGGTCAGCCCTGAAGTGGCCAGGCAGTTGGGCTAGGTGATCGTTGTAGTCCCTTCCAGCTGACCTATTCTATCCTATCCTATTCTATTCTATTCTATCCTATTCCATCCTATTCCATCCTATTCTATTCTATTCTATTCTATTCTATTCTATTCTATTCTATTCTATCCTATCCTATCCCATCCTATCCCATCCTATTCTATTCTATTCTATTCTATTCTATTCTATTCTATTCTATTCTATTCTATTCTATTCTATTCTATCCTATCCTATTCTATTCTATTCTATTCTATTCTATTCTATATTCTGTTCACCTAGGAGTCTGGCCACGGGGAAATCCAGGCCGTAGGCTATGAACATGCAGCTACAACATAAAGTCCTGGAGCTTCATCTGCTGGGGAGAGAGCCAAGCCCGCCAGTGCTCCTCAGCTCCTACCTGCTGCCTGAACTTCACCTGGGAAGGTGCTGACCACCATGGTCTCGTCAGCCCAGGGAAGAGACAACACAGGAGAGCTCTGATAGTGTCCTGGAGAAGACATTGTTCAGCTCTCGTCACAGGGAAGAGCTAAGGGGCACCTAATGAAGTTAAAAGGGGAAGGGAAGGGAAGGGAAGGGAAGGGAAGGGAAGGGAAGGGAAGGGAAGGGAAGGGAAGGGAAGGGAAGGGAAGGGAAGGGAAGGGAAGGGAAGGGAAGGAACTAGTAAATGCATTTTTCAGATTAAACCTGGCCTCCCTAGAGGCTCTTATGAGCCCCAAAAGGGTTCCCCAACCCTTCCGCCCTGGCACTGTGCTTCAGGCCTGTGCCCCCTCCGGGGGACACCCATACAGCCACAAGAATATGCTGCCAATGCACATTTTTCTTACTGAAGAGGAAAAAATATTGGTATGAAGAACAGATCAAATAAGAACATGTTAAATTTAGCTTGGTTTGCGAAGGGCAAAAGGCTCCTCAAGTGCTGGTGGGGATCCTGCCCTCACTGCCCTCACGGCTGCTCTTGCCCAGGGTGCCGAGTTCCTGTGCTCAGCTGGGGCCTCACTGCAAGCAGCCTGGCCGAAGGACTGGAAAACCCAACACATCGCCCTGCGCCTCGTGCCCTGACCCTCGCTGGGCTTGTCCCTTGGACTGGACACAGCCAGGGGCACACAGCACGGGGTCACTCAGCAGCGTGGCCCCAGGGTGATGTACGGAGCCACTGTGGCTGTAAAATGAAGCTTAAAAGTCCAGGGACCTGAAGGAAGAGGCTTTGGAGGCAGCGGTGAAATCTCATTCCAGGCGCCCACCCTCCCCCGGGGAGAAGGCAGCCCCACACCTCAGCTCAGCGGCTTTGCCGTGCCCGAGCTGAAACCCTGCCCGAGCCTTGCCCAAAGCTGCCCAGAGGGCTGGGGAGCACCCCAGGCTGGAACCTGCGGTGACTCGGGAGATGAGCACCAGTACATCTCCGCTGCATCCCAGTGCCACCCCAGAGGGATGGTAGGTTGCAGACGGTTTCAAACAGGGGAATTTTTGCTACTGGGCCAGCACAAATATTTGCTTTAGTGTGCTCTGGGGAGAGGGGGGACAGGCAGAGGAGAGCGGCTGCTGGGGGCCAAGAACATCCACGGGAGAGGAATGCCAGAAAAATGCAAGATTAATGTGCATCTGCTGCATCTATTGGGCTCCTGCCCTCCCCTCGGAGAACAGCAACCCCAAAGGCCCACACCAAAATCCCAGAGAAGCTGAGCCAGGGATCCGTGGGAAAGCCTGGTGGGAACCGCTGACGGTGGGGAAAGCAGGCGCGGGGGGATGCCCGCGCCCTCCCGAACGGGCACCGGGGGGAAGAGCTGGCACCGGGGGTGCCCGTGCCCTCCCGAGCCGGCACCGGGACGGAAGAGCTGGCACCAGAGGGATGCCCGTGCCCTCCCCAGTGGGCACCGGGGGGGAGGAGCCGGCCCCGGGGGGCGGCCGTGCCGCCAGCCCGAGCAGTGCCAGAGCCGGGGGGTCCCGCCGGGAGACAGCCCGGAGCGGACCGGCGGCTCCCCGCAGCGCACCGCGCCGGGGCCGGTCTCTCCCTGCCGGCTGCCGGGATGCGCCCCCGGGCCCCGCCGCCGGCCCGAGCATCCCCGAGCGGCGCCGCCCCTCCCTCCCCTTCCTCCTCCTCCTCCTCCTCCCACCAACCGGCCCCGAGCCCCGGCGCCGCTGCCGGCCCAGAGCCCTCGCAGCCGCGGGGCTGGCCCGGGGAAAGCCGTGCAGAGCCGGGCCGAGCCGGGCCGGGCCGGGCCGGGCCGGGCCGAGCGGAGCCGAGCCGAGCCGAGCCGAGCCGAGCCGAGCCGAGCCGGGCCGGGCCGTGCCGAGCCGAGCCGAGCCGTGCCGAGCCGTGCCGAGCCGTGCCGTGCCGAGCCGTGCCGAGCCGTGCCGAGCCGAGCCGTGCCGTGCCGAGCCGTGCCGAGCCGTGCCGAGCCGTGCCGTGCCGAGCCGTGCCGAGCCGAGCCGTGCCGTGCCGTGCCGAGCCGTGCCGAGCCGAGCCGTGCCGAGCCGAGCCGAGCCGTGCCGAGCCGTGCCGAGCCGTGCCGAGCCGAGCCGTGCCGTGCCGAGCCGTGCCGAGCCGTGCCGAGCCGTGCCGAGCCGAGCCGTGCCGAGCCGTGCCGAGCCGTGCCGTGCCGAGCCGTGCCGTGCCGTGCCGTGCCAAGCCGTGCCGAGCCGAGCCGTGCCGAGCCGTGCCGAGCCGTGCCGGGCCGTGCCGGGCCGTGCCGAGCCGAGCCGTGCCGAGCCGAGCCGTGCCGAGCCGTGCCGAGCCGAGCCGTGCCGAGCCGAGCCGAGCCGTGCCGGGTCGTGCCGAGCCGGGCCGTGCCGGGCCGTGCCATGCCGTTCTACAAGCGGAGCGTGGTGGCGCGGCGGGGGCGGCCGGCGGTGCCGCTGGCCGAGCTGCGGGACGTCTGCAGCCTGGCGGCTCTCACCCTGCTCCGGCAGCTCGCCGACCTCTGCGGCCACTCGCTCGCCCTCCTGGGAGACATCGAGGGTCACGTCCTGGCCTTGGGTCGCCGCACCGGGCGGCTGCACCGCCGAGCCGCCCGCCTGCAGGCGCTGCTGCGGGACCGGCCGCTGCGCGGGGCGGACGCCGCCCCAGGTAAGGAGACCCCCGCCCGCCCCGCCCCGCCCCGCCGCCCCCGGGGGGGTCCCTGGGTCCCCCAGCCCCGGGGAGGGGGGGGTGCGCGGCCGGGGGGTGCCACCCGTCAGGGCCGCACCCTGCTCCGGGAGGGATCCCGTCTCCCCGCCCCGGTGCCGGGGGTCCCTCCCGCTGTTCCCTCCGCATGGTCCCCGGGGCCCCGCGCCCCTCTCCGGGGCGGCCGAGGTCCTCCCGCTGCCGAGGTCCCCGCTCCTCCGTCAGCCGGGGGCTCCGGCGGAGCCGGGGACCGGGGCGGCCGAGGAGCGGCGATGCCACCGCGGAGCCCCTTTCGGGACGGGGCTGCCTCGGGGTGAGCCTGGGACAGCTCAGCAGCAGCCTTTCCCTCTGCCTGGCCTTTATTTTCCCGCACACAGTGGGCATTTTCCAGGCTGCCGGCCAAGCACGCGTTTCACGCTGCGTCCCCGATTACCGGGGGCTGTTTCATTCCAGGCTCTCCGGGAAAGCGGGGATGCCGGGCTGCGAGAGCTGGTCCTCGCCTCCGCGCTGCCGTCCCTGCCTTGGAGGCTTCACGCTCCTCCCGGGGCAGGGGACCGCGGCGGCTGTCCCTTGGCTGTGCTCTCAGCCAGCGTGTGGCCGCAGATCAGCGCAGAGCAGCTTTCGCTCAGGGTTTTGTGTGGCTGGGGAAAATGACAAGTTGTAGCCCGGGCGTCCTGTCTGCTCATCCCCTCTCCTGGCAGCAAGTGGGGTTTGTTTTTGCCCGGACCGCTTTCATTTCCCATTTCGAGCGTTTCGGTTTGGCACAGGCTTTGGTGCTGGGTCAGAAGCGGGCAGCCTGTTTCAGAGGAGCTTAAAATAAGCTCGTTTTGGAATTGTTTATAAAAGTTTATTTTAAAAGGCTTTGCGGAGCGGGGAGGGGGAGTGTTGTTCAAGCACGTTTTTCCCAGAAGCGCAGCACATTTCTCAGGCCCTTGGCAAAACGCGTGCCTCTTGTGCTTTCTGCAAACCCCCTTGCAAGTGCTGTTTTGCTGCTCCGTCTGCGTGGAGCCATGGGAAATGACTGCCAGACCCTTGCAGCGCGCTTCCCGGAGGCAGGGAGCAAGCGGAGCGCTCAGCCTCGGCCTGGGAGATGCGCTGCTCTTGCAAATGCCCGTGGAGTAAATCGGTTATCGGGGTAAGAAGAGGCTCCTGCTGTCCTGTGCATCGGCCGGTAGAGGAATGAGGGGACAAGGAGGTACCACAGTCGCCCAAGCTGACCCGTGCAGAGCACCAGTGCAGCACCAAACCCTGCAGCGTCATCGCCCTACGTGCTGGCCCGCTGTCTCCCGGAGGAGGAGCTGGCCGTGACGGTGACCAGATGGTCCCTCGCCGCCTGCGTCTGGCCGGCAGGTTGGGAATGCTCTTGGTGGCCGCGGGAGCCTTGTGTGCTGCCGTGGCGGCTGCGGGAGGCGGGGGGGACGGCGGGGATGGCTGCAGCGCAGCGAGGGTGGGGAGGCAGCCGCTGCTGCGGGCAGGTTGGGTTTGTAGCCGCCGGGTTGTGTTTTCAGCTGCGCGTCAGTGCCGTGCGCCTGGAGTTTCTCGTGGAGCAACATCACAGCTGGTTGCAAGCGGCGTGCGTAATGCAGCGGGCAAACGGTCCCCCCGTGCTGCAGCTCCTCCTGAGAGCCCCGTGAATATGCACGCAGACGTGCAGGGATGGCTCGCTGAGCTGGCTGGCTAGCTGGGGGTCGGAGGCGCGTGGGGATAAAAGCGCTTTGATTTTTTTTGTGGGAATAGCTGGGGTGGTGCGAAGCAAGCGGAGCCGTGCCCACCACACCTCCCCTTCACCCCTGCTCCGGCAGTGCAGAGACTCGGGGGGTTTTGCATGTCTCCCCGCACCCCAAGGGGAGCACAACCCGCCCACCCTCCTGCCTGCCCCTCATCCATCCACCGCCGCTGTTCCTGCAGCCAGAGGGATGCGGGAGCCTCCGGCTTTACTGAACTCTTTATTTAGGGGAAGAACAACATTCCGATTGCTGTTTCCGTTGCTGTTTGTTTTTCTAAGAGCTCCAGCATCAGCCTGTTGCGGGGGAACGGTTCATGTCTCTGGAGGACGGGAGCTCCTTGCAAGCCCCCGGCACCCCGGCGCTGCGGGGAATGCGGAGACAGCCCAAGGCTGCGTGAGAGCGCTTTGCACCGAGCTGTGGCACCGTGCGGAGTCCCTTGAGCGAGGAGCAAATGCTTAACAGCACCCCGCTCAGGGTCTGGGGGGTTTTTTTCTCCTCGTTTCCATTTCTTGAAGAGGATCCAATGGCAAAAATCACTTTTCTCCTCTTAAACTGGAATAAGACCCCGTCTTGTCCCTGGGAGATGCAGGGGAAAAGCACCCAGGACCAAACACACCCTGGCGTAGCTTTCACGCAGCCGGTGGGGTCTGGGCGACGTGCCGCAGCCGGCCTGACCGGCTTGTAACAACAGTGATGGCTCAGGCCCTGGGAGCGAGTGGGTGCCATCCCTGCCAGGCAGGGCTGGAGCCAGCACCAGCCCGGCGCGGCACCGGCTGCAGCACCTGCTCGCTGCAGCCTCCCCTGGGCCGGGTTAGTCCCCTCCTCTGGCTCCTCGCTGACACCGTATGGTGGGGATCAGAGCCTCCGTGGGGCTTTCGCAGCGAGCGGTAGCGCTCCAGGCATTGCCAAACCCCAGCTAGGAAACCGCAGCCGTGCTGCCTGGGAAGGAGGCAAGGCGCGGGGTCGGCCGCCCAGCCCTGAACGGCCAAGCTCGCTCCAGCTCAGGCCGGACGTGGTGGTTTGTCCTTCCCAAGGACGGTCCTCGTGCCGCTTCAGCTCCCAGGTTTGGGCATCCTCAGTTGGGTCAGGAGCCTTTGCCTGGCTCTGGTTCCTCCCAGACAGGTTAAAGGGATCCGAAAGCCATGGGTCTCCTCGCCGGCAAGGGAAGCCCCATGGCTGGGGAGCTTGGGTCACCGCTGTGCAGCAGGACGTGTCCGTCCGTCTGCCCGGAGGCTGTGAGCCGGTGGAGGCTGCCTTGTCTTCCTCATCAGGAGGGGGAGATGCTGGCGTAGCAGCGTTGCTGCCAGATGAAGGAATCGCACTGCGAAGGGCCGGGAGAGCGCTTAATCCGACGAGGCAGCATGGTTGTTTCCAGTGCGAGACGGCAGCCAAGGGCTGTCGGATTCCTCTGCTCTTATTCATCGGCAGTTGTGTGAGAGCGGGGAGGGTGCACGCCTGTCCCCGGGGAGCTGGGTGCATCCTGCCCGCTGGCAGCGGCTCCGCGCTGCTGTCTCCCTCGGCGCACGGAGGCGAGGATGCCAGGGCTGGCGCGGGGTCCCGCTGCGGCCGAGGGCAGAGCGGGGACCGGGGTCCCCGTCCCGCTCCCCTCGGCACAGCCATGTCCCCGAGGGGTGACGCTGAACCCGGCTCTCCTGCCAGCACTCGGCGCTGAAGGCGAGGGCCACTTTGCAGCCCAGGAAAGCCCCCGGCGCTCGGGCAGCTCTCATGCTGATCCCCGACTGGGACGCGGCTCCGTGGGCACCGGCTGGGTGACACGAGCCAGCGTTCCCTGGCTCAGTCCTCTCCCCTCAGGACCCAGAGGCTCTAGAAATATATCTCAGCAAAGAAGAGGATGGGGGCCCGGCGCCGAGAGCTATTTAAACCATGGTCCCTGAAGAGCTGTGGGGACGGTTCTCTGGAAGAAACCCTGGGCTGTGCTGGCAGGAGGAGCTGTTTACTGCTCTTGCCGAAATATGCAGCGTTCACCGTCCTCTGACCTCCCAGCCTTCATCTTGAAACAAGCCATCGAGATAGGCAGAGCCGTCAGCCGGCCCTGGGGGCTGCCGCCCCCCCACGCCCTCCGCCCGGCTCTTTCCTCGCTGGGTGGGTAAGGGCTGGCACAGACGTTTTCACCAGGATCCTGTCAGCGGTTTAAAAACAAAGAGAAGGAAAGAAGGAAAGAAGGAAAGAAGGAAAGAAAGAAGGAAAGAAAGATGGAAGGAAGGAAAGCAAGAAAGCAAGAAAGCAAGAAAGAAAGAAAGAAAAGAAAGAAGGAAACCCCTTGCTCACTTGCTCAGTGTCCTGCCAGGCTGCAGTGGCCGGGCTGTCCCTCGGCCCCAGGCAGAGCTGCTGCTGGGGACAGGAGCTGCAGCCACCTCTCACAGCCGTGACCACAGCCCCAGGAACGCACCCATGTGAACCTACCGGAGACCCACGGCTCCATTTTGGGGGCCGGTTAGCCGAGCCCCGCTCCCTCTGGCCCCGCAGCCGCCCTCACCAGCTCCTCTCCGTGGGGTCAGTGCCCTCCAAGTCAGAGCGAAGATGCCGGGAGCGGTGCAGGGCTCTCGCCCTGCAGAGCCACGGGGAAGGAGACACCCCAAACCCAGGGGATGAGAAAGGTTGGTTCGGAGTGAGACGTGGCTTCGGCCCCCGCCTGCCAGCAACCGCTGTCCGCAGACACGGGGAGAGCAGTGCTCTCCTCCCCGGCAGCCCTGGCCTGCTGCGGCCGGCACCGCCACCAGGAAGGGGCACTGGTCACCGGGCAGCTCTGCATCTCCTCGGCCATCAGGATGGGCAGTGGCAAGCGCGGGGTGAAGGCTGCTTGCCCCCATGGCGACGCCAGAGCAGTTCGCAGACATCCCCACCCTGGGAGCCCAGCGCTGCTCAGCCTGGCCACAACCCGCCGCAGCCTCCTCTGCTGAGCAGAGCAGCTCCCAAAAGCCTCCCAGACCTCCAAGATATTTTCTCCGCCTGCTTTTTTCTAAACCAGTGGTGATTTCAGCGTCGGAGGGGAGAGCGCAGCTCCCCCCAAGGCTGCCTCGGCGCGGGCGGGAGGCGGGAAGCTGACCAAGGCTGGGATGGATGGCTTCGGCTGCCAGAGGAGGGGGAGCAGGGAGCCGCACCCTCCCTCTTAACAGGAACCGTCTGCAGGAGCGGCTCGGCGAAAAGGCGGACAAATGAATAACGCATGTCTCCCACCCAGACCCGCTTTGGCTGATCGCCGTCCTCAGCGGTGGGCTGATAGCCGCTCTCTAACGCGTGCTGCAGGCAGCGCGGTGGTTAGGAGGCGACACCGATCCGGCCTCTCAGCAGCTTCCCTGTGCCGCTGAAGTTGCTGCAAGGAAAGAGCAGCCCCGGCTGGACTTTGCCAGCCTCCGTGATTGCAAGCCCCCCCTCAGCACACCCTGCCTGTGCCCTGGCCCTGCTCGGGGGAACACGCTCGGGATGCCTTGGGAGCTGACGTTGAAGGTGGCATCTCCAGTGACTGTCGCAACCTCTCTCCCTCCCTGCTGGAGTTTTGCTGGGGCTGGGATTCCTGCTCAGGTGGACCCAAATCCTGCTTCCAACTGGAAGCATTTTCACCCTTTTGAAAGGATGTACATGAGAGCTGATCTGGCTGGTGGTCTTTCCTCAGGAGCTGGGCTGTGGCCCTCAGGGGCAGCAGGTCCCTTGGGTGCAGCAGGTCCCTTGGAGGCAGCAGGTCTCTTGAAGGCAGCAGGTCTCTTGGAGGCAGCAGGTCCCTTGGGTGCAGCAGGTCTCTTGGAGGCAGCAGGTCTCTTGGAGGCAGCAGGTCTCTTGGAGGCAGCAGGTCCCTTGGAGGCAGCAGGTCCCTTGGGTGCAGCAGGTCTCTTGGAGGCAGCAGGTCCCTTGGAGGCAGCAGGTCCCTTGGGTGCAGCAGGTCTCTTGGAGGCAGCAGGTCCCTTGGAGGCAGCAGGTCCCTTGGGTGCAGCAGGTCCCTTGGGTGCAGCAGGTCCTCGGAGGCAGCAGGTCCCTTGGGTGCAGCAGGTCCCTTGGAGGCAGCAGGTCCTTGGAGGCAGCAGGTCCTCGGAGGCAGCAGGTCCCTTGGGTGCAGCAGGTCCTCAGAGGCAGCAGGTCTCTTGGAGGCAGCAGGTCCCTTGGAGGCAGCAGGTCCCTTGGGTGCAGCAGGTCTCTTGGAGGCAGCAGGTCCCTTGGAGGCAGCAGGTCCTCGGAGGCAGCAGGTCCCTTGGGTGCAGCAGGTCCCTTGGGTGCAGCAGGTCTCTTGGAGGCAGCAGGTCCCTTGGAGGCAGCAGGTCCCTTGGGTGCAGCAGGTCCCTTGGGTGCAGCAGGTCCTCGGAGGCAGCAGGTCCCTTGGGTGCAGCAGGTCTCTTGGAGGCAGCAGGTCCCTTGGAGGCAGCAGGTCCTCGGAGGCAGCAGGTCCCTTGGGTGCAGCAGGTCTCTTGGAGGCAGCAGGTCCCTTGGGTGCAGCAGGTCCCTTGGGTGCAGCAGGTCTCTTGGAGGCAGCAGGTCCCTTGGGTGCAGCAGGTCCTCGGAGGCAGCAGGTCCCTTGGGTGCAGCAGGTCTCTTGGAGGCAGCAGGTCCCTTGGAGGCAGCAGGTCCCTTGGAGGCAGCAGGTCCCTTGGGTGCAGCAGGTCCTCGGAGGCAGCAGGTCCCTTGGAGGCAGCAGGTCCTCGGAGGCAGCAGGTCCCTTGGGTGCAGCAGGTCCCTTGGGTGCAGCAGGTCCCTTGGAGGCAGCAGGTCCTCGGAGGCAGCAGGTCCCTTGGGTGCAGCAGGTCCCTTGGAGGCAGCAGGTCCCTTGGAGGCAGCAGGTCCTCGGAGGCAGCAGGTCCCTTGGGTGCAGCAGGTCCCTTGGAGGCAGCAGGTCCCTTGGAGGCAGCAGGTCCTCGGAGGCAGCAGGTCCCTTGGGTGCAGCAGGTCTCTTGGAGGCAGCAGGTCCTCGGAGGCAGCAGGTCCCTTGGGTGCAGCAGGTCCCTTGGAGGCAGCAGGTCCCTTGGAGGCAGCAGGTCTCTTGGAGGCAGCAGGTCCCTTGGGTGCAGCAGGTCCTCGGGACCCCGTCACCCAGCAAGAAGTGCACGGAGTCACAAGGGAAGGTGGCCACCACTGTCCCCTTGCAGCCTCGCACATCCCTGGTGTTCGTGTTTCCCCTGCCTGGGCCAGCCCTGCGGTGTGAGCTTAGAAGAGAGACTCCTTTAGTACCAGCATTTCTGCAGTAGGAAAGAAAGCGCTTCCTAGGAAGCACTTACAACATCACATGGGCTGCAAACATGGCAGCGGTTGCGGTGCACAGGAACCTGGATCAGCTTCAACTACGTGTCTCCAGAGAAGCTTGCACCATCTTAAAGCAGTTTGAAGGATGCATTCGCCTCCATGTGGAAGCAAGAGTTGGAGCTCGCTTTGGCAACCCGTTCTCCAGCTGCAGAGATCTTGATGCCCAGAGAAGGGAGAGGTGTGAGTGTGCAGGCGGGACTGCTCCCCGCAGCACGTGTGCAGGTTGTCCGGGCAGCGAGGAGCAGCGGGGGGGTCCTTTCACTGGCTGGATTTCTGACAGCGCCCGAAGGAGCACCCTGACTCGCAGAAGGGCCTCCCGCTCTCTCCTTCAGCCAGTTGCTTTGTAAAGAACCAGTAGCCGGTGGGGCTGTGTTTTGGAGAGCAGGTGACCCCCTGGGCCGGGCTGGAGGGCTCTGTCCTACCTCGAGAGGACGCTGCCGGGTGGTGCCAGGCGCTGGACCCAGGGGTGACGACGCCACGAGCACCCGCACTGCTGCGGATCAGCGTCTCGTCCCCCCAGCGCCTGCCGTTTGTAGGACTTTCCTAGTTTGCTGGTGCCAGGTGAGGTGCGAGGCTGATGGACCACCTCCATGCAGTGTGTGTTGCAGCTCCTGAGCGCGGCAAAGGTCGTCTTGAGACCGTATTAACTGAAAGGCAGGAGCCGCTCACCCCGGGGCTGGACTCCCCACTACCAACCGGGACTGGGACGCGTCCAGCAGGCACGGCCAGGGTTCTACCCCTGTTCCCAGGGGTGAAATATATGGGGCCAGTGTGTTGTCGCCCCATCACAACCCAGAGTGGGGCACAGGGCCACGTGCTGGGGCGTTCAGGGCACCCTGCAGCCCTGCCGCACGTCCAAAGCCCAGGCCCCGGCTCCCAGCCAGCGAGGATTTCAGGACTGCTGGCAGCACTGGGCTGCTGTGGCATCAGGGCTGGGGCATGGCAGGGCTGGCAAAGCAAGCGGGGCGCCCGGCTGGCAATGCTCTGGCACCCATGGGTGCCAGCTGGCTCTGTGCTGCCCACCTGCCCGTGCCCCCAGCCGCCTCGTGGGGTCAGCCACAGCGTGGGACGGGGATGCCAACGCGAGCTGCCAGCAACACGTCCTGTACCCAAACCCCGCAGCACCCCAGCGGCCGGCGGCCTCGTGTCCCAGTGTCCCTCCTCGCCCAGCCCTCGCTGTCCCCACCTCCCAGCTGGTGCTGCCCCGTCCCTTGCGCGGCACTGGGGCCGAGGGCAGAGGATGCCGCCCTGTCCCCGCCCCAGCTGCCAGCCTCCCTGCGTGCTGCTGTGGGTGCCAGGGCTGCAGCTTGTGCCTCCAGGCGGGGCAATGGCACCCCCGCCCTGGCACCCCTGTGCGGCGGGGTGCCCCATGCATCCCCCCGAGGCGTGTCCTGTGGCCTCGCTGCCACCCGTGGGGGACTGTGGCTGTGCCTGGCACTGCTCAGCATGGCCCAAATGCCACCGAGGGCTCTCACATGCCAACCTTGTGCCTGCTGGGCACCCACTGCTTCACTCCTGATGGGCATGGGGGGGACACAGGGACCCACCAGGGACCTCTCCTGGCTGCTTAGGAACCCGTTAGTCCCTTGGGGACTTATATCCAGCTCCCAATGTGGTCTGTGCTCCCCGGGTACCTGGTGCCCAGCACCGTGCCCGCTGGCCATACCCAGCACCCCGCGGCTGCTGGCACGGGGCCGGGCAGCATGCTGGCCACTGCGCGTGCACAGGGGCCGTTCGCTGGCAGCAGCACAAAGCCCGGATTGAGCGAGAGCTGGCGTGGCGCTGAACGGGCCGAGTATGCTAGCGGGGAGAATCAGCTCTTCTTCTTCTCACCCGTGCCAGCGGGCTCCGCCACCCTCCTCCTGCACTCGTGCCTGGCAGCGAGGACAGCCGCCCGCCACAGCCACCACCGAGATGCCGCTGGCGGGGGAGCAGGCTGGCGCTTCGGGCACCGGCAGCGGCATGCGCGCGGCTCTGGGTGAGTACCTGCCGGCACGCTGGGGTGACGGAGCCCCTGCCGCCGGAGCCCTGACTCCCGGTGCAGATGCCAGCCTGGCACGGTGCGACGGCTGGCAGCTGGTCGCAGCTCCAGGGGCCGTAGTGGATCTGCCCGGCGATGGGGGGAGGCTGAGCGTGGTGGGCAGTATGGAGATCGGGAGCAGGTCGTTAGCCCCTCGAGTTAATCTAATGATGGCAGGTCGAAGCAGCCATGTGGGGAACGTGCTAATTCCCCCAGTTAACCGGGCAATGGCTCTTAGCGGCAATTTTCATCCCTTCCTGGCACCTCCAGTCACCAGCCACGTTCCGTACCGAGCAGCACGGTCCCAGTGTGAGCTTGGATCCTGCCTCAGTGTCCCCGTGGCCAGGCAGGAGGATGGGGACAGCAGGGCACCCCGCATCCTTGGTGAAGGGCAAACACCATCCTCACGCGTGTGCTTACGTGTCCATACGTGTCTGAGCGTGCACGCATGTGCCTGTCGCAGAGGCGAGGGGCTCCTGCACATGCAATGGCTGTCGGGATCTGTGCCGCCAGCACTGCGCGCCGGCTGCTCTCGGAGGAGCCTCAGCAGGTCCGTGGCTCTCATGGTCACTGCCTGGGCACCGAGAGGGGAAGGCGGTGCCTGGAGAGATGCTCATGAGTTGTCGTGACACGCTTACTCCGTGCACGGCGAAATTGTGGGGTCTTTGCTGCTGTGAGACAAACCCCAGGCATTTGCAGGATGCCCGCTCCAGCACCCTTCGCCGTCCCTCTCATCTTGCTTGCTGCGCCCGCGGCTGCCAGCCCCAGCCCGTCGGTGGAGCAGGGGCTGCCCGGGCCCCTTCCCTGCCTGCGGCGCTGGGTGCCAGGGCTCTTTCCCAGCCCTCCCAGCAGACGCTGGCGTCTCCCTGCAGGGCAGGGCTCCCCCTTCGCCATCCCGGGGGCTCTCGCAGGGCCGCATCCTGCCGAGCAGAGGGAGCGGATCTCTCTTTGCAGACCCCGCTGGCGGGTGCACCCTTCTCCAGCGCACGGAGAGGGTCCCCGGCTCCGGCCGGCCCCCCGGGGCGTTCCCGCTCCCCAGAGCTGTGGCCAGCGGCCAGCAGCCTCCCGGGTGGTCCCGGCTGTCAGGCAGCGCGTGGGCTGCCGGGGCCACCTGCAAGGGGCTGCCTGCGTAGGACCGGCTCCCTTCCTGCCCCCGCCGGGAGCCCAGCCAAGGGGGGGGCCTGGATGGCTGCCTCCCCGAAGGCCATGGGGTGCAGCCAGCCTCGGGGGGCTGTGGGGCCGGCTTTGGACTTCTTCAGGCTGCTCCTCAGCGAGCCCTGGGGCCGACGGCTTTGGCAAAGGGCTGCTGGGGGTCTGAGCTGCTCCAGCTCATCCCGTTGCAACCCACACTAGGAGAGCAACCCGCCGGCTGCGGGCAGGCCAGGTTTGGGCAGCAGCTGGACAAGGCAGAGGCCCTGCTGACCGGTGGGTACCCCAGTGAGCCGGAGCAGAGGGAGGGTCTCCGAGCTCCTCCAAGGCAGCTGGGATGTTGCTAATGGGAAGGGGGGTGACAGCGTGTGTTCGTCCGGGGAGTTGCCCGGCAGGCTCTGCCCCCCGGGCCCGGGGTTAGAGGTGATGTCTGGCCGTAGGAAAGCATGCGTGGTGGTGGGAAGGAGCTGTGTTTGCTCCTCAAAATCCTCCAGACCTGCCTGCACCGTCTGGTCTGGAGGTGGCAGGTCCATCTCGTACCGCACACGTGACCCACGAGCCGCACGTCAGCTCGTGCTCTGCGCAGCAGCGCTGGCACACCCCGTTCACCTGCGCCCAAGCAGTTCATCCACGCACGCGACGCATTTCGGCTGCACCAGCCCTGCTGCCTGGCACCTTCGCCCTCCGCTGTCTCGCAAGCGGCCAGGCAGCATCTCGGACACGGCAGATCTGCTCGCACACCACATCGTGGGCACGCACAGCCTGTCCAAACGTGCCCAAATCACCGCCTGAGCGGTGGGCCCGGATGCCCAGGGGTTGTTTGCCGGGGCTGGCAGACAGGCAGAAGCTGCCAGATCATTTCCTGAAGTGGCAGAAAAAGGCTAACAGGGATTTTCTGCTGCAGCAAGGAGAACGGGCAGCAGGAGCATGAAGTGAGGCTAATGCACACCTGAATCGGCAGCAGGTGCCTTGGGACGAGAGCTGTTGGAGGGTCGCTGCCAGCACCAGTGCCGTTCCTGCCGCAGCCCACGCCAGCTCTGCCTGGCCGTGCAGCCCTGTGGATGTGCAAACCCTCTTTTCCAGGTTCGGCCGAACCCGGGACAGGCTGTGGATGCCTCCGCTGTGTGCATGGGGATGGCTTGTTTCATGCTTGCGTGGAAAGCCCGAGGGCTCCCGGTGCAGGGGGCTCAGCTAGAAGAGGTCAGGCAAAAGGCTGGGGGGGATTTGCGCTGGTGAAAGCTGCCTGCTGGCCCCAGGCTTCTGCTCACCCACAGGACAGGCATAGCAAGAGGTGAGGGCAGGATGGCAGGATGCCTTGCCTGCCACACACGTTGTCCTGCTCCTCTCCGGGGCTTCTCCAGCCCCAGGGAAGGGCCATGGTTAAGGGAAGCCTCTGGGCAGACCCAGGAGCTCTGGGCAGGCAGCGAGGGGCAGGTCGGTGGGTCGTGCTGGGCTGCGCATGGTGCCCATCAGCTCGTGCCACCCATGCTCTGGCGATGGTCTCCTAAAGCCCTTCCCCAAGCCCTCCCAGGAGCGCGCTTGAGCCCGCTGCTCTTGCTGCAGGCATGGGGAGTGCTGTGGGGCCGGCCCCTCCCTGCAGACAGGCAAGGGGGGCCGCTCGATCCGCTCCAGGCTGCAGTCCGGAGCAAAGCCCTGATCCCTGTTAATGGCAGGAGAGGGGAGGCTGGCGCTGCCCACAGCAGCCACACGGGCTGGCACTGCCCGACAGCGTGGGTGGTGGGGTGGCATCTCCTCTCCAGGGGTCCCACCGATCGCGCCCCTCGTTGCGGCTCCCGGGACCTGCTGGAGGGATGCCAGCTGGTAGCCGTGCCGTGCGGGGCAGGCTGGCGGGACGCTCCGGCCCCGCTCCGTCTCCATGGCTCCGGCATCCGCAGCAGGGACGTGTAGCTATATCTTTAAGAAGGGCCTGGGCTGGGGTGGGAGAAGCGTTTCCATCCAGCCTTTCTCTCAGCAAACCTGGATCGAGTTAGCGTTCGCAAGCGAGCGAGCGACGGAGTTGGCGCCATGGCCGTTCCCCCGCTCCCGGCCGGGGTAGCCGCCAGCTCACCCCGTGAGCGGCCACAGGGGTTCAGAGCAGCCGGTGGGGCACGGGGCAGCTTTCATCCCCCGTGGCCGCGGTCCCTGCAAGGAGAGGAAGAGGAGGAGGCAGAGCTGGGTACGTAGAAGTTTTATCCTCCTCCCCGCCCGCTGGACTCACTGCCCCGCTCCAGGGAGGGGGCTGGCAGCGCCGCAGGATGAGGGCAGGGAGCACAGCGGGTGCGCGGCACGGGACGGGCGGCCGTCTCCAGAGGTGGGTGCTGGCAGCGGGCAGTGCCAGGGTTTGCCCTCACGGCCGGGGCTGGCAGCGCCGCCTGCTTGGCTCCTCTTGGCTCCTACCCTCCTGCGCTGAGCGATGGCGATGGCAGGATGGGGCCGGCTGGGCGCCTCACTGCCTGTCACGCGAGGGCTCGCAGCACCGGGACACACCGATGGTGACAGCAGGCAGAGCCCCGTGGGGGGGATGCAGTGCCCCCCGCTCCCTGGGCAGCGCCCGTGCCCGTGCCCAGCCCTAGGGCTGGATGTGTCCCTCCTCTTCCTCCCCACTGCCTTGGGTTGGGGCAGGGAGCGTCCCCAGGGACCCCGTCCGGAGGAAGGTGCCCAGCGTGCCCCTGCGCTGCTGCCCGCCTCCTGCCGCTGCGGGCAGAAGTGCTGGGGGATCCGGTGGCCATGCGGGGGGAGATACCAGTGCCACGCCTTGCACCCCACGTCTCCCGGGATGGGCTCATAAATGACAAAAACTAGTGATGGCATCACGGCCCGTAGCGGCAGTCCGGGTCTGCGCTGGTTCTCTCATGCAGCGGTTTTGGGGTGCGTTCAGTTTTCCCGAGCCGGAGGAAGCTCTGGGTGACTGGGGATGCGGGTGCAGGTTGCTGAGGTGATCAGGGTCGGGGTCCCTGTGTCCCCTGGGCCTGACCTCTGCTTGGGCAGCAAGAGGCCTTGCAGCTTGTCCTGTGCCGATGGCACGGTGGCCATCAGAGGACCCCGGTGCTGAGCCCACCGTGTGTTTTCCCTCTGGGAGGGCCCAGAGCAGCGGTCCTGACCCTGCAGAAGAGCCTGGCTGCGTCACGGCCACGATGCCGAGCTCTGGGGCTCGGGCGCAGGGGGTCGGCACGCTGGTGCAGCCCCTCGCAGGGCTTGCAGGCCGTGCGTCCCCCGTACGCCCACGCCGTGCACGGCTGAGCGATGGACTCCGGCAGGCCGCGGGGGCCGTGGCCGCTCAGCGGGAGCCAGGCAGCCGCTGCCTCCCGCTGTGGGCAAACCAGGAGGACGGGGGGCAGCGCGGGCGATACCGACAGCCCGGCCCGGGGAGGGCGGGCGAGTGCCCGGGGCAGCTCCCGGGACACGGAGCAGGGAAATAGGTTGCTGCGCCGGAGGAATGCCAGGAATGCAGAACCCGGAGGGGACACGAGGTGGCACGGCAGTTTCAGCCCAGCTTTTCGGTCGCCGCAGGCAGAGTCCCTGCCAGGGCCGGGCAGGCCGCGCCGGGGCAGCTCGGCGGGGCGGGCGGGGGGGGGGGGCTGCCGGGCGCGGGGCTCCGCGGCCCCGGCTCTGCCGTCCAGCTCGGCCGGGACCCCGCCGGCGGCCGTGCCCCCCGGGACCCCCCGGGAGGGGGGACCCCCTCGGGGTCCGACGCAGCCCCGGGAGCGAGGCGCCCGCCGCAGTGCCCGTGCGGGGCTGCGCGGCCCCGGCCCCGCGCCGTTGTTCTGCAATGAGCTCATCTGCTTTGCTGGTCATGATTTTTTAACGTGGTCTCTTGGCCAGAAAATAATCAGCTTGTCCGCTTAGCGAGTGTTTATGGCTGCTTCAAAGAAGCTGCTTTCTCTGCCAGGAGAGGGGCTGCTTCAGAGGCGGAGAGCTGAGCCGCTCCCCGCGCTCGGGGCCGGCCGGAGCCACCGCACGGGCTTTTCCCTGCTCCCGCCCGCGGCGGGCGGCCGGGGCACGCCAGGGTGCACTCGGCTGCTTGCACCCTCCTCCTTCGCTGGCCCCGTCACGGAGCACCCTGACCCCGGTGCTGCGGGTGGGCAGGACCGTCCAGGAGCCGCTTCGTAGCGCGTGGGGAGCTCGCTTGGGCTGCAAGAAGCGCGCAGTCGGGAAAGCGCAGGCAAGCTGCGTGCGTCCACAGGGCTCAGAGGAGGGCACAGGGTCTAGGGCTTCACCGCAAGAGATGACGAGTAGCTAGGAGCGATGAGGAGCTTGCTCGGCTCCCCGGGACGGGGTGCGGAAAGACGGCTGTGCTGTCGGATCGTGGACCCCACAACCCACGATGGGGCCGTTTGCAGAGGTGCCACTGCAGCCTGGCTCGACGGCGCATGCCTTGGCTCGGCTGGGGGCTTGGGGGAATGGGAGAAAAGGTTTTCTCGCTGGCATTTCTACAAACCACCCCAGGCTCACCTTGGTCCTTCGTCTTCCCAGAGAGCGTGCGGAAGCCAGGACGAGGTGGGAGTGTGCCTGCGCTGCCCGCAGCTCCTGCTGCGGCCCCATCGCGGGCTGTCCCCACGAGCCGAGGCGCTGCCACAGCCCTGCCCCGGCACGGGGGCACAGCACGGGGCTGCGGGAGCCGGGGGTGCCACCGCGGGGCCCCCGCACCACTGCGGCTGTCACACCCACCTGCTCCCACATCAGTCACACAAACCGCTCCTTGCGCCAAGTACTGATCCAATTTGTGGCTGTTTCCATAACAACCTCCCAGCGCTTTCTGGTCCTTTCTGTCGCTACGCGGATGCCGAGCTTCGGCGTGTAAGGGATGCTCCAGCCTGGGACGGAGCGGCTGGGCTGAGCCGTCACTGAGCACCTCCGGCTCCTGGGTGCAAAGGGCCATTCAGTTGCTGGCAGCCGGGGCACACTGAGCAAGTTTCCCCCGACCGGGGAGTGGGTTTTTTCCCCATCAGAGGGATATGGTGAGGTTTGGGCTGGAGGAAGAAGGAGCCCAAGGGCAATAGTCGATGCAGGCGTGCAACCCTCTCATGGGGGGGTCCCCGAGCGCAGCTCAGCCTCGTGGGGATGTGGCACTGCCCGGGATGCTCAGTGCCAGGGATGGGGCTGCTGGAGGTGCTGCCAGCCAGAGACCCCCCCCTGTTTCTGCTACCAGAGACCCCCACTACCCACAGGCCTGGTTCTTGCAGTGTCCCATGGCTCTCACGCGGCGCTGGCCCCAAGAGCTCACCCCACACCCTCCTGTCTCCCACAGCACCAGTACACGGCTCAGGCTGCTCTCGGAGCTGCCGTGCTCCCTGCCCTCTTCATCCATCCATCCCCTGCTCAGCCTGCCACCATGCAGGGCCAGCCCTGGGTCCCCCACCCAGACCCAGCCCCATCGCCCCGGGGGGGCTGCCCAGCCCCAGTGCCCCCACCCAGCCCCATCGCCCCGGGGGCTGCCCAGCCCCGGTGCCCCCCACCCAGCCCCATCGCCCCGGGGGGGCTGCCCAGCCCCGGTGCCCCCCACCCAGCCCCATCGCCCCCGCGGGGCTGCCCAGCCCCGGTGCCCCCACCCAGCCCCATCGCCCCGGGGGCTGCCCAGCCCCGGTGCCCCCCACCCAGCCCCATCGCCCCCGGGGGGCTGCCCAGCCCCGGTGCCCCCCACCCAGCCCCATCGCCCCCGGGGGGCTGCCCAGCCCCGGTGCCCCCCACCCAGCCCCATCGCCCCCGGGGGGCTGCCCAGCCCCGGTGCCCCCCACCCAGCCCCATCGACCCCGGGCGCTGCCCAGCCCCGCGGCCCCCGCCGCCCCCGGCCCCGCTGCCCCCGTCCGCCCCCCGCGGCAGCCGCCATTGGGCGCCCGCTCGGCGGCCCGGCGGCCCCGGCGCGGCGGGCGGGCTCCGAGGGGGCGGTCGGGCCGGCGGCCGCCGCGCGGCTGCGGCGGGGAGCGGGAGGGGGGGGGCCCGGTGCGGCGCGATGCGATGCGGCCCGGCGGGGCTCGGCCCGGCCCGGCCCGGCGGCTCCTCCCCGCTCGGCGCGGCGGGGCGGCGCGGCGCGGCGGGCCCGGCGGCGGGGGAGGCATGGAGCCGGCGGGGAGCGGCCCGGGGGCGGCGGCGCTCTGACCGCCCGGGCCGGGCGAGCGGCGCGGAGGATGGGCAACGCGCAGCGGAAGGCGCCGCGCAGCCAGCGGCGGGGCAGGATGCGCTCAGCAACAGGTACCGGGGACGGGACGGGGCGGGAGCGGGCCCGCGCCCTCCGCCGCCCCCGCCGCCCCCCCGGCCGCGCGGGCCGGGATGGGGCCGGCTGCGGCTGCGGCGGGAGGGGAGGGCAGGGGAGGGGAGGCCTCTGCCGCGGCCCCCGGCTGGCCGGCCCCTTTGGGTCGCCTGGAGGACGCGGGGAGAGGTCACCTCCAGCCGAGGCTTGGCCTCGCTGGCAGGGGCGGCGAGGGATGGGGCTCGCCGTGGGGCCCTCCGCCGTCCCCGGCGTGTGGAACAGGTGCTGACCCGCAGCCCCGAGCTGCGGGGAGCCGGCCCCGGGCAGCGGGGAGCCGGCTCCGACGATGGGGAGCCGTCCCCATGCAGCGGGGAGGCCTTGCGCTTGCTGGCCCTGGAGCCAGGGAGCCCCTGCCTGCATAGCCCCCCGCGCCCCCAGTCCCCTTCTCCCACCAGCGGCGAAGGCGGTGGGTGTCTCGGAGGGACCTCGTACCACAAATGATCTAAGGCAGGCAGAAAGCCCTGCAAATCTGCAGGGGGCATTTGGGGGGAGCAGGGCGAGCGGAGGGCTCCCTCTGAGCCGGGAGCGGGCAGCCGAGCGCGGGTGCCCTCTGAGAAAGCTGGGTCGAACAAGCAGGCAGGACCTGTCCGGTCACTCCGTTGTCCCCACCTGGCTGGCCCAGGCAGTTCAGCAGCCCTTTCCAGACACCCGGGACTCCGGCTCCCCTCCCTGACCCAGCCCAGCTCCTGGAAACGCCAGAAGACCCGGGATGCTGGGGTCTGCCACGGCTCCTGGCTCAGTAGCCCACCTGAGGTCTGTTTCCCCGTGTGCCCCGGGGCGCTGCCTGCCGGGCTCTGCCGGCCCCAGCTCCCGTGCCCACTGCCCTTTGCCTGGCTTGAGAGCCGGGACACAGCGGTGCGGGCAGCAGCAGGGAGCTGCCAGCCCTGGGAGAGACCTCAGGAAAATTGCTTAGAAGCTGCAAGAAAATGGGGAGTGATTGTCACAGCCCAAGTGACTATCACAGCTTAATAATTAGCGGGCAGAGGGGGTGGAAGTACAGCCTGTCTCTGTCTAATTTTGCAGCCGCTGTTGTAGCGATTGTTGCAAAGGACTGAAACGGGGCAAAAGAGCTTCGGGCTGCACGGGGGATCAGGAGGGACGCTGATCTGGCGGGTCCTGAGGGATGAAGGATGCTGTGCCAGTCGGTAGCCAGCACATCGCCCTCGGCTCCTGTCTTGCGGGGCACAGGAGGTGGGCAGCAACTGGGCTGCTGGGCTCCGAGGGGGCCACGGGATGCCATCTTGCTCCCTGCTTGCTTCTCCCACCCTTGCAACTGTCCGGTGCGGCTCGGAGTGGGACGGGAGCTAATTGCACTTCTGCATCTTCAAAGGGATTCTTGGGAGCTGCAAATAGCCTTCCCCGCGCTGCCGGGAAGGGCCCAAGGGGGGGGTTGCGAGGCCAGGCTTTGCGCCGAAGCTGGTTCATCTCTGTCCTCGGGCGCAAGGCGCGTCTCCCCGCCAGCCCGGAGATCTCCCGCAGATCTTCCTCCTGGTGCCTGGCCTCCCCTGGGGAGATGACAGAGCTGCGCCTGGCTGCTGGGGGCAGGGAGGAATGGGGTTTGGCACTGGTCAGCTCAAAACTCATCTCGGGCGTGAAGCTGGGCAAATACTTGGATGCTCCCAGGCCGTTGAGGCTTGGGGCTGCTAGGACCTCAATGGCTTGGGCGTTCCTGAGCAGCTCCACGCAGGCTTCCTTGTAGAGAGGCGACGTCGGGTTCGGGCTGGAGCTTATCTGCCGAGGGGAGGGAGCTGAAACTTGATAAGAAGCAGCCCTGCGGTGGGTCTGGGTCGCTGGCAGGGTGGGACACCCGCCGGCTGCGAGAGGAGGGCAGGGACCTGCGGTACCAGGAGGTACCTGGGCTCATCTCAGGCAGGATCATTCTTCTGCCCCCTGCACAGGGCAGCGCCGGGAGGGATCTTTACATTGGTGTCCCTGATCATTAAAACCCAGCCTTCCTCACGTCCCGACAGGCTGGGCAAGGCTCCATGAACCTGGGGCATGCGAACCTCAGCTCTGCCCGCTTGGCCAAAACGTATCTTTGATGCTGCTCTTAACGCTGGTGGGGGCTCGCATTCCCCTGCACCCCTTCCTCGCGCGTGAGAAGAGCCGAGCAGGCTGCTCTTGAGCCCAGGATGCTTGCTTGCAAGCGTGGCAGTGTTTGGAGGGGCCCGTCGGAGAAGGCAGCGTGCTCGTAGGCTGCTGGAACTGATGTGATGAGTTGGCAGGTCTCTGTGCCCAATGGTCTGGTGGGGCTGGGAGGCAGCTCTCCAGTTATTGCGTCTGTCCTCGGCTGGCACGATAACCACAGAAGAGGGTCCCCGAAGAAGCACTGGCCGTTGGGGTGGGTCTCCTTGTCCCCCCGTCTGTCGGAGCCACGTGCAAGTGCTGCCTGGGTTGCCGGGGGAAAATGAACTCCGCTGGTATCTGCCGTCTTTTACCCACCCCGTCACTTGGGTCTGCGGCGTCGCTGGGTGCCTGGCACAGGGGTGGGTGGTACCAGCCCCCGGCAAGGCACGTGCTCCCCGCGCTGTCCCAGCGGCCCCAAAGCCACTTCCCGAAGTGAGCCAGGGCCCGGGGCTGCATTCCCATCTCTGCTGCAGTCTTGGCTCCCAGGGGCCTCCGTCCTCCGGGAAAAGCAGGCGCAGCTTTACAAACCCCTGGGGCGCTGGGAAAGTGTTCCCCAAGGAGCCTTTGCTCGCGGCTTTTGGAAGGAGCCAAAGCGAGAGGAAGTTCTGGGGGTTCTTGCAGCTTCCAGGGCAAAGTCAGGTGAATTCAGAAAGGCCCCCCGCTTTTTTTAGCTAATAAGTGTAGGGAGCCTGGGGGGAGAAGGCAGCTCGACCCAGCCGGCAGGCAGCGGCAGGCTCCGGGGCGCCGATTTCCAGGCGAGGACGCCGGTGGCTGCTCCAGCTGGGACGTGCAGGAACAGCCGTGCTCTGCTGGGGGGACGAGCCAGCATGCGCCGGTGCCCCCCAAGTCACTCGTGGCTTTCAGACGGTGCCGGTTGCTGCTCTGGCCGTGGCTGGGGGACGTTTTGGCTCCGTGACTCTGCTCAGCCAGGGCGAGCCCCCGGGACCCCGTCCCCTCTCCGGGCACTGCGGCAGGGACGAGCCCCTCTGCCCCGACCCACCGCCGTTGCAGGAGCCCCGGGCGAGCTGCCGACTGACGGGGTGGGTGGACGGAGGATGGGCTGCGCGAAGCCACGGCCCCTCCGCCATCCCTCCCCCTGGCCGGTGGCAGGGAAGGAAGAGGGGCCGGGGCCGGGACAATGGGCTGTGGCGCTGACTCAAACAGCCAGTTCCTGGTCGCTTCCTCTCTCCCCCGGGCTGGAGCCGGCCGCAGGCGGGGAAGGCAGAGGAAGCTCGCTTCTCTCGGCCTGTTTTTGAAGCAAGGGCTCCCGGGCGGCAGGAGCGAGCACCCTCCCGCCTGCGCCCACAGCCATGGCCAAGGCAGAGTGGCTCCTGGCACCCTGGCACCGGGGAGGTA
Organism: Mycteria americana; assembly: GCF_035582795.1. Lineage (NCBI taxonomy): Eukaryota > Metazoa > Chordata > Aves > Ciconiiformes > Ciconiidae > Mycteria > Mycteria americana. The sequence goes on along the minus strand of NC_134374.1, from coordinate 12,823,668 downwards.
AGTCAGGCAGCGCGGGCAGGGGCAGGCAGCGGGGCAGCCTCCTCCAAGAGGAGCGGGCAGCGAGGGCGGTGCAGTTTGCAGGTGCCCTCACTCTGCAGGGCAAGACCCCGGGTTGGCGTGACCTGTCGGGCACGGGCATGCGGAGGCTTTCATCTCCGGAGGCCGTGCGATAGCCACGGGGCCGGTGCTGTCCGGCAGTGTGGGTCTTGTCCCGCCTTTCCCAGCCTGGCCTCGACTGTGGTGTGTCCCCTTCCCTGGTAAAGCCTTGCTCCCGTTCCCCAGCCCGTTGGGGTGTCCTTGTTCTCTGACAAAGCAAGAGAAGCGCAGAGCCCGCGCGTCCCACCAGCCGCTCCTCAGGCTGGGGCTGAGCCCCGCTGGGACAGATCCTGCCCGGCCCTCTGGTGCTGTACCCTCCCGGCAGCTCTTGCTTGCTGGTGGCGGCAGGAGTGAGGACCGCGGGAGCATGGGTCAGCCCACGTCGCAGTCAGCCGGGGCCCTCGCCGCTCTCACCGCTCTCGCTGCTCTCGCCGCTCTCGCCGTCGCTCCTGCTGTGGCTGATTTCACGTCTCGGGCCCCTTTGTCCTGGGGCCTGGCCACGTTCCCCTCTCAGGCGACTTCCTCGCATTGTCCCGGCCCCGCGGAGTGTAAAACCAGCCGGGCACAGGGGAAACGGTGCTTTCCTGGAAGCACCCCTGCCCGGCAAGGGGCTGCAGCCTCTCCGGCACAGGCAGCCCATGCGCCTGGGAGAGCTGCGAGCGCTGCCCTGGGCATCCACGTGCTGCCAAACCGTCCTGGCCAGGCTGGGGACATCACCGGGGAAAGCTAGCGGGCAGCTGGCCTCAGCCGCCCTCTGCCTGGGGGTGCCCTTGGCCGCGGTACGTGGCGATACTGTGCCGGGGTGCCAAGGACCGGCTGGGGCTGGGGCTGGCAGGTTGCCGTGCCGCGTTTCCTGAGGCTCTCGGGAAAGGCTCGCGCCTGGTTTTTTTGGCCGGGAAGCACGCGAGAGCGAGGGTTGCGATACGAGGAGGAAGCCAGGCTGCTAGGGAGCTGCAGCGGGGCTGGGAGAAGGGCTCCGAGGGGTCCGGTCCTGCCACCCGTGGCTGATGGCTTGCTGCAGGGACCCGGGTCTGGCCAGGCTCTGGCATGGCAAAGGCAGAGTGACGAGAGCAACCGTGGCCAAGCCCAGAGCAGCCCCGGCCAGTGCTGGGGCTGCTGCTCCGTCCTCGGGAGCGGCGGCTCTCGGCCCCTTGGCAGGGAGCGGCCTGAATTCATCTTGGCCGGCTGCGGTACCAGGCCAAGCCCCGCTGCGAGCCCGGCCACGGGCAGTTCCCGTCCCCGCAGCACGGGCGGATGGTGTGCCGGGGCTCCTCCTGTGCCGGGCTCGCCGGCCAAGTCCTCCCCGCAGCACACGCACCTCCCCTGCCTGCCAAAACTCCCTGACAGGGTCCCGGCTCATGTCGCTGGATCCAAACGTACCCGGCGCGGCTTTTCACCGGTGACCCCCACCCGCCACCCGGCCTCTCCACCTGCCAGGCTCAAGGGCGGTCACCAATCCAGCGGTGCCGCAGCTCGCGGGGACTTTGACCAGCGTCAGCTCTTCCCCTGTCACCCTGCTGCCACCGCGGCAGGGCACCCCACCACAAGAGGCTCCCCTGGCCTGTCTGTATGGGGTCACGGCTGACACCGTCTGTGGGGAGCGCACGCGTCCCCTCCACTCCGGCCCTACGCAAGGCTTGAGGCGAAGGTGATGGATCAGTTGGGATCTGGCTGGAGAAAGAGGGCTTTTATCTCTTGTACCGGACCTCATCACGGGGCCAGGCAGGCAGAGTGCCCTAGCACACTGTTAACTCTGAGCCCTACTGGTGGACAGTGACATTATTGACTGTTTTGCTGCTGGTGGTTTTAATAGAAACCTTCTCCCCACGAGCTGAGTGACCCTCACAGCTGCCAAACCCACCACCCCTGCCAGCAACTTCTGCAGTGCCATTATCTCCTGTCAGTCCAAAAATCAGCTGATTGCACGTTAAACAGGGAGAGTGAGAAGAGCTGAGAGCCTCCGGCAGATTCGGTGCAGCAGGGTGGTGTTATTCTTCGGTGCCCCACGGTCCTGCTAGGCACCTGCGCAGGAGCACCCAGACTTGCTGTGCCGGGCAACATTGGCGTCCTGGCATGGGTACCCCGCTAAAAAGCTTCCAGCCCCTCCGGCCTCAACCGCCAGAAGGTCAAACGGCTGTAAGGATGGCCCTGCCTCGCTGCGGGCTCGGAGATGCGTCCACGAGACGCGTAACAGAGGGACAATGTCCCGGGGAGGGTCTGGATTTGGACAGGGGCGCGCTCCAGCCCGCGCGTGGCGAGCGCTTGCGGCAAGGCAGGCAGGACCGGTCCCAGCGGGGCAGCTGGACCGGCGGGTCCGAGTTCAGCGGGGGGTGAGTTGGGACAGGAGGTGCTTTCTGCGGCCGCTGCCAGCTCCCGCTGTTCGCTCTTTTCCCTTCCTCTCCGCTCGTCGCAGAGCAGCGTGCGCTTTGGCTCCATACCACAGGGAATGTCATCAAGCCGCACGCGCCGGGAGCGAGCAGTCGCGGTGCCGGCAGCAGGCCGGGACACTTGCTCGAAGCCGGCAGCATATGTTGCTGGCACTGCGACGCATCGGCTCCTGCCGGTGGGGTTTGGGTTGCTGTCGGGATCAGTTTCAGCCTCCAAGTTTGCAGTCCTCATCCTCCGGTGTGCTAGGACCGGCGGCAGCGGCGGCTGGCTTGCCGCTGTGCCGATACCCGTTGCCATGGCTGCTCTGCTAATGGTGCATCGCCTGCTGCTGCCGTTACATCACTCCTCTGGTACCTCTGCATCGGCAGCGAGGAGCCGAGCGGCACCGTCTGCGCTGCCGGCGCTTCCCGCGAGCTTGGAGCGAGCTTGAGAAGGAAAAGTTTGGTGGTGAGCTCAAGCAAGAGGCATCATCTCACGGGAGCTTCGGCCTGAACTCAAACAACTCCTGATGGCTCTGTCGAATATCTCCCTGTGGATTCGGGATGCCTGGGCAGTAGGTAAATAGGGATGCTGGTGTGGAGTGGGGGTGACTCGGGGAGATGCTCACGGAGGGCACGTATTCTGCGCTCTGCGGCTGGCGGTCCTGCAGGGACGCTTTTCTCCCAGGAGGGAGAGAAGCCCTTGGAGCAAACTGCCCTCGGCTGCAGCCCCGGTCCTTATACACCCGCAGTGGCCGCGGCGTCCCAAGCCTGAGCACTCGCTCGCGCTCGGTAAGACTCTGCAAGCTGTTCCAGAGGTAGCAGCACCCGCTGCGGCTGACGGCGCTGGCTCGCACCCCTGCCCGGGGCAGCCTGGCAGGGACGGTCCCAGCGGGACGCTGCCGTGGCCCTGCCCACCGGCGCTGCCCCTGCTTCCAGCCCCAGGGCGAGGGGCAGAGCTCGCTGCTGCCGGCCTGCAGCCCCGAGAGGGGACAGACCCCCTGGGAGACACGGGGACACGCGGGGAGCGGCCTCCGGCAGCCCTGGCCTCCAGCCGCCTGTCCTCACCACCGCTGCCCGTGCCTGCGCCTGTCTGCAGGCAGAGCCGGGGCTGCTGCCTGCTCCCCTCCGCGAGCCCCGGGGCAGGGAGGGGGCACTGACGCCGGCAGGGAGCTGGGGCCAGCTGCGTGCGGGGTGAGCCCCCCCCCGCCCCGCCAGCTGTGCCTCAGTTTCCCCCCAGCAGCGAGGCTGGCCAGGCTCAGCTCAAGAGCGCTGGGGGTGTGTGGGATGGAGCCGGCCCTCCAGCTCTGCTCTCCCAGGACACCCTTCACCTCCCGCAGGCATTTGCCGTGGGGCGGGGGCCCCCTCAGAGGCATTTCGTGTTTTGAGCCTGTCACCGATAAGCTTGGCAGGAGGGTCACTGCCAAGGGCAGCAGGCTCTGCTACGGCTGCACCGTTCCCGCCGGCTGCCGTGTCCTCCTGCCGGGCGCTCCGGCTTGCCTGGGGCGTCCCGAGCCCCACGGATGCAGGTGGCAGCTGCGGCTTGCACGGACACCCCAAACCTGCTCTTGCATCCAGCCTGCACCGGGCCGCTTCCGAAAACAGCCCGGCCTTCGGGAGCGCTGGCAGCAGCGCCGCTTTATCACCCCTGCCGCGGGCCGGGCCGCTGGCTCCTCGCACCACGTCGCAGAGCCGCCGCGTGATGCTGGGCCACGAGCGGCTGCCGGGGCTGCGCCCAAAAAACCCTCTGAGCGACTGCTCCCAAGGAGCAAAAGCCAAAGCATCAGGGTGTTCCGCTTGCTCTTGCACGCAGGGTAGCGCAAGCACGGTGCAGCCCCTCGGGGCGCGGGTTTGGGGGGCCCGGCCCGCCGGAGGGATGCTTGGCTCATCCGCCCTTTCCCACCCCTTCTCCTCAGCGGCTGCTTCTGCTGGGAAGATGAAACCAGCCCCGCCGGCGCCTCAGCGATGCCTGCGCCGCTGCCTGCGTCAGCTCGGGACGGCACCGGCTCGCTTGCGTTCCCAAATGAGCGTGTGTCTGCAGAGGGCGGGAAGCGCTGTAGGGCAGGGACCCCCCTTTGCCCCGTGCCCGCTGGCCGTGCTGCCCTCTCTTCCCTGCCTGCGGCTCGCATGGGCAGGGCAGGGCGCTGGGCCCCCCCTCGCCAGCTGCCTCCGCACGCTTCCGCTTCGCCCAGGGTGGCCCCGGGTTTCGGTGTTGCAGTTTGCCCACGTGGTTGGAGCCCGGGGGGTGGGAGCCCGGGGGTGCCCCGGCAGCGGGGCCAAGGCTGCGGAGGTAAGCCCCCGTGCTGCGGCTCCGGGGAGGGCGGAGGGGGGCTGCCCCCCGGCAGGATGCTGGGGCTCGGGGAGGGGGGGGCACAGCAGGGGTCTGTGCTTTGGGGGTGTCCCTGAGTCTCGGGGGGACGCTGCGTAGCTCTGCGGGGTCTGCGGGGGTGGCCGCCGGGGGACGCGTGGGCGGAAGGCGAGGAGCATCGGCACCCGCTGAGGCCGAAGGCTGGGTCTGTGCGAGCCAGGCGGAGGGGTGCAGCGAGCCGGGGTGCGGGTCCGCCCTTGGGGTGCGCTCAGAAATGGAGGGGGCAGCAGTGGAGCCCCCGCCTCGCCAAAGAGAGCGGGTTGGGGGGCTGGGGTCTGCAGAGGTGAACGTATGGGCCCTGGCCCCCCCGTGCCCCCGCCTCCCTTCCTGCAGCCCCGTGGGCCGGGTTTTCAGGGAGATGCCCCGACCCTGCCCCGTGCCCAGCCAGGCTCCCAGCTCCCATCCCCGGGGGACGACTGGGCACGCGGGGCGAGCCAGAGGCCAGGGCACGGGGCTCCTTCTGCCGTCGTCACCTCTGCCAGGACCCTCGGCCCCTCCGGGCATCGCCACCTGGCAGGCACCAAACTGGGCGGCGAGAGGAGGAAAAGCCACGTTCGGGTGTGAGAAAAGGGGGCTGTGTTCCCCTGCCGCAGGGAAAACTTCATCCCCGGCTGCATGGCACTGCCCTCCGGGATGGGGCTCCGCAGCCGGGCGAAGCCTCAGTGTGGTTTACACACACGCACGCACACACGCCCCGACACCTCTTGGTTGATATGGAAACGAGTCAAATTATTTAAAGGAGGAAAAAAAAAAAAAGCCTGGTGTTAAGGCATGTCGTTATGGTAACACAAATTATAAAAGTAACTAGGCTAGGGACGTGGCACCTTGCTTTCGGGTGCTGGGCGTTGTGCAGGCTCCGCTGCTCCGTCAGCCGGAGCGGGGGGAAGGGTGGGCAGGACGGCACCCGCGGGCAGGACGGCACCCATGGGCGGCAGGGGTAACGCTCGGGGTGCAGTGCTGGGTGGGCCGGGGCACGGCTGACCCAACGGTGAGGAAGAGGAGGACGTGGCTTGTGCAGGGGGTGCCGGGGAGCCCGACCCCGTTTTGGGCCGTCAGCCTTCGCCCAGGCAAGCGGGATCGCTGTCGCTACTTCGGCTGGGCTCTGGCACGAAGCAGGGTGCTTTGGCAGCTGGGGCGGTGGCGTGCTCGCTGGGGACGGGCGCCCTGCGGCCCCACACGCTGCGGGCGGCAGAGGGGAAGTGTTTGTCACCCTGCTAACAGGAGTGCCTCGACCGATGGGGATGGGGAGGGGCACGCGGGCAGAGCCCTCAGCCCCCTGGCACCCCGCGCTTGCCGCCCTTCCTTCCCCGCAACGCGTGAGCCAAGCTGGGGACGCGCATCCCCCTGGCCCGGCGGATGAAGCAGCGCTGGCTGCTGAGCGGGAACGGCCTGGCTACCAGACAGGGCGAAGGGACGTCAGAGCCCGGTCTGCAGGGGGGATGCCCAGCCCGGTGGGTGGCACCGGGCACAGGACCTCGTGCAGCGCCCGGTGCTGACAGCGGCCGTCCCTCCGCCCGCGGCAGGGGCGGCTGGAGAAGGATTAGCCCTAAATCCCCAGGGGTGAGACCCTGGTCACCCACGAGCCCCCTCTTTAAAGCTCACAAACCCGCTCTCTGCCGTCACTGCCCGGGTCGGGGCTTGGGTGCGCTCGGCAGGCAGCGTGCCGGCAGCGGCACTCCCTTGGCTCTGGCGCAAAACCGCACTGGGTAGGAAACCCACATCCGCTCGGGGCCAGCGCTGCTCCGGAGCGGAGGTGCCGGGGCTGCAGGGCTTCCCACGGCAAAGCCTCTTTGCCGGACCGCTGCTCAGCTCCCGGCACGGCCAGCTCCCCGGCGAGCCCAAATCCTTCTCCCGAGGACTTTCCCAGACGTACGGGTGTTTCAGAGGGTCTGGGCAAGCGCCTGGCCCATCCCCACAGGTTTCCTTCCCTGGAGCCCTTTGCGGGGCGTCCACAGATGGGGCAGGGCGCGTTAACCTTGCTGAGCAGGCTGAAACCAGCGTGATGAAAGGCGCCGTGTCCCCTTCGCTCCCTCCTTTTCGGTTGCAACTTCTGCTCTTCTGCAGCCAGGAGGTTGCTTCACCGGAGCGTGAGGCGTTTCCTGCGCCCAGGAGCAGCCGGGCAGTCACCCAGGGCAACAGGGCTGCTTCCTTCCCCAATTTCACCCTGCTCCCTTCCTGGCTCGTTCTGGCCGCCCCTGGGGACGGCGTCCAGCCCCCAGAGCGGCAGCGGTGGCGGCGATGGGGTCTGGTCCCGCCCGGCAGCAGCCTGCCTGGGCGGCTTCGCTGGGGCAGGACACGGCCACGTCCCAGTCCCCGCGTTCCTGGAGAGACCTAGGGCAGGATGAGCGTGCCGTGCCGGCGTGGCGTCGGCCGGCAGCCCGCAGCAGCGCTTGCGGGGAAGCCGCCTGCCCGCCTCCCTCTCACTCTGCTCCCTCCCGCTCACAGCCACCTCTAACCTGGACCTCGAGAGCAAGAAAGCCGCCCACGCCAAGCTGTCATGGCAGCAGCCGGTGAACGTCTTCCTGGCGGCCGGGCGCCCGCCGGGCATGGAGCAGCTGCACCAGGAGGCCCAGCTCAACCTCCAGAGCTTGCTGCAAGGTAGCGGGGCAAAGGGGGGCCGGCGGCGGGCTGGGTGAGCGTGGCAGGCACGGGCGCTGCCCTGGGTACGCGACCGCCGTGCAAGCGGCGAGGTCATCTCCCACGTGCACGTGTCCGAGCCCCTCCTCGGACCTCACCAAGCTGTAGAAGTTGGGTCCCCGGGGGGTCCCGGCTTCCAGCAGCCCCCGTCTGATCTCTGCTCCCAGGTCGCTGCTGCGTGTGGCAAAGCACCTGGGGCCAAGACCGGCCGCCGGGGCTGCCGGGGCGCAGACCAGCCCCACCGCGGCATGGTTCTGCCCACGAGAGCCTTGGAGACCCAGCTGCCGATCTGTCTAACCGGATCAGCGTGGCCGTTGATTTTGTTTCCTTCCAATTTCTTAACTAAGCCATCACGCAGCCTCGGCTCGGATGCTTTGCAGGCATCGATTAGATCAGCAGCCCAGCCTTCCCCCGGCTTGTAATCTCATTAAGTCAGCCTGAGCAGACCTGGTTTCTGCCAGGCCATAACAACCGGCATTAATTAACTCAACAATTACAGGATGGGGAGACACTGAGTTCCCTCCCGGCTGTCCCCAGCGGGGCTCTGCTTCCCCGCGGCACCCGCCGCGTCCCCTGGCAGCCCCCTGGGAGGAGCGGGACGGGCCGCCGGGGTCCCCCCCCACCCCGGCATTCCTTCTTGGGGTCTCCCTTCCCCACCTCCTGAGCTGCCCGTGTTGAGCAGGGACAGCAAGCCAGCCCAGGCACAGCAGCCGGACAGCCGCACGTGCCTCGCTGTTCCTCCTGCCCTGGGGGCAAAGCTGTCACCCCCAGCCGGCGGCTGGAGCCGGGTCCCAGGTGCCGTTTCTCTTGCAGAGGAGTATGAGGAGCAGTACGCCGAGAGCAGGGTCACCGGGCAGACCTTCCGCGCCGCCGGTCACCTGCCCCCCGACAACCCCCCCGAGCCGTCGCCCCGACCCCCGCCTGCCAAGCGCCTCGAGTTTGTGCTGATGGTGAGTGCCGGGGCGGCGGGGCAGGGCGGCACAGCCCCAGCATCGCCCGGAGGAGAGGGGTTGGCGTGGCTGGTCAGGCAGCGAGGCCGGGGGGGAGCCGTTTGCGTCCCACCCTCGTCCCTTCGGTGCGTCACGTGCCTTTTCCCCCGCAGCCCTCGAGCCGGCGAGCAGCCGAAGAGGAGACTGCTGGCACGACCGCGCTCGGTGCTCGGCTGCCCGACGCCTCCCTGAGCCTCCCCACCAGCCCGGACAAGCAGCCGGCCTGGACCAGGGCCTTCCCCCTGCCCACCGTGGAGGAGAAGCAGTGGCATCAGTCCTGCTCCGTCCAAACCAACATCGTCCCCATCAACGTCTCGGGTAGGGCGGCACCCCCGCAGCGCGGGCCGGGGAGAGGTGCGGGAGGCAGCCCCGGCGCTGAGCCGGCAGCGGGGGGAGGATGCGGGATGCAGGCAAGGATGCGCCCCAGCATCCGGCTGTGGCGGGGTGCGCGGCGGTGGGAGGGGGGGCTGGGCTGCGAGCCTGTGTCCCTGCGAGCCAGGCAGGCGCCGGGGGCAGAGCAGGGGACGGCAGGGCCACGCTGGCGTCCGACATTCCCAGCCATCTCGCCTGCCATCCTCCGCTTTGTGCGTCTGATCCACCGGCCATGCCGCCGTCCGGTCTCTCGTTTCTGCCGTGCTGCCCAGCCAGCCAGTTCTGTGGTCACCTCGGCTCTCGCCACGCTCCATGCGGCCAGCCTGTCTCACCTGTCTGTCCGTCTGTCCGTCCATCTGTCCATCCTCACGGGGCTGCAGCTCCCAGCGGCGCGGTCCTGCCCGATCCTTGCAGGCAGGAGTGCCGCGCTCTGCCCCCAGGTAGGAGCCTGGGGCCGGCGGCCGAGCAAGGTGCACCTGCCGAAGGCAAAAGATGTCTTTCCACCCTTTCCCTCCACGATGGAGAGACGTGCCGGGACCACGCTGGTCCCTCTCCCCGCCCCGCTGTTCCTCGTGTCCGTGTCCCCAGAGTGGCTCAGTGCCGCCGGCCCCTTTAACGACGAAGCCCAGCGGTGCGGGGTCCGGCCTCACCGGCACAGACCAGAGCCTGTCGCGCAGAGCGGGGCCGGTCTCCACAGCTTTCCGTGCATCCCACCTCCATGTGCGGCATCTCCATCTTCCCGCCGGCCGGCAGCGCCCGCCGTGCCTCCATCTCCCGTGCAGCTCACCCCGCATGGCTCACCACCCTCCTGCCATCCCACGCTCCTGCCTGCAGTCGCCATCCCAGGCCGGGGGACACCCAGGGGACACACGGCGATGGAGGGGGGCCAAGCCCCCGCCCCGGCAGCCCCTCCCGGCACCGCCACGTACAGCGTGTTTGTTTTGGCTACAGGGCAGCACTTTGCTAGGCACGCGAGTGCTCGTCACTCCCTGTTTAACACAGAGACCGCGATGAACCCCAAGTCCACCCTGCGGCGTAGACGGACCATTATCGGATTCCCTAACCTGTCCCTGCGAGACCAAGGTGACGGCAAGAACCGCGCAGCCACGTTCATGCCCTGGCAGTGCCTGGGCAGGGCTGGCACCCACCGGAGCTGCCCTGACGGCGGGCAGAGCCGCCCCGAGGGCTGGCAGCCAGCCCGCGCGCACGTGGGCTCCCCAGGGACGCCCTGGCCTTGGGGAGGCAAAGGCCACCGCGCTGGCTCTGCTCCCTCCTGCGGCACCGAGGTGCTGGGCACGCTGGTGATGCCGGGCTGGCCCCGGGGCTGGCATGGCATCGGGGACAGCCCCTTCACCCCAAGTCGGGGTCCTGCACACTTACGGGGCGGGAAGGCCACCGAAATTTCTCCTAGTCACCCAGCCTCAGCTCCGGCAGCTCCTGCCCCGTGCCCACCCTCCCCAGCCGCGGGCAGACCTCGCACGCAGGGTGCCGGAGCTGCAGGGCACGCACCCTGCCTGCGTCTTTGCTGGGGCTGGCGAGCTGGCCTGCGCTGGCGGCCGAGGGCACCCGCACGGCTGAGGGTGCCGGTAGCACTCCTGGCACGGCCACGGACCCGTGTTGGACCCTGTGGGGACGGCAGCCATCCCAGCTCAGAGGCCTCGTCGTGCCGTCCCCTATGGAAGGGGTAGAGAAACCAGAGCCAGCCTCTTCTTGGAGGCAGGTAGGGACAGGAGGAGGAGAAGCCATGGCACCAGCTGCACCAGGGGGAATCGTCAGGGGGTAGGAGGAAGGTTCTTCCCCATGACAGTGGTCAAACCTCCGAAAGGTTGTCACGGCTCCTCCCTTGGAGACGCTCAGACCTCAAGTCGCTGCAGCCTTGAGCATCCTGGTCTGCTGGGTGTGCTCTGAGCGGGGGCCCCAGGCCCTTCCCCGCCCGGGCGGTTCTGAGGTGAGGTGGCACTGTGAGCCATCGCGTCCCTCCCCGACCCGGGCGGCGATGCCTTGCTCTGCTCTTCCTGGTCTCCATCTGTGTCCCCACCACGGGGCACCGCTGCGGCAGCACTTTGGTCGCCGTGGGGCCGATGTCCCCATGGATGGAGACACCTGCCATGGCTGCTAAGTTGTCCACGGCACGTCCCAGCCAACAGATCCCAGGCTCGAGGGTTAACACAGGCCAGGGACTGTCCCCAGTTGGGTTATGGCCACGCCAATACAGGGGCTAGGAGAGCGTCTGGTAAGAGGGCGTTGACCCGTCCCCTCCAGTCCACCCGGGCACGTTTCATGCCTGGGGAGAGACGTAGCCCCAGAGATCGGCCGTGGGGTGGGACCAGTCCTGGCCCCACGGCACACGGGGCAGGACCGTGCCGCCGACCCACTGGCAGAGCGTGAAGCGGGACGATGCTCACCCGGGCTGTGTCTCTCCTCGCAGGCAACGCCAACGGCCCCACGTTCAACACGCGCGCGCCCATCGCCGAGTCCCTCTCCTGCAGCTTCGTGCCCGAGGCCGCGAGCGGGGAGAAGGCACCCCAGGAGATCAGCCCCCACCAGCCCCTCTCTGCCCCGCTGAGGAAGACCTTCAGTGACCTCGGGGCCCGCTGCTGCCAGCCGCCCGCTGCCATGGACAACGCGGCCACCCCCTGCGCCGGCACCTGCAACGGGCCACAGGGCACGCCCTTCCCCGCGCCCTGGAGTGCCCTGGGCTACGCGAGTCCCCCCAGCCCTGCCGCCGGCCAGGGCAAGGGGCCCGCCTGCGCCTCGCCGGGCAGCTCCAGCCTGTCGCCCAGCCCCGGCTCGCCCGCCGCCACCGCCTCCTTCTTCATCGCCGCGGAAGAGCGCAACGGGCCCAGCTCCTTCTCCGGCACGGTGCCCGAGTCCCCCGGCACCGCCGGGGGTGGCCAGAGGTGCGAGGGCCAAGAAGCCAAGGTGAACTTCTTGCCGGGAAGCCAAGAGGAGCCGGAGCCGGCGGCAGAGCCGGTGCGGCTGGAGGTGGAGCGGGCAGGGTGCCGGTTCCGCGAGCGGTCGCTGTCGGTGCCCACCGACTCGGGCTCCCTCTGCTCCGTGGACATCGCGTACGCCGAGACCCGGCGCGGCAGCGCCAACTACGCCCTGGGCTACCCCAGCGCCAGCTCCGAGGGCAGCACCAGCACCGACAACGTCTCCCTGGGGCTGGAGCAGGAGGGCCAGCGGCGGCAGCGCTCCAAGAGCATCTCCCTCAAGAAGGCGAAGAAGAAGCCCTCGCCGCCCACGCGCAGCGTCTCTCTGATTAAAGAGGGGCAGGATGCCACCACGGGACCCAGCTCGGTGCTGCCCAAGGATCAGCGACCCAAGAGCCTCTGCATCCCGCCGGAGCCCCAGGGCCACCGGCTGGTGCACGCCGACCCCCAGGGGAGCGTGGGGAGGGAGCCCGATGGCACGGCCGCCCCCCACCAGTGGCATCTCACGGACTGGAGGGCCGGCGATCCCTACCGGTCCCTCTCCAGCTCGAGCACGACCACAGGGACCACGGCCATCGAGTGCGCCAAGGCACGGGGCAGCTCCGAGTCCCTCACGTCCCCCTCCGTCTCCAGGGCCACGACACCCTCCCAGCTCTCCGCCGAGGCAGACCTCAAGACCTCCTCCCCGGGCAGGCCCACAGGGCTGATGTCCCCATCCAGCGGGTACTCCAGCCAGTCGGAGACCCCGACCCCCACCGTTCCCACCTCCGCCATCCTCGGGCACTCCCCGCACCAGGTGCGGGTGAGGCCGCTGGTCCCCGAGAGGAAATCCTCGCTTCCCCCCACGTCCCCCATGGAGAGGAGCCCCAAGTCCAGGCTGTCCTTCGACCTGCCGCTCACGCCGCCTGCCCACCTTGACCTCTCGGGGCTGAAGATCTCCCTGAAGGGGAAGACGAAGGTCAGCCGGCACCACTCCGACTCCACCTTCGGCACCAAGCTGGCCCAGAAGACCAGCCCCATCACGCCCATCATGCCGGTGGTCACGCAGTCCGACCTGCGCTCCGTCCGCCTCCGCTCCGTCAGCCGCTCGGAGCCGGAGGACAACGCCGACGGCCCAGAGCATGCCGAGGAGCCGGCACGTGGCCCCTGCCTGGGGCCGGAGAGGAAGGTGAAGCCGCCCGTGGCAGAGAAGCCACCGCTGGCCAAGCGGCCGCCGAGCATCCTGCCCAAGCCCCTGGCTCTGCGGGAGGAGGGTCCCCTGTCCCCCACGTCCCCGCCGGGCGCCGCCACCAAGGAGAAGGGGCTGCTGCAGGACGGCTTCGTGGTGCTGCGGAAAGGGGAGCCGAGGAGGGGTCCGGGGGAGCCCCCCTTGCCCCCGACCCCGGCGGGACCCCGGCGGCTCTCGCAGGGCAGCCTGGAGGACGAGCCGCGGCCAGAGCGGAGCGGAGCTGGCGAGGGGGAGCGGAGGAAGGCCAAGGTGCCGCCGCCGGTGCCCAAAAAACCCAGCGTGCTCTACCTGCCGCTCGCCCCGGCCCCGGCGCAGCTGGGAGCTGGCGTGGGGGACCAGGCACCCACCCCCAGCCCCATCATCACGCTGGACGCTGACCCCGCCTGCTGCAACCCCGACGCCGAGGACCTGCCGTCCCCGGAGGCCCAGGGCACAGCACAAGCTGGCGACCCCGCCTGGGAGCAAGGTGAGGTTCTCCCTGCTCCTATGGTGGGTTCCGCCCCGGGGACCGGGGGGTCCCGCTGCGCCCGCACAGGGCGGTTCACGGCTGCCTTCTCCTCCCCGTCCGCAGGCAGCTCGGCGGAGGCCGGCACGGAGGAGAAGAGCTTCGCCAGCGACAAGACGGCCGACTCCATCGTGGAGGAGGACGACGACGTGTTCGTGATGTCCCGCACCACCGAGGATCTCTTCACCGTGATCCACAGGTAGGGCTGGTTCATGGCACCGGGTGGGCACAGCCCCCCGCGCCTCCTGCATCCTGCCGCGGTCACGGGGCCGGGCGCAGTGTCCGCCTCGCCACGACACCTTAAATTTTCCACGCCCCGGGGCCGATGCTCACACTGGGGGACAACCCGGCTGTTGCTGCCTCAAGCGCTTCGGAATTTAGCACCCTGAGCCTGCAGCCACGCTAGGTCACCAGCTTGAGGGGGGGGTCCACGGCTCCATCAGCCTCGGGGCAAGTTGGACCTAGCTGCCAGGAGAGCGTTTGCCAGTAGCTAGGTCCATCACCTGCCACGCACGAGTTGTCTTCTTGCCCCAGCGGAGCAGGCACGGCCACAGCCGGGCAGGCATCGTGCCCCTTGCTGCGAGACCTCGCCCCATCCAGAGCGGTGGCAGCTCCCGCCCGGGGCTGCTCCCACCGCATGTCTCTTTGGTGCCTAGGTCGAAGAGGAAGGTCTTGGGGCGGAAAGAGCCTGGTGACACCTTTGGCAGCCGGCCCAACTCCCACTCGCCCGTAAAGACTTCGGGCTCCCCAACCGGCGAGTCCCCGGCAGCAGCGGGCAGCACCGGGAAGTCTTCCAGCAGGAATGAAGACTTTAAAGCCCTGCTCCAGAAGAAGAGCAGCAAAACCAGCCCCGGTACCCGGCCATCTGCTGCCGAACTGCTCAAGACCACAAACCCGCTGGCTCGGAGGGTCATTACGGAGTTTGCCCCTGAGCTAGACGGTGCAAACAGCACCAAGAGCCAGCCCTAACCTTGTATGGTCCCTTCTGGCCGTGAAGGGCTGGAGATGGCTGCCTGACTGAGTCCATGTGTCCTGCCAGGGGTTTTCTTCTGCTTTTGTTTCTTCCTTGGAGAGCCGGCGGCGGAGAGGCAGCGTTCGGAGCCCAAGGCCCCGTGCCTGTGGCGGAGCTGGGCCCTTTCCGGGAGGGAAGAGGCAGCACCATGGCTGGGACCATCCCCGGCTGAGCCGGCTCCCGGGACCGAAGGCGCCTGCTCGGGAAGCAGAGCGGGACCGCAGCCCCCGGCGTCGCTCAGCGCCCGCAGCGAAGCTAGCTTGAAACTGTTTGGTCACTTCGGCATGTGGTACTTTAAATGGCTTTTCTAATGCACTGTGGTGATGATGTTTTATTCTCTTTCGTTTGACATTGTACCTTGAGTTTCCCAGGCAAAGATCCCGGGTTTGAGTTCGGCTGGATACACGGAGATGTACTTTGGGAAGACGTAAGGGGGTCAGCTGGAATTGAGGTTGCTTTGGAAGAGCCCCAAGCAGTTCCCTCTCGTCGTCCTGAGCATCCTCCCCACCACACGGGGAACGGGCACCCCGGCGTCCGCAGCCAGCGCGACGACCTCAAGCCAAAACCTGGCCCCTCGAAAGCCCCCAAAATGCTGCATTTCAGAGCTCCTCAGCTCTCGGTCCAAAAGCAAACCCCAGGGTTGCCTCTGCCGCCAGCCCCGGGGAGCCTTGCTCCGCCGGCCGCACCACACGCGGAGGTCTGCCAGCCTCCCCGCTCCCCGCCAGCCTCCCCGCGCGAGCGGGTCCTGCACCGGGCTGCCGACTTCGGGTGACGTGGGGTGCGGGTGGCCTTGCCGCCGCGGGAAGGGCGGGCTGCGGCAGGCCAGCGCTGCCCGGAGAAGCCCTTCTCCAGCTCTGCCTCTTGCATCGCACCGAAGAACCCTGCGACAGCGTCTCCTGCAAACGCCTGCCGCGTCAGCCGCTGGAGGTCCTAGGTTGCCGCCGAGCTGTTGGGCAAACCCAGCCAGATGTCAGCTGAGCCACCTTCCAGGTGACTCCTGGGGTCCCTCCGGGGTTACCCACCGCTCCGCCCGTGCCTGCTGGCCGCAGGGGAGCTGTGCGAGGCCGAGCGGGATGCGTGCCAGCACCATCGGCAAAGCAGGGGCTGCACCCCACCGCTGTCCAGAGAGCGCTGTTGGCAGTGCCACCGTCCCCCTGGCGCCCGCAGGTCCCCAGGCCAGCCAGACTGCGTTCCCCTGAGCGTCCCGTGGGCTGGGGCGTGCTGCCGAGGCACGCAGCAGACCCCGCGCCCCGTCCGTGTGGGTGCTGCGAGGCCGTGGCACGTGCCGCGGCGGCGCAGGGGGGTGCGGTGCTGGCACCGCCGCCTTGCCCAGCCCTGCCAAAGGGGTGGTCTGCACGTCCCTGGCTGCGGTGCCAGCCCTTGCCTGGGGCACAGGGTGGGATCTGTCCCCCTCGCCCCCAGCTGCTTCTTCCTGGCTTGGCTCCAGCATGGGAGCCCCAGCTGTCAGTGACGGAGGCCACGGTGAGGGGCAGCGGGGCGGGGGCAGCCAGAGCTCGGGAGGAGGGCAGGACGGAGAGGAAATGCCAGCCCCAGCTCGGAGCACGAGCGTGGCCGCGCGCCCGTAGCAAGAGAGAAAGGGCCAGACTGCGGCTGACAGAGAAACAGGGTGTTTAGGAAAATTCCCGCTTTATATATTTCTGCAAGCTCCGGCGTGCCCCAGGCCTCCTGTGCGTGGGGGAGAGCGGCGCGGCTGGGTCTGGGCAGCGGTGGGGAAAGGAAGGCACCACGGCAGCACTACAGCTGCCCCTCCGAGGGGCCCGGGCTGGTCGGGGGGGGGTCTCTGCCCCCCGGGAGCTCTGCACGCTGCCTGGGCCCGCGGGGAGCACAGCCCTCCGCAGACAGCTCCCCGTCCAGGTGTGACCCTAAAAGAGGCTCTGCTCCCCTTGCGGTTGGTCCCCCCTCCCCTCCCTCCCGTTACTTGCACATTGCTCCCTTCCCTCTCCCGGGGTTGCAGATTTAAAGCCTGTAATTAAGATCCAGGCTGAGAAACTCAGGAAAAAAAAAAAAAAAAAAAGCTCTAACAAATTTCCATGCTTCGTCTCCATCCCACGGCACCCAGCCGTCCCGCTGCTCCCGGGCCCAGCGGAAGGGTGCTGGCGTGGCGGGGATGGGGCCCTGGGGACGGGAGAGGGAAGCTCTGGGGACGGGTACATTTTGCACATGACTGCTCAGGAAACTGGTGGTGGTGGAGGTGGTGGCCGGGGGACGGCAGCCGGCAAAGCGGGCTGGGGACAAGCACGGGGGGGACGCCCCTGCAAAAACCCAGCACCGTTGGCAGCGAAAGCGGTCGTCCGCTACCGGATAAGAAATGTCTGGGAGGCCCGGGGTGAATCCTGGCTGCTGAGCCGCGGGTCGGGCCGTGGGACGGATATCCTCGTTTCCCCGGCCGGAGGAGCGGGCGCTTCCAGGCGGAGGCGGCCAGCTCCGGGTTGAGAGCTCGCCCCTCGCCTCTTGCTTCCTCCTCCCTCCGGCTGCGGACGCAGAACCATTTCTGCAGCTGCTTCACTGTGGGAAAAGCAGCTCGCGGTCCCCGGGGAGAGCCCGGCCGGCGGCGGCATCCCCAGGCCCTGCGGGGCGGGGGCCGGCCCGCCATGGTGCGTACTTCTGAATGTTGTACTTTTTAATCTCGCCAGCTTGGTAAACTGCTCCCTGCTGAAGGCTGCCTGTGCGTGCTGGTTCTTGCGGCTGCCGAGGGGGCCGGGGCCCCGGGGAAGGGTGCTGGGGAGGGGTGGGACGGGCACCCCCTGACACCTCCCGGGTGGCTCCAGGGGACGCCGGCAAGCGTGGGCCCCATGCAGCCCCATCCGCCGGGGCCCCTCGCAGCGTCTGCCACGCACCCGTGTGCCCCCGATGGCTCTGGGTGAGCGCAGGGACACGGCAGGGTGCCGGGGACAGCCCGGGGTGGGTGCTGGGGACAGGCCAGGGTGGGTGCTGGGATGGCACGGGGGGCTGGGGACAGACTTGGGGTCCTGGGGGCAGGTGGGACGGGTGGCAGGGACAGCCCAGGGTGGCAGGGACAGCCCAGGATGAGTGCTGGGGTCAGCCCAGGGTGCTGGGTGGGTGCTGGGACCGATCTGGGGTCCTGGGGGTAGGCAGGGTGGGTGCCAGGAACAGCCCTGGGCGCCGGGGACAGCCGGGGGTGGGCGCTGGGGACAGCCCCGGGTGCCGGGGACAGCCCCGGGTGCTGAGCACAGCCCGGGGTGCCGGCAGGGCGCAGGGCACAGCCGGGGCGGGTTCCGGGGACAGCCCGCGGCGGTCGCCGGGCCCAGGCCGCAGCGGCCTTCAGGCACTGCCGGTGCCGGTGCCGGCGCGGGGTCCTGAGCCGGGGGCGGGTGTGGGGCACCGGCCGGAAGTGAAGGGCAGGGGCAGGGCAGGGGCAGGGGCAGGGGCAGGGGCAGGGGCAGGGGCAGCCCCAGCCCCAGCCCGGCGCGCCGCGGGCAGCCCGGGGGCCTCGGCGCGGCCTGAGGGCGGCAAGATGGCTCCCAAAGCGAAAGGCGGCGGCAAGGCGGGCAAGGGTGAGCGGGGCCGCGGGCCGGCAGCAACCGGGGCGGCGGGGGCTGGGGCGGCCCGGGCGGGGGGCACCGGGGGCGGCGAGGGCCGGGCCGGTCTCAGGGCGCTGCGTTCACAGGCGGCGACGGCGGCGGCGGCGAGGGCAAAGCCCAGGGCCCGAAGGGAGGCGGCAGCGCCGTGAAGGTGAGCCCGGGGGGCGGCGGGGGCCGGGCAGGGCCCCTCGGGGCGGCGGGGGGGGGGGTCTCCCCGCTCACCCCCGGCATCGGGACAGCCAGCGGCCGGCCCGGCCCGCCTGCCACGGCCCCGCTTCGCTCCCCCCCCCCACCCCCCAGGTGCGGCACATCCTCTGCGAGAAGCACGGCAAAGCCATGGAGGCCATGGAGAAGCTGAAGGCCGGCCAGCGCTTCAGCGAGGTGGCCTCGCAGTACAGCGAGGACAAAGCCAGGCAAGGGGTAGGTGCCGTGCCGGCGGGCCGCTCGGGGCAAGGGCAGCAGCCTTCGGGGGAGCCTGCTCTCCTGCTGGCCCTCGCTGCCTGACGGACACTGCTGTTGGGAACTCCTTCCCGGGAGCCTTCAAAAAGCTGCCTTCACTAGCTTCAAGCACCGCACCCCCAGCAGGGCTGGCAAGCTGGTCGGGGGTAGCCTTAACTGCCAAGTAGGTGCCAGTATCTGAGCCGTAAGTACTTCTTTGCAGCAGAGGTGAGGCACACGAGCCCTGCATGGCAGCAGGGCCAGCACTCAGGGAGGGCAGAGCCCAAGCCTGCCCTGGCTTTAGCCAGCCAGCGCTTGCTGAGAGGCAGCCCCGTGTGAGGAGCTCTTCCTCTGCGTGCTGTCCTCCCTCACAGTGGCGCACGCTGCCAGCACAGACGCTGCCAGGACAGGTTTCTTGTCCCACGGCCACATCACCCACCCTCCCTGCTGATAAAGCCGCTGTTGCAATGAGATTCTCAAAGCTTAACCCTGATGGCTCCTTCTTCCAGGGAGACTTGGGCTGGATGACCAGAGGCTCCATGGTGGGACCTTTCCAGGAAGCAGCGTTCGCCTTGCCCGTGAGCAGCATGGACAAGCCAGTATATACAGACCCTCCTGTCAAAACAAAGTTTGGGTACCACATTATCATGGTGGAAGGCAGAAAATAAAATATAAATGACCATTACCTTGTTGACTGCTTGAATCCCAAGAGCTTCCCAGACACCTTGACCTTGGAGCAAGTCGGTCAGCATGCTTGGAGGCAGCCGGCCGTCCCTGCCGTTGTGGCAGGATGCACAGATGACAGCTGGCAGAGAACAGGGCCCTGCCTAGAGAGGTAAAGCCTTCCCTGGAAAAGGTGAAATCAGAGCTTTTCACAGTTGTTGAAATCCACTTTGTCTGGCAGGCCAGCCTCTTGCTTTTCCTGTTGCGGAGACAATGATCTGTCCACCTCAATAAGGTGCTCAGGCTTTTATCTGCAAACATAAATGATCCAGAAGGGAAAAGAGGGGTTCCCCAGGGCCTTGATCTTTATCCCCATCCTCACCAGTGAGGATGCAGACAGCTCCTATGCTACAGCTTCTGCTCCAGAGCTCTGACTTGGACTGGGAGGACAGTCCCTTTGGTAGAGGGTGGGTAACGCTACAGCTAGAGCTCGTGGTCGCTGCCCTGGGCAGGTGGCTTGTTCTTGAGGTTACCCAGCAGAGGCGTGGGTCAGGCCAGGGCTGGAGGCACCCCAGCTGAGCAGTAGTGGGGGAGTTGGGGAAAGGAGTCCTCCTGCATACAGAGTTACCCATGCCTATGCTACAGCTGATCCACTCAAAGCTGGGGGAAGAAATTGTGTAACTGAGGCTTGAATGAGAGAAAAGCCACTATGTGCTTGCTTGCCGCTTCCTGCATTCCCTCCGCTACTGCTAGGTGTGCAGTACCTGTCTCAAGCCTAGCAGGCTGTGCCTCATCCTTCTGGTAAAACTGCCTGAAGGACAGCGTGATCGATGCGAATGAGACAGCTCCTACCTCTGGGATCTTAGGGATAAATATCCCAGTGCAGTGATCCCCTTCCTGCTGAAAGACGGCACTGAAACTAGGCACATCTCTAGCAACAGACACCGGCTTTGTTTGCAGGCGAGCATCGTGCAGTGTCAGAGGGCTCAGAGCTGGGGAGAAAAAGAGAACAAAAGGCATTTCCCAAGATCAAGGAAGAGGTAAGACCAAAACCGGGACAGGTCCTTCTCCTCCCTCCTTTGGGACAAGCCTTTCGGGTGTTTGTTTTGTTAAGAAAATGGAAAACTCAGGCCAACGAATGATTAACAAAGCTCTAGCTCATTAATATTTTGTTACGAAAGGCAGACAGGCCTTTCTACAGTACAAGCGCAGATGTGGCCTCATTTAAGGAATGCTCTATTAATAAACTACTTGTTTCCAGGCTACCAGAGCTTTGTTCTGCCTATTAGCAAAAGCACTTTGGCACATCTCCTGTACCAACAGGATCATTGTTTGTGTTTGTCACGTCTCCTAGTACAAAGGATTCCAATTCAGCAGACCTGGTTCTCCAAAAACTGCAAAAAACTCAGCAAGGTGTGAAAGCGTCCCTTGCTAGCACACTGTAATGTAGCAGGCAAAGTTGCTAGGCACTAAACATGCACACGGCATGAGGAAAGCATCAAAATTCACTGCCATATTGTCACAAGGAAAGACCATACAGAAGATGGTCACAGTGATGAGCATAGCCCAGCCAAGTTTATCTCGGTGTGGTGGCAGAGGGCCAGGTCAGATAAGCAGAGCATTGCTAAGAGCCAAAACAAGGTTCTTCTGATTTTAAGCTTGCATGGTTCTGAGCTACAAACCCGCTTCATTGTGTCTGCAGTACCAGAGAGAAATATTTAATCTACCACAGCTAAAGTGTATATGGGAAGAGGGTTAGAGGACTTCCTTACCAAAGGAAGAGCAGCTCAAAACTTTAAAACCAATATTTCCCCCTCCTGCTGCCTTTGTGCAAGAGCAGGCTTCTACTGTACTACTCAGAAGGAAATAAGGGGGGGGGGGGGGGGGGGGCAGCAAACAAGGTCAGACTAGAGACTCCTTTGAAGTCCTCGACTCCTCCAGCAATACCAAAAGGTTTGAGGTGTTCAGCACCTTGCAGCAGTCAAGATCTAATTGCTATTCCAGTCCTTCTGCAACCCCCCCACCTCCATGCCCCTTCTACAGCAAGGGCAGCCTGGCAGGGAGTGAGCAGAAGGGTTTCTGCAGTACCGCATTCGGTGTTAGACCTGGCACCGGGCAGATGGTGTGTTGGCCTCCATTGCTTGGAGGATTTATAGCAGCAACCAACTTTTTCTCTCCTCCACTGCAAATACATTTTCAGACCAACTTAAAACCAGGTTGCAGTAGCTCTGTTCTCTCCAGCTCACCCAAATGGTAGGTGATGTTCAGGCAAGCAAATCGGCTTCTTTCAAGTCAAGGAGAGAGGAACTACAGCCGCTTGAGTTTAGACTGCATGCGGCTGCCACGGAACCACACTCTCTGCATCCTCTCAGGAGAGAGGCAATGGCAGAATCTGAAAGGCAGAAAGATGAAGCCAGGGCTGCAAGCTTGGAGAGGGGTTTAGACATAAAGACAACTTTTTTTATTAAATAATCAGACAGGAGCATGAACTGTTTTCATCTTTGTGAACTGAGTCCACAGTGAAGTCCCTTCCCCAGTACCCAACACCTAACAACTAGATTCTTAACACTGTTTCCTCACACAGGAGGAGATGCTGAATTTTTTCAGTCACAATGAAAGAAGTGTATATTGCAGCCATCAGTCTTAAGCTAGTTCAAAAAAATCACAGTGATGTAGTTCAGACAAACATTTAATGAGGAAAAAGTAAGACTCTACTTAATAAAGGTATATATATATTTCATTTCTGGGCTAGCTGTCTGTACAAGTTTAACGTCATAAGCATAACTTCAGGATCTCCACTTTTTATGTCAAGAGCTTGCAGGAAACAGTTCAATGCCTCCTGTAGTTTTCCATCATCCTTAAGTTTCTTCCCACTGTCTACCAAGGTATTGTAATCGCCTACGGCGGGAGAGGAACTCTGGCCAACCTCTTTTTCGGAGATGCTTTCCTGGGTGAAGTAGTCTATCTGCTCACCTGACTGAAGCTCAGCATCACCAGTGGATTCCTCCTGAGATGACTCCGTCTCATCTGCTTCAGGCTGCTCAGAGGACATACTGTCTAGATGGAAGGATTCTTCAGCTGTGTCAAGCGTTTCTCCAGCAGGTTCTTCTTCAGGCTCGGCAGATTCCTCACTACGCTCTTCAGCTTCCTCCACAAGGTCATCTTGCTCCTCATCACTGTCATCATCATCATCTTCATGAGTGGTTCCCATGATTTCTACAATATCCTCAACCTCATCTACCACCTTGTTGATTAGAGATCGCCTGGAAGCAGTAGACCTGTTACCACTGTTAGTTAGTTGGGGAGAAAAGATGGCTTTTGCTAGACTTCTGTCACATTTCGGAGTGGATGCGCTAATTCCTTCCAGAAATTGATGCAGAGGGCTGTTCAAGGCAGAGGGCCTTTTTTCAGACTGGTTTTCCTCCAAGATAATAATGGAATTGTCTTCATCCTCACTGTCTGAAACAATTCTTCTTAAGTGTTTCTTTCTACCAGAAAGAAAGGTACCAATGCTTTCCTCTGATGCTTCACTCCCATGCAGGGAATTATTTGGGTCTTCTTCAGCTGTGTGACAGGGTGTTCCACAGTTACCATTCTCACTTAGCCAAGTTTTTGTTGGAGATTTATAAAAACTTTCTGCTTTTAGTTGGAAGCCCTCCTTTTCTGGGTGCTCCAGTGATCTTTCCCTATTTGAGGCATCTTGCCATCCATCTTCAGACTCTTCCAAGACCAGATTGAAGTCAACTTGATCCTGGAGAGAAGGCACAGACATATCCTCCAAGCTGGTTTCCAGCACATGAGACTTCTGGAGCCCAGCATGGATTTCTGGTGTAACATTTGATAAACTTGGCTCTGCGGCAGCCAAAGCTAGCTCAGGAACGTCATTCTTATCTGTCCCCAAGGCAGCATGTGGGTCAAGTTCCTGATCTGACATTTCTGCATCTCCGAACCTTCTGGGATCATCAGCCATACCAGACTCATTAGAGGAATGCTGAGGATGCTCGGACAGGCTGTTCCCTGCCTCAGTCAAGCTATCCGAATTTACATGGGAACACTGTTTCTGTTCAAGACTCTGACGCTCTTTATCAGGTGGATGAAGTCCAGGTGATGATGGTATAATGCTGGAGTCAAGATTTTGCTCAGATTCTTGTACGTTGGATTGTTTCACTGTCTTGCTGGTATTAAGCAGCTCTCTATCCGTACTAGGCACATCTTGTGCCAGTTTCTCTTCATCCGAGTCATCAATAGTCAGACTTGTTATTTTGGAGCTGACATTAAGAACCTCGACCTCCTTGTCCTCTGTAAGATCAAGAACTTTGTCATTTTCATGTTTATCAGCTACTGGTGCTGAAACAAAATGATTTATGTTGTTCAGCCCTGGAGACAACTTCTTTGGCTCGGAAGCCAATTCTGGTGGTCTTTGCCACATCTCTTCACAAGCATTTCTGATCCCCTCCATCCTCTGGTCTCTAAGCTGAGACTCTAACTGAACTAGCTCGTGGGCTTTCTGTACCCTCCGTTGGATGTACTGATAGGCTTCTTCACTCTCAACCTGCTCCTCATGAGCCATTTCCCTCGTATATATCAAGTCATGATCAGAAATGCCAAACATTTCCAGAGAGTGCAAATAAGCAATATGTTCATCCAGCTGCAGGTCAGTCTTTCTTTGTGTGGCGTGCAAAGACTGCAGCTGGATCTGAGTTGCAGATGTTCGAGTATCTTCCAATGTGAAAAGCTCCCTCAGTTCCTGTTTGGAGAAATATCTAAACGGGTTCTTTTTGTCACCGGTAGTCTGTCTTATTAACGAATCCTTAAATACTTGTCGCCTGTATATTTTCTCTTCCACTGTACCGCAGGTAATCAGTCTATAAATTATGACGTTCTCTTTTTGCCCGATCCTATAAGCCCTGTCTACAGCCTGAGCATCTGTAGCTGGGTTCCAGCTGGGATCAAAGATCACCACTCGACTGGCTGCTGTTAAGGTTATACCAACACCACCAACTTGCGTAGTGAGCAGGAAGACTGAGTAGTCCTTGTTACTCTGAAAGGCATTAATGCGCTTCTCCCGCTCTGTTAGGTGGGTTACCGTTCCGTCAATACGCATGATCTTGAATTGTCTGCGAGACAAGACATGCTCTATGATATCCAGCATCTTCCTCGACTGCGAGAACACCAGGGTTTGGTGTCCCTCCTCTCGCAGTCTTTCTAGAAGTCCTACAAGGAACAGCATTTTCCCAGACTCCTGAATCAGAGTCTCATCAGAGATATGATCTATTTTATTGGTGCCTGAAAGCATACCTGCTTCACTCCCGTGATCCGCCTCGGAGTACTCCTGTTCTTCCAAGCCCAGCTGGATACATGCTCTTGCAGACAGAAGCCTGGGGTGGTCACACAGCTTCTTCAAGACAGTCAGCTCAGCCAAAGGGGATCGGGTTGTCATCAGCACTTCTTTCACATGATCCAGAGAGAGAAAGTTCCTGTAGATTTCTTCCTGCACTGGTGCCAAGTACACCCACACAACAAAGTCATTTTTCCTAGTGAGAGATGGCATGACAGGAGCACTGTTCTCACGTGGATCCTCAGGAAGAGGAGCGTCTGGTTTGTCAGCGTGATTGTTTTTGATATCTTGTTTGGTTCTTCTGAGGAAATACGGCTTTATAATTGTCATTAGATTCTCAGATATCTTTAGGCCCAGTGCTTTCTCGCCTGGAGTTGCATCCTTCTCCCTTGCCCTAGTAATAGGATTCTCATATTCCATTCTAAAAGTTTTGGCTGTTCCCAAGAGAGCACCTTGGCATGCAAAGTCAAATAAGGACCACATTTCCCGCAGGTTGTTCTGCACTGGGGTGCCCGTGAGGAGGAGGCGATGCTTTGCAGGAATCGCATAGACACACTTGGTCGTTTTGTTAGACGGGCACTTGATTTTATGCGCTTCATCGAGAATGATGTAGTCCCAGACAAACTCCTGCTCATGGCTGCTGGCAAGCTGCTTCCAGTTGTTAATGAGCATCTGGTAGCTCGTGATGATGATGCCGTTCTTCCTCTGGACCCTGTCCAGGTTCCTGGTGCGCTCCATCTTGCTGGCGCCGTAGAACTCCTTGACGCGCAGGCCGGGGGTCCAGCGAGCAAACTCCGCCAGCCAGCTGCTGACCAGGGTGGTGGGCATGATGAGCAGGACGTGCCGGATGAGCTCGGCGTCGAACATGCCCGAGAGAAAGGCGATGACCTGGACGGTCTTACCCAGGCCCATGTCATCTGCCAGAATGCCGCCGGGCCTGCCCTCCCGGTGCAGGCGGTACAGGAAGGCAACGCCTTCCCGCTGGTGCTGGAAGAGCTTCCCGTGCATCTCCCCGTAGATCAGCAGGCCGCTGCCGCACACGTCCACGAAGCCTTCCTCCTCCTCCTCCGCCGCCGCCACCGCGGCCAGCGCCTCCTCCACCCGCTGCATGCGGCCCCGCAGCTTCTCGCTGGGGCGGATGGCGGCCGCCAGCCGGAACAGCCGCAGCGCCTCCTCCAGCTCCCCGTCGCCCGCCGCCGCCTTCGCGCCGCTCACCAGCCTGCAAGACCCACCGTGGGCACCGACCGCGCCGGGGCTGCCTCCCCCCGGCCCGGCCCGCACCACCACCCCCGGGGCCTCCGCCACCCCACTCCGCCCCCGGGCCCACCGGGGCCCACCGACCCCCACCTCCCCTCCCCGGCCCGGCCCCGCCGCTCACCGCCGGTACCGCTCCTCCTCCTCCGGGGCCGCCATGGCGCCCGCGCTGCCGCCCTGCGCTTCAAACGCGAGCCTTCCCGTCCTGCCCCGCGCTGCCCCGGGGGACATGCAAATAACGCGGCCGACAGCCAATCAGCGTAGGGGAGAGGCGGGGCCTCGGGGCAAGTGACAGCGCGGGGCGGGGCTGCGCTGCTCCGCCCCTGCCTTTTGCTGGCAGCGGGGGGGACACAAGGGGCCAGCACCGGCCCTGCCCCCCACGCGTGGCCGGAGACGAGGCGCGGGCAGCCCGGGACGGCGGCACCCCGGGGGGAGCCTGCCCGGAGCCCGGCGGGCCCACAGCCAGGTCCGCGGTCCCCCACGCCCGCGCGAGGGCCCCGCCGGTGCACGCCCGAGTCCACGGAGCCCCGCCCCCCCGGTGCAGCCCCGCCCCTTCCCCGCCCCGGGCACGCCTCCTCCGCCACAGGCGCGCGTGGGGGCAGTCCGCCTGCCGGCAGGGGGCAGTGTGGCGGGCGGCGGGCGCCTCTCTGCGCCGCGCCGGTGATCAGCGCGAAGTCGCCGGGAGACCGAGGCGCCGCCATGGAGCCGCCCGCCGCGGCCTGGGGCCTCCTCGTATCCGCCGGGACCTGCCCGGGGCCGGGGAGGGGTGGGAGGGACCGGGCAGGCGGGGGGCCGGTGGGGAGGAGGGGGAGGGCAGTGGCGGCGGTTTCCTTAGCTGCGGCGCAGAGCGTTGCCGGCACGGAGGTGCGGGCCGGGCGGCGGGAGCCGTGCGTGCTCAGCCTGGGCCGGCGGAGCGGCCGCTACGGGTGAGTGCCGGGCCGCGGCGGGGGCTGGGGGCCGCTAACGGCCGCGCCTCGCGGAGAGGGGCCGGGGCAGCTCGGGTCTGGGTCGCTCGTCCCGGTAGCGGGACGCGAGGGCCCGGCCCGGCTCCGGTTGTCTGCCGGGCGGAGGCGCCGGCGCCGAGGCCGCTTGTGCCGGTGAGTCAGGCTGGTGCTGCCGCTGAGGGGGCTCGGGGGTGCGGGCGCCTTGTGCCGGAACGGCTCGTTTCTCTTCCACCGCCGCCGAGGCCCCGGGTCGCCGAGCCTGCACCGAGCTGGCCACGGCCGCCGCGACCGCCTCGGGAAGCTTAAAAGCCGCGGAGCTGCCGTGCGGGAGGGGGCCGGGAGGCAGAGCGGGCTCGGGCGGCCGCGTCTTCCCCCGGCGTTCTCCCTCCGGCGGGGGAGGCGGAACCCTGCGAACAGGGAGGGAGAAGCTTTGGGCGCTTCCCCCCGCGCTCCCCCGCTCCGCGGGCCTTCTCCGGGAGCCGGGGCCGCTGCCCCCCGACGCTGAATCTGCCCCGCAGCAGTGAAAGCTGAGCGGCGCTTACTTTCTCACCGCACGCTCGTATGTTTGCACCCACATCCTGTATGGCTCCGAGCTTTTTTTCCCTGTCTCGTCTCCGATCCCCGTGGTACGGCAATAGCAATCAAACATTGCGTTTCTCTGTAAATACAGCTCTTGTGACTATATTAACATTTGTCTGTGTGTGAGGAGGGACTTGTTTCTGTGTTTATACAAGCCTTTTTTTCTGTCTCCAGGATAGTTATCCATTCGCAGGAGAAAGAAAACTCTGATCCGGATTATATTCCCATCAACAGCCGCTTTAAATGCGTACAAGGTACTGACTCTCCTGGAGTGGGCTCTCTTGTGCTGGCAGGAATCCACTGCTGTTCATCGGCAAAACCGGAATTTTTGTGGTGTTTCTTGACCTGCCTCCTGAGCACCCGTATAGATTGAATGCTTCCCCGTGAAACTAAAACTCGCAGTTTATGGAATCCTGCTTCTTCCTCATCCGAGTGGGTAGTCTATCCGTGTCAGCATACAGTTGTGAGGAACTCGGCCGGTTCAGATGGGTGGTGGGCTTCACGCCATACAGAGCCAGCACGTTCAGCGCTTGTCTGCCATGGCTGACGTTTGGTGGCTGCTGATGTCTGTCTGTCTGTCTTCTCCATAAGGGCAAGAGTTGGGAGCTTTAGTCTGATTCCTGCATGTTTAGATCAAAACTTCTGTAAGGTCTGGCAAGCTGTCAGGTCCGAAGAGCCACCCGTGGAACAGGAAAGAGCTTTAGGCCTTGTCTTGGCAGAGCTTAAACAGCAGCGTGTGTCCCTGGGGCGAATGCTTGTTCAGGAATAAAAGCACCTCTTCCTGGATTAGCTTATACCCTTCTGTGTAATTCAGTGTGGTTCTGCCCATCATTTTTGCTGTGTAGACAAGCTCTGAAGTTCATTGTCAGGTTGGTCTTTCCCAAAGGAGCTACGCTGATGTGGAACAAACCATCCAGGTGTGCGAGAACTCTGAATATCAGGAGTCTCCCCTGTGGCACTTTGATTGTGGGAAATGACTGTCCAGGCTGGCCAGATGTGACCAGTCTTTCTGCCGGAGCCATTATTAATCGTGCAGATGTAAATTAAAGCTGTTTGTTCCTTTGTCAGGACTCTTTTTGTGGCTAGTAGCAGGCAGCATGCTTTTTTGAGTACTCAATTACTGCAGCATTCAGTGTGAACTCTTGATCCTGTTTTTCTCTTTTGCAGAGGCAGAAGAAACTCTACTGATTGATATAGCTACAAACAGTAAGTTTTATAACTGCAGTCACGTAGCTAAAGCTCCTTTCGGGAAGCAGGCTCCCTGTTGGGCACAGACGCATGCTTATTTTACCTACCATTTGATAACCTTCCTCCATACTTTTTGTTTGTCTTTAACCACGCAGGGATTGTATTTCCTCTAATGTTGTTGTCTGTCTCTTTTAGAGAGTCAGTTGCCATGACAGACATGGTCTTAGATGCCCAGATTGAAGTATTGGCAATCGGTCAAACTTTAACTTCTTGAATCTTTTCTCAAGGCCCTGCATTGCACTCTGAACCATTCTTATCTCCCTTCCGTTTCTTTGACCTGTACCTGAGCCTAGGTTACTATCTGCCTTTTTCAGTGTTGACAACACTCTGTCTAGTCACCAATTCTGTTTTCCCTTTCAAGAAATTTTTCGTACTGCTTTTAGAGCTCTTCTCTGCGAGATCGCAGTAGGGAGAAGTATTCCTAAAACCAGGAAAACACGACTGATGATACCCCAAGCGGGGGGGGGCAGATCTCAGAAGCACAGGGAAACTAGCTTAGGTGCAGATTTCCATTGGAAACAATAGCTGGAAGTTGGCTTTCGTTGATGAGCTCAAAGGATACCGAGAAAGCCTGGTCACTCTCAGGGCATAATATCTGTGAACCAGCCTTGACTGACTCTGTGAGTCTGTGTTTATGCCTGAAGCAGGCTGTAAGGTCCGGATACAAGGTGACGAGACAGCGGAGCGGCTCTTTGAAATCCCTGATGAGGAGCGTTGCTTAGGATTCCTTTCAGAGGTGCAGAGCATACAGGAAGGTAAGCAGAGCTATAGTTGTGTTTGCAAAATCCTCTGACTGCCAGCAGTTTCTGACGGGGCTGATTTTTTTTCCAGCCCACCTGAAAGCTTCTCTTCCTGAACCTAAGGACTCAGCCAGCTGGCACCAGGTGGAGAAGAACCTCCCAGGTCTATCCCAGGCCTCTTCTTCGGGTACTGAACTCTCGCCTTTGTGTGCTCTGTGGTCTGTAATGGGGCGCTCGGGGATGGGGAGCTGTGTCTGACCCTGCACTCAGCAGTCTGGCCTCTGCCCCATTTCCTCACTTCTCGTCACCCTGCACAAAGTAAAACATCTCGGTCCTTGGATTCTGTTGCCCTGGACCGTTCATTCGTTCTTGAGTGCTGTCGTCTGCCTAGTGCCTTGCTTTGTGTATGTTAAGCTCCCTCCTGCCTTGACTTGTGGTTAGTACCCCTTTCTCTCGTTCCCTGTGTCGTCAGAGTTGATACATTGCTATCATTTGCTTTTTCACTTTCTGTGGAGTTAAGCTGTTTTAAATTGTTTCTCAGGGCATTGTGCTTGTTTTTTTCATTATAGGAGCTCTGGGGTTTGAGGATGACTTCAACTCGCTAAGCCTAGAAGAGAAAAGAAACATGCAAAACCACCAAACGGGATCTCGCCGGGAACCCCCACCTCCTCCTGTGCCTCAAAGCAGACAGTAAGTAACGTGGTGAATCTGTTCCCTTTTTTCTTTGTCTTCCTGGACAGCAGACCCAGTTTTAATTCTGCTCTTGCTTCCTTCCTAGATTTCATCGAGAGAGAGAAGGTACATCAAGAGACCAGCCAAAAGTAACCAACACTATGCGCAAAATGTTTTTACCCAGCACCCAGTCGGGACAGAGAGAAGGCCTCATCAAACATGTGCTTGCCAAGAGAGAGAAGGCATATGTCAACCTTCACAACTTCAGGTTAGAGCTGTGACTGCGGAACAGTGTGCATAGAGACAAAGCTGTTTAATCTCTTCTGCGAACTCAAATCTAGCCCAGGTTTGAAATCTGACAAGTGCTGGTGTGTGGCCAGCGTGGGTGGCTCAGCGAGCATCGGTGCAGACTGAAAGTCGATAAGTGCCTGCCGTGCAGCTTCTCCGTTTGCATCTTTCCCCTATATGTGTGTCAGATCTCTTGACCCTCAAGTAAGACTGAAGCAGTTGGGCAGAAAGAGGATAAAGGCAGCCGTCCCACCGCACTGTCTTAGTGTTGCCCCACATGATATGATGTTAAAAGAGCCAGATGTTCGCTGGCCCCGGTGAAATGTCTAGTTTCGTAGCATTCTGCAAAATCCCCGAGACGAGTGTCACTGAAAATGAGCCAAGCCTAGAAGAATTTTCAGTTACCCCATAGCTGGCACGGCCCTGCGCGTGGACAGCTCACGTGTTGTGCCTGCTCCCAGCCTGAATACTGCTGTGCGTGCACCGGAGAGGCCGGGCTGGTGCGGTTGTTACTGTGTTTTCTAACAGTTCAGCTGCTTTTGTGTTGCAGATTTTTTGTGGGAACGTGGAATGTGAACGGGCAATCTCCAGACAGCGTCTTGGAACCCTGGCTGGTGTGCGACACAGAGCCTCCAGACTTCTATTGCATCGGGTGAGTAGCAATGACCTCGTATTTACTTACGGTGCTGGGTTTCTCGTTGCTCTTGCTTGGATACTGCTGGGCTGTATTTGTTTTAAGTTCCTGTCATGTTCTCTGAGGTTTCACAGAGCTGAGCTGGGTCTCAGAAGAGCTGTCTGAGGGGAAGGAGCCATTTGGAAGAGGCAGAGTATCGGGTTAATGAGGCTGGCATGACATAACAAAATAGATTTTTCTTGAGGCACCCACAGAGCTCTCTGGCTGTCCTCCACCTGAAGTAATACTTCTCAGAGAGATGGTTGCTGGAGTGTATTGCAATAGGGTCTCAGAGGCACAGTGGTGAAATTCTGCTGCTTTATTTAGCAAGTGGGAATAAGGAGCTTCTCTTCCAAGAAGAGCTGTTGCTAGAGGTTTCATGTTGGACCTTCCTGTAGAAAGAGGGTGATCTGCAGGAGAGGTGGGATGTGCTATGTTGGCTTCGTTTTTTAGGTTCCAGGAGCTGGACCTCAGCACGGAGGCTTTTTTCTACTTTGATTCTGCAAAGGAGCAAGAATGGCTGGCTGCTGTGGAGAAGTCCCTGCACCCTCAGGCTAAGTATAAGAAAGTGAGTTCTGTTTAGCGTTGTGGGTTCTTGTCATAGAGTTGGCATGACTGGGGGGAAGAGAGAAATGGGCTTCCCCTTTCCTCACCTGCCCCAAAGAGCGGTGATTGGAGAAACCAAGGATGTATACTTGGCATGTGTGTACCTGTGCATGTGTCAAGTATGCCTAATTAAATCTGGAGAGTCTATTTCTGCCCCACAGTTGTAGCGGGATATTGTACTTTGAAGTATAAATTTATAAAGATAGGGATCAAAATAACTTTATAAAATACGAGGTAGGTGTCAGGGAAGTAGTATGCTCAATAAAATCATAGCAGGGGGTCAAATTCTTTATCTGTGTTACTCTCTCACCCTTGTATTATAGAAGCAAGGTGTGTCTTGAGCCGGTAAATTAAATTAGTAGCTTTTCCTTGAAGGAATGGGATAATCTATGAGGCAAAATCTTCCAGAGGCTGCTGCCTTGGGACAGAATTGCTTCAGTTGTGGTAGCAGGACTTTATTCTGGCTGGTTTAGAGCAAGCCGTTGTTTTTTATCACTGCTGTAGCAAGACTTTCTGCTGTAGATACCAGCCCTAAATACATTAACTAGTTTCCCCTTCCTCCTTAGCCCATGTGTTTGCTGTCACACCCCTGTCCTGCTTGCTTTGAGTTGAGCTCAGTGGCATGTTACAGGTAATCACAGCAGGAAAACAGAGCACCTTGTTGAACTGAGATTCATCGAGACGGAGCCAGGGGTCATGACCTGAACTGCGGAGAGGCTCGTGTTTCCGTCCCTTTGCTTTACCTGAGTTTTAGGTGAATTCCTCCCACCTTCATGAAAGGGAGAGAACAGGGCATGGCCGCAGGCAGGGGGAAGTGACTGAAACCGTAGATAAGACTTGCGGTTGCATGCAACTTCCACTCCTGCACAGTGGACTGAGTACTTGGGCTCTTCCGGTTGAATTCTCTGATTTCAGCTTCTTCCCTCGCTACGTAGACTTAATCCCAACACATCTTAATGTTTTTATGCCTCTAAAGTGAGCGTGTAGACTGTGCTCAACAAGATTAGGCCTTGTCGCTGGCTTTCAAAGTTGTGACCCCACCGTTTTGAAGGTACGGGGAGGTCATGGACTGGGAAGTGCCTTGGCTTAGCATGTGTAAAAGAATCAGCGGCAGACCCGAGATCCCTGCGGGGACAGTGCACGTCAGCACTGTGTATCACCTGTGGGTTGAGCTCTGCAGCAGAGGAGAACCTCTTAGCTCCAGAAAGAGACTCTTCACACTAGGGAACAAGTGTTTTCTGAAAAGCAAACGGTTGGTATAGCTCGGAGGTGGCTGCCTTTTGATACCCCATGTGTCAGGCACGTTTGCCTCAGGAAATAGGAACTTTTCTGTTCATTCGCCTCTGGTGCGTGTCACTGGCTCCGCTGTAGTTCTGACTAAGCAAAGGTGAGCACCGACTCCCAGCTGGACCTGCAGCCCGGGGCGACAGCCGTAGCCAGCAGCTCTCTGCGACATGCCTGACTAGAGCACTCGGTATCTTCCTCTGGTTGTTTTGCTGACTAGAGCGCAGCTTAGTGTAAAAGGCTGAGACTTCACAAGCAGATCTGCTACGTGTTTATTAAGTTTCTGTTACCTCACAAGACAGCCCTGTTTGTAGGGAAGCACCAGAGTCGGGAATGTAGTGAGCTCAGCATAGCTGATGGCTACTGGGGGATGATAGATTGTCCTCCAGAAGCTTGCTTTGGGAGAGGAGGTCCTTTGGGCGGTGTTGCAAGCAGGGATTGAGTACAAAACATGATGAGGGATGGGGAGAGCCAGAGAAGCAGGACACCAGGTGGATCAGGCAAATCAGAACTGCATTTCCACTGCCTTTCTGGGAACTCAGGATCACTTTTATTTTTGCAGGTGCAAATGGTCCGTCTAGTTGGGATGATGTTGCTCTTATTTGCTAAGAAGGATCAGCTGAGCAATATCAGAGAGATCATGACGGAGTCTGTGGGCACGGGAATCATGGGAAAGATGGTGAGTCACCCAGGCCAATTTGTTGCTTCCGTGTATCCATGCAAGAAACGGCACAGTCTGGTTCTGTTCACCTGTCCCTGCCATCCCCGTCTCCTCCCTGGTGCCTCATCTGCAGCCTTCTCTAACGACCGCTGGTACCTGCTCTCCCCAGGGCAACAAGGGCGGCGTGGCGGTGAGGTTCGTGTTCCACAACACGACCTTCTGCATTGTCAATTCCCACCTCGCTGCTCACGTGGAGGACTTCGAGCGGCGAAATCAGGATTATAAGGATATCTGTGCTCGGATGAGTTTTGTAACCCCTGATGATAGCCTACCTCAGCTCAACATCATGAAACACGAGTAAGTTTATTTTGCTCTTTTCCCTTTTGAAGTAGTGTTGAATAATCCAAATCAAGTCAGAATCACAGCAACAGGAGATTTTGTGCAGATAACTTTTCTGGCTTAATAATATAAGTGAAAATGCCAAGGCCTCTGGTGTGCTAGAGCTCCTGCAGTCAAAATACGTGGTCACCTTCTCACTGCGGTGGCTTGTGCAGCCTGTCTCTAACGGCCCTTTCACTGCATGTCGTGTATAATACTTCCATTTCAGCCGGCACCATTCCTGAGTCAATGGCTGAATGTTATGGGGCTGGAAGAAACTGAGGGGTTTTTTGTGACGGGAAATGGGAGTATGAGTAGGGGAAGAAAAGGGATAGCAGGATAGGCAGAGGGTATGCTGTCTAGGCTTTTTTGAGTAACAAGCGCTTACGATTGCTGTTTCAGTTTCTTTTTAAACTAATTGTATGATACGCAGGCAGTACTTGATTTTCTTTTTTTAACTATTATTATTTTTAATGATGTGACACTGGTGCTGAATATTCCAGCTCAAACTCAAACATGTGTACAACAAAGTATGTAAATTAAGTTTTCTTAAACCTGATACAAATGATTAACTACTTCTGTAGCTAATATTTAAGCCATTTAAAAACTGAAAATAAAATGTAGAGTGGATTAGTACAGAAAGAACTTAAAATATTAGATTATCCTTGGTAATCCACTAATGGAAATTTTGAGGTTTGACTATAAACAGGAAGAGGTTTGATAGTAGAGAGGGGTTTAGATTTTAATCTTTAAATGAAACCTTTATGGAGTAAAGAGTGAATACCACAAGCGTTTCTTTAGCTGCTGGGAATGAGAAGGTTGTAGGTCTCTTCAAAAGCCCAGAGAGGAGCAGAGTAAGAGCAGGTGCTGAGGAGGTGTGGCTGATGGGTGAGACAGGACAACAACATTCTGGAGGTCATAAACTCAACAGGAACCTAACTCTGCTTTTGCCAATTTTGCATCAGTCAGTCTTTACTAGGTAGGTGATACGGTGGTGGCCTGATCTGGCTGAAAGAAAGGCCGTGGAAAACGAACTGGTAAGACCATGGTATCACAGGAGGTATGAGCATGCAGATACACGCGCATCAGCCTGCCGAACTGGTTGACAAGCAGGCTCTGCTTAACGAGCTCTGCCGTTTCCCTCTCCGTTGCCCTCTTCTGTACACAAGAAGAGCTGGAATGGATTAGATGGATTTTGTGCAGCTTGAGAGGTTATGCAGCTTGGTGAGATACACTGGTTTCACCTCATTAGAGAGTTGGTGGTGTTCTCAGGCTTTTTTCAGACTGAGGCAAACTCAAGTATCTCCCATTAAGCTGTCTTCATTCCTATGTGGGATTCCAAAGGAGATGGACTTAGGACTGTAGTACCTGCTGCCACTAGAAATTTCTGCCGTTAGACTCAGTCTTTCATGTCTCCTTTTGTCTTCCATGTGTCTCAACCTTAATCACCAGCAACCAACCATCTATTCTCCTGCGCCCCTTCTTCCCCGTGTGGCCTGCGATACTAACCACTGCCTCTTCTTTTCCATGTTTGTCTTTGTTTTCAGTGTTGTCATCTGGCTAGGAGACTTGAACTACAGGCTTTGTCTCCCTGATGCCAGTGAGGTGAAAAGTCTTATCAGTAAGAATGAGCTTCAGAAATTGCTGACGTACGACCAGGTCAGTGAACTCCGCTTACGTTTGCTCCGTACTTGTGAGGTCATCTTGGTTTAAGATGTGCCTATGCTTGGAGGAGCTGGCAGACACTCTGCGATAAGTGTCTATAGACATAGGCGCCTAGACAGAGCTCGGGGTGTCCTGGTGACATCAACCCCCTAAACAAAAATAGATTGTACGTGATACCGGGGTTAATTGGATGACTCGGGCAGTTACGGTAGAAGTGTCTTTGCATCTCATTGGAGGAGTTCTCTCTTACGTACAAACTACAAGCTAGAACACAGGAGTTTGTAACAGCAACAAAGGCTGCTGTAATCAGTGTTCTGGAAGAGGTATTGATTTGGAGACCAGCGCTTGTAGCCAAGGCTCTCTGCTCAGCCAGTTTGACCTAAATTCTGTGCTGTGGTCTTCCCCGCTCAGCATTTCCTTGCAGCACACTGAAAACCGAGACAGCACCAGATGTGCCTTTTAAGATGAAGGATTGTACCTGTGAAACACGAACAGAAATAGTGTAATATCATCTCTGACACACAATTTAACAGTAAATCTGATTGATTCTGTTCTGTAGCTCATTTCCACTGTACTGCAGAGCTTCATGCAGAAAACAACTGTAGCTTAGATTTTTGTGAAGAAAACTACTAGGAAATTTTTTGGAAGAGTAAATGAGAAAAAGAAAGTAGTGTCAGGTTGTCAGCCAAGCACACTCCTGGAGGCTTTTGCTAAAATGATTGGCAGTGAAGAATTAATGATATTGATGCTTAAGCCTGAAAACTGATGAAGGCATTTAGCACAAGTGGAGCAATTAGTGTTTCCCTTAACTATTGTTTTATGCTGTCTGCATGGTCTGGTAAGCAGCGTTGTGGCAATTTATATTCAGTCTGTTTAGAAAACATTCCACTGATGTGTTGAATTTTTACCTTTGTTAAAGGTATAAGGTCTGAGAGGCAGTTTGGGGGATGTCTGGTGAATCCCAGGGCCACCGGTTGCCGTTGCTCTGCCTATAGATCTGCTCTCTGACACTGCTCTGTGTGTGGGGGTGGTTGGGGCGGTTTGTTGTTTTTGCCCTTTTTTAAAAAAGTGTTCTTTTTCTACTTTAGCTGAATATTCAACGCACTCAGAAGAAAGCATTTGCAGATTTCACCGAGGGAGAGATTAAATTCATCCCCACATATAAATATGACTCTAAAACAGATCGCTGGGACTCCAGGTAAATCAGCTGCCAATGGACATATTTACCTATGACATAAAAAGCATTTTCTCACAAAACTTGATTTCCTGCTTCCTAGAGCTGGAAGTACCTCTCAGTGTTATGGTGATGGCTGGAGTGCACAGACAAGTTTGTACTCCTTTGTCTCCCCTACTTTCTGAAATAAGCAGACCCTGTATAGGTTGACCAGGCACATGCCTTAAACCTGGGTTGCTGCTGAAGGTGGGTAAAGCGTGGACTCGCAGGTGGCCCTGCACTGGAGGGTCTTCTCTGCTACCAGGGACAGACAAATGGTATAAAAGGAATTGAAGAGATAAGGAAATGCTGTCTCTGAGTCATCCTGTCCCCTGACTTGCACACCCACAGGGGTGGCTATGCTGCGATAGCAGCAGTGGTTCCTGCTTGCTGCTCTTTGCTTGGTGCCTCCCACAGACATTTATGCATCTGCTGCAGAAGCTTGCTCTAAATGGAGGAACTCCCAAGAAGGAGTTTCAAACCATACAGCGCTTGGATTTTACTCTGCCTATATTTATGAATCAGCACAGTAGTTAATCTGGAGGATAAGCCAGGATTCAGACTTCATAACATAATAGTAATAGCTGAGTAGACTTTCCGTAGTGGAAACAATAAGAGATGGGTCAGATTGTAGTGGGCAGAAAGATCTGGCAGCAAAAGAAACTAGTGCAGCTTGGGTCACAGTACACATGGCTTCAGGCTGTGGAAACAGTCTTGTCTGAGTTTATTTTGTTCCCTGATGCTGGAAAGGACGGGAATTTTAGCTACTGTATAGGGAGAAGTGAAGAGAGCAGAAGAAATGACATAGTATTCAAGTTGAGGGAAGTAATAGGAGTTCATCCCGTCCCTGCTGATGCAGTCATTGATGGTGGGGGTGGAGGGAGCTGCCTGGCTGGGAAGAGGAACAGCTTGAATGGTTTATTGGGATTGTTGGACTTCCCTGGTAACCTGTTACTCTTTGTAGTGGAAAGTGTCGTGTGCCAGCGTGGTGTGATCGAATCCTTTGGAGAGGAGGGAACATAAATCAGCTCCGGTATTGCAGTCATATGGACCTGAAGACTAGTGACCACAAGCCAGTCAGCGCACTTTTCCGCATCGGGGTAACTTTTTTTATATGCTAGGGTAGGATCACAATATTGTCATGCATTCCTTCGAGAGGTGGTTATATAGTCAAGGCACCTCTGCTAAAGCTGTTGCAAGAGGACAGAGTAAATAAAAATAAGGTGTGTCCCCTGTGTAGGTGTGCTGCTGTTTGGCAGCCGTGCAGCCTCGGCTCAGCAAACAACTCGGCAGCCGTGGTCTTCGTGTGCAATGCAGCTGAGCTGTGTAGCACTGGGACGGTGTTATGCCACAGTAATGCAAGAGTTTACCCGAGCAGGCGCGGTCATGTAGTGAACAGAAAGGCATTCCCATTGACTGCTTTAATGATGCTGCTTAGCTCCTGGGGTATAACCCATGGTATCTAGTACTAGAATGGGTGGGCTACTGTTCTCTCTTCTCCGCAAGGAGACATAGCAGGAACCTGTAAATGGTTGTGCCTGCTGTTGCAATGTTGCCTCTGATGTGTTAAGAGAGTGTGTCACTGGTTCACATCTGAATTTCTTTGGTGGTGAATGGCTGGCAGCAGATTTGGGTTTCCTAGCTTACTGAATAGAGACAGTCTGTGTCCATTTTTGCTACCTCCTGCTGCCTAGGTACCTCAAGTCTCCTTAAAGGAGAGCCCTTCTCCTCTTCCTCTGGAGAATCACGAGTAACGCTATGGGATGCCAATGCTGTCCCACAGAGATCACCCCCAGTAATCTCCCAGTAGTGTGATCAGTGGCCAGAAAGACCCTAGTAACATCTGTAGGGGTAAAATATGTGTAAAGTTGCATGTGCAGCTTGGAGGTGCACCCATGCGTGCAAATTCTCTTAGCCTTTCAGCTGCGCATAGCAAGTGCTTAGAGAAATATTTCACTTCTGCCGTTTACTCATGATCAAAAGAGTTCTTGTGAAGCTGGTCAGAAACTTTGAGTGTTTTCTGATCTTCCACAGGTAAAGGTTGTGGATGAGCAGAAGTATCGGAAGTTGTTTGAAGACATCGTTCGTATAATGGACAGAATGGAGAATGACTTCCTTCCTTCGCTGGAGCTAAGCAGGAGAGAAGTGAGGATGAAACCGGAATCATTGTCCGCTTCCCAAACACGGCAGCCTTAGAAGTGCTAGAACTACTTTTAAAGACTTTGATTCAGTAAACTGGATTATAGGAAATTGAACTTCATCCATTATGTTATGATCAGGAATTGGATTA
This sequence comes from Mycteria americana, assembly GCF_035582795.1. Lineage (NCBI taxonomy): Eukaryota > Metazoa > Chordata > Aves > Ciconiiformes > Ciconiidae > Mycteria > Mycteria americana. The sequence goes on along the minus strand of NC_134374.1, from coordinate 12,784,665 downwards.
GAAGGGACATCTTGTCTTGGCTTCTTGGCAGGTCTTCTGTTAGGAGTTCTGCATTGTGTGGGCACTTCTCAGTCATGGGTTGCCACTGCAGGGTCTGGGTGCCTATAGCTGTGTGTCCCATCGTGGCCACTACTGTGATTTGTGTTTTCTCTTTTCTCTGCAGTTTGAATTTGAGAATGTGAAGTTCCGTCAGCTGCAGAAGCAGAAGTTCCAGATCACCAATAACGGGCAGGTCACCTGTCACTTCTCCTTCATCCCAAAGCTCAATGATAGCCACTACTGTAAGCCATGGCTTCGGGCCGAGCCTTGTGAAGGTTACTTGGAGCCAGGTGAGCTTTACCGCAGTTTCTACAGTGTGTACTGGTGTAGACTGTCACCCCATCTCCATTCAGTCCTTCCCGTCTTTCCTGTGTCTCACCTTTCTTGCCATCATCCTTGTCTTTTGTCTTCTCAGTTGTGTGGCCTTTGTCCCTGCCACTGTTTGTTTGTCCCTGTCATCCCTTTTGGAGAGTGTCTGTGTGTTCTTGAGAGCTCCTGTCTGTTGCAGACGAGAGCATGGACATCTCCCTGGACGTGTACGTCAGTAAGGACTCAGTAACCCTTCTGAACTCTGGCGAGGATAAAATTGAGGATATTCTTGTCCTTCACTTGGACCGAGGGAAGGACTATTTCCTTACCATCAGTGGGACATACCTGCCCAGCTGCTTTGGCACCTCCCTGGAGGCCTTATGCCGAATGAGACGACCGATCCGAGAAGTTCCAGTCACCAAACTCATTGACCTGGTGAGTAGCAGCGTTCTGGAGCAGCTCCCTTAACAGGGAGAGAGCATATTCCCTTCTGCTTACTCCTAAAAGCAGGAGTAACGCCTTCAGCTTGGGTCAGCTGTGCAGGCTCTGAGCTGATTTACTTTTTTTAGAGCTCTTTTATTATTTCCCTTCACCACAGCCAATGGCTTTTGACAGCCTGTACTTTATCCCCTGTTTCTGAGTAGGTTCTAAATATTGTTTGGTGGGACAAAAAAGTGATCCCAGCACCTTGTGTTTTGTGTTACTGTCATGTTGGTACTGGCGGGCTCCGCTGGGTGCCACTGGTGTGTCGTAAGAGGTATGATTGAAATGCTCTCCTCCAAGGTGCCTAGGCTGCTTCTGCAGTGACGAGACCTCCAGGATCCTTTTCCTTCTGGACGCATGTGGCGTTCGCACTGCTCAGGGGAAGGAACAAGCAGGAACAGGAGGACCGAAGAAAGGACTTTGATGCTGTTAGGTGTACCAATGAGTACAGCTCAGCAAATGGCCAGTCTCGCAGCCTCTCTGGCCAGTTCCTCTCACGCTGACCACAGTGAGCAAGCTCTTCCGTGGTGCAGAGATAACTGTTCCTCTCCCCAAGCTTCACGGGCCCCCAGCATCAGTGTTCATCCTTCTGAAGCCACTTGTGTGCATGTGAGGGGGTGCAATCGTGCCCTAGTCACCTTTTGTCTTTTTGGCATCTCATGGCTGTTTCCGAGATTAAGCCCTATTTTGGGGATCTTAATTCTTGTTTTCGGCCTGGGTTCATTCCTCTCTTCTGATGGCCTTTCCTGGCCTTGCTTCAGTGAGGTTTAGCAGTTCCTGAGTTTTAGTCTATTTACCCATTCTTGTTTAGCCAGGAAAGCCTTTTTTTTTTTTTTTTTTTGTTCACCTGAAAGACTAGCCCAGTTCTTTTAGTCTCTCTGACATATGATACCTTTCCTCTCTTCTCATATCTTGCAGTCTCATCCTTACACGCACTTTTTTTGTCCAGCAAGCTGCTGCTTTTTCACATCTGTAGATTTGACAGCTTCCAATCCCATCCGCTTACACTTCTTTCTCTTCCCTTTAGCAGTTGCAACATGCCTCTTGCTGCCTCTTCCAGTTCCCACCTTTTGTTGTAGGTGTCTACTTTTCTCACAGGCCCAACGTACAGAAAGGCCATTTTTATACCAGAATTTTGATTTTGTAATCACAAGATCAGGCTAAGCAGAATCCAGGTGGCAAGATACAGTGTTTGCCTCCTCGCTTCAAGCAGCTAATCCAGGCCTCAGGCTCCTCATACTTTTCAGGATTCAACTGAAAGTCAGTCTTGTTCTAGAAATGTGTTGAACTTGGTCTGGAGCGTTTCATCAGTCTTGGTGGCTTTTCCGCCTGCTTTTTCCTGCTCAGTGCTCAGCACTGACTTCTTGCTTGATAGATGGGAACTTGGGCCTAGACTTTTAGCTTCTGCCCTCACAGACACACGCTACTGCTTTTCTAAGTGTACTTTGAGGCTTTTTCTGCTTCCTTTAGCTATAGGTTTCCTTCTTCTGTTATTCAGTGAAACCTATAGAAGTACAGGAAGCAAAACAATCGGAGAAGAGCACCCTGTCCCAGTATCTGCAGCAAAGGAACAGTCTCTTGTGTCAGTGAAGGTCAGTGCGACTGCAGTACTTCAACTGGAGCACGTTAAGCAAGCTCAAGGAATACACAATGTGTAACGGCCCAAAGCAAAATTTAGTCACTTAGCTTATAAAGCTACTGTCATGTTAGAGCTATTTTAGGTCTGTTGGTTTTGATCATACCTGTGAGTTGAGAAATTCTCGGACACAGGACAAGCTGAGTGCTTTCTGCAAGGGAGAGTGGTGCACGTGCTAACCACTCTGCAGCCCCGAAGCGTTTTGGTCTAGTTATGTGTATTTAGCTGATGTTTAGGCTGTGTGCGAGGAAGGCAGCGTGTTTGTGTATGAAGAATCATTTTCCCTCCTGCACTTACGTAGCGTTAGGGCTTGTCATTCACTGCATCAAGCATTTTTCTCAGCCTGGCTAGACTGTATCTGTTGTCTTCAGCAGAGGGAGGGCTGGAGAATGCAGGTCAGTAAGGGTCTGAGAGGCAGTTTGATGCAGGATAGCAAAGTGTAGGCAGGAGCTTGTTTGAAAATGGCTCTCCTACTTCTGGGAGAAGCTGCTGACACTTGAGCATCTCGCCTTTGGGATTTCAGTATTAGTGTCTCATCCTATTTTTTTCTTGGGATCCTACTGCGGGCTTTAAAAAGCCTCTTGAAGAATCTTTGTCAGGAGCAGGTTAGTCTCACGGAGCTAATCGTGCTGAACGCTACAGGAAGAGAGGTGAACAGCAGGGCAAGCAGTCAGGTAGGTGGTAGTGAGACTGTTGAGATGACTCACCCAGTTATGAAACGAGCCTCTCTCCTGTGCAGCGTGGCTATCTGGCATCCCAAACCTGTGACTGCGGTCCCTCCCCCTGTGCCTCGGAAGAAGGACCCGCGCCAGCTCCTGTTTGGAGCAAGCTGTTCTCTGCAAGAGGCCAGTCTGTCGTGGCTGTGTTAAAACTCAGTGAGCCTCCGAAGGAAGCAGGCACTGCAGAAGTCGCAGGGGAGCCCGAGATGCTGCTCCCTCCCAGGCATGCCCTGTGCCGTGGCGGCTGCAGCTATGTTTCCAGCTCAGCCCTTGAATGCATTTTGGTTGCTCCCACCCTGAAAGGTCAATTCGCCGAAACTCAGCTTGGGCAACCTGCTTCTATTTCCTCCTGCAAACTCCACTAAAGAGTGTCTTACGCTGCCAGCCTGCACTGTGCTGGTAAACGGATGCTGTGTTTCAGGATCGCCTGAGGGATTGGACATGCAGCCTGGAGGGGGCTTTGGCATGCTCCTCCTTGCAGTGTGTTAATGCTATTAGGTTGAGACAGACGAGCAGCCTGGGGTTTTGAGCACAAACACTCATTTCCCTGACTATACACAAAGCTGCTTAGGGGGCCTGTTAGCTCCACAGCTGCCACACACTCAGAAATACAGATTTAGCCTAGTGAATGTTTTATCTCTGGCCTGGTCACAAGGGAAGATGGCTGAAATAATACAGGGATATTTATTTCTGACCAGGAGGATTCAAGAAGGGGAACTTCTCCCTGACAGACAACTCTCATCTGCCTCTGGCCTGACTGTTTGCTAGATCGTGAACAGTGCTGCTGCAAGGCCCCTTTGAGGAGTTTGTAGAAATCCTGACAAGGTTGTGCATCATGTGAGCAGGATTTTTGCTAAATGGCCCACAAATCTCTCACCCCAGGTTTAACTTTGGCCATGTCAGCAAAATGTGTGAAGGACCTGGCGTTCAATGGGTTCTTGTAATGCAAATTAGGTTTCTGCTTAATCTGAGAGTGCATTCTCTTAACGATACTTTTTCCTCTTCTTTCTTTCCCACTGCTCTCAGGGAGAAGACAGCTTCTTAGAAAAGGTAACACAATTGCTGGGGAAGTCTGCTTCTCGATGACTTGTCTGTAAAGAATGAGAATTTTCCCCTTGTTTTCTGCTGGAGGGAAGGGGAGGTGGGTCCAGAGGGAGCACTTCTTCCAGCAAAGCCTCTTAGCACAGCTGTGGGCTAGATGAGAACGTGTAGGAGCACAAAGTGACCCTGTAGCCAAGATGGGCCAGCCCAGCTGAGCTGCTTAAAGCTCACCAAATTTGCTTTGGGGAAAAAAACCCACTCTCCTGGTCCTAGGAGCAATGATAGATATTTCCAGAAAACATTGGCAAGCTTTGACATATCTGAATTAGGTCTAACCATGCACATAAGACGGGGTTCACCACAGCACCCTCTTCAGACACGTGGGGAACAGGCTGAATTAGAAAACTGAAGTCTTTTGCTCTTTCCATCTTGGTGTGTCCTTATGGGGGCTGAGGGAGGGCCTCGCATGGGAGACCGACGTTCCTCTGCCTCCTCGAGCCGCAGAGCTTGGGCTGCTGGCTCTCTTAGCCCCTGATGCCTGAGCAGGATCGCTGCTTTACTTTGCGCTCGTGCTCTGCGCTGGAGGCCACGCGAGTCAAATCCGTCATTCCGAGAGCAAGAGGGAGATGCTGGTGTGCGTGTGGCAGCGTTGTTCCTGCTCTCCCTGCGCCGGCTCAGATGTTTGGTAACTTGTTTGAGCTGTGCAGGCTCCCTGGGCTGGGTGACTGGTCCCTCTGCAGGCTGTCAGTGCAGTGACAGGGCAAAACAGGAGAGGGAATGGACGTCCCCTCTCCAGGAGGGGATTGAACTCGGGTGCTGGACCAGATAAAGCTCCCAGGCTCCTTCCTAGCAGCGGGGAAGGGAGGAGTTTGGTGCCTGCCTCCTGGGAACATCCTTTTGCAGAGCATCTTCCTTCCCGCGGGCAGCACACGGACGTGCCCTGCCTTGCACGGGGCAGGAGAGGGCGCTCGGTGCCTGGCCAAGGCACACGGAACACCGAGGGCCCAGCGCCACCGCCTCCTTCTCCTCCTTCTCCTCCTTCTCCTCCTTCTCCTCCTTCTCCTCCTTCTCCTCCTTCTCCTCCTTCTCCTCCTTCTCCTCCTTCTCCTCCTTCTCCTCCTTCTCCTCCTTCTCCTCCTTCTCCTCCTCTGCTCTAAGCAGCCAGGGTCTCCTGCCTTGGGAGTCTCCGCAGCTCTCCAAGTCATGCCGAGGGCAGCCTGGCCGAGTCGAGTGCTGCTCTGGCATTGGCTCCAGTGCTGCGATGTCCTGACGTGGGGATTTTCTGTTGAAGAGCCCTTAGCTCTCAGAGAGGGTCGCAGCTCTCACCTTTTTCCTTAGAGGAAAGTTGTAGCGCGCTTGCCTAACATGCTGCTTCCGAACCTTCCCTGTGCGTTTGCATGAGCGAGGCAGACGTGTAGCCGTGACCCAGCGTCTGCCAGCTGCGTAAAATCTAGTGGTGTGCAGGGCAAAGCAAAGCTATACTGTGCTGTGTGGCAAGCGTGGCTATTGCCTGTGCCAGCGGGGCTCGTGCCAACCTGAGGTGTCTCTGGGTGCACCGGGGGAAGCCGAACCCAGCCCCAGCTGGCTGTGAGTGATTGTGTGTGCTGCAGAGGGACACCGATCGCGGTTGTCACGTAAGCTGACAGCTGAAATGAAGTGCTTTGCGTTTGGCTTGTGGCACTCCTCTGCTGGCGTCCTCGGGTTGTGTTCCTGCTTGTGCTGGTCTCTTCTGGGTGCTTCTGCTGAATGTGCTTTGGGAGAGCTGTGCGTGGCATCCTCCTTGGGAGCACACAGGAACATGGGCGATCATAAAGTGAGAGTAAAACCAAGCAAAAGACATTGATCCCGTTGAAGATTGGTGTGATGGAGATTTCTGAGCAGTTGAGCTTGTCAGCTGCTTTGCATGAGTAAGTGGGAAAACGTGACAATGGTATCAGGGTAGTCCGTGTTCAGCAGAGGCCTCTCCTTAGGAAAATGAGGAAAGAAACTTTAGAAAATGGGGCTGTTGGAGAGCCCAGAGGGCAGGCACGGTCAGAGCACACAGGAGTCAGGAAAGGCACGTCCTTGACTCTGCGTGCAGAGGAGATCAGCTGGATGAGCGGGGCGCGGCGGCTGGATTTAACCTCAAATGTGGAAGCTGACGCGGCAGAAGGACTCGTCGTGCCCCGGTCCTCCGGAGTGTGGGGTGCGGGGTGGGAGCTGTGACTTGGACGGGCCACCTTGGCCAGCAAGAGACCCGTCCTGTGGGAGCTGGTGTGGCCGAGGCTGTCTTCTGCGGTTTCGCAGTGGACCGGGCAGGTTGTTCTGTGGGGCAGCAGGAGGGAGTGGAGCTGGGACCTACGGAGCGATGGCTCTGTGCTGGAAAAGCAAGTAAGGGCCAGATGGGTGCTGGGTCCTGCTTCTTCCCCTCTCCAGGCTTTCTTTACCAAGGCCCTTCCAGAGGGACGGAGGTTTCCCTGAAACCTTGTGTGCTCTTTGCCACCAGGAGAAATCTGTTCTGCCGTTGGGCTCCCCGGACAGCGAGGAGGCAAGCGGGATGCCGCTGCAGGTGCCGAAGGAGATCTGGCTCTTGGTGGACCACTTGTTCAAGCATGCCTGCCACCAGGTGAGGGAGAGGGCTTCTGCCGTGCTGGGAAGCTCTGGAGAGCTTGGTGACCTGATTCATCGCTAGCACCTGGAGGTCAACTCCAGTTTGGTATTTATAGGGCAGGGCTTTTCCCCTGTGCTTGCGGCACGGGCTGGGGGTACCAGCTTTCACCCCGCTGTCGCTATGTGCCTCGGCCTTTGTGAGGAAGGTGACTTTGTGCATCCCTGTGCTGCTTTTGGCAGGAGGACCTGTTCCAGACTCCAGGCATGCAAGAAGAGTTGGAGCAGATCATCGACTGCCTGGACACCAGTATCCCCGAGACAATCCGTATCCTTGCTGTGCCTGACTTTCCCAGGAGCCTGCTGGATCTCAGCTCTGCTGGGAGAGCTCACTCCCCGCAGAGCTTGTCTGCGACCTTTAGCTGGCAGGGTCCCTACTGGGGGGTCGGCTCCCCTCTGTTCCCCCAGAGATAACAGCTCTTGAAGCTGAACGTATGCTGGCTAAAGCAGCCACAGGGCCAGAGCTCTGGAAGCTTCCGCAAGGCTGTGCCAAGCGCAAGAGCTGATGAGGGTCAACACTGGGGAGCATGATCTGGAGAAGGGGCTAACGGAGCAGAGGACTTCTGGGGGGCTGGAGGGTGGGCAAACGCAGCGCAGGGTGGATGGAACAGCATTTGCCGTGGATGGGGGACAGCAGAGGAGGAGGAGGGCTTTGGTGTCAGGGAGCGGTTAGGCAGGCAGAGAACTTGCAAGACCTGCAAGGAGGAAGCAGAGACCTGCAAGGAAGCACCTGGGAAGGAGGAGAGGCAGGGAGCAGACTGGGGAGGGAGGTGGTCCCTCTGCTCTGCATGCCCCTTGATTCCCACCGGTCCAGCGGGCAGTAACCACTCTGTGGCTGAAGCACTCCTCATCTTCCTGGAGGCTCTGCCAGAGCCAGTGATCTGCTACGAGCTGTATCAGCGGTGCCTCGACTGGTCGCACAACAGCCGGCTGTGCCGACAGGTGCCGTGCTGCCCCGGTCCGCTCGCCGCAGGCTCGGGGCAGCTCTCCCGGCTGCTGTGAGCTCTGCCTTGGTCCTGGGGCTTGCCGGGTCCCCCTCCCTTCCCGTGAGCTGGTGATGGGCTTTGGGAGCAGGCCCTTGGAGGTTCTTTGCCGTGGGCAGGATGACCTGGGTGCTCTGGCAGTGCTTTCCTGCCCCAAGGTCGGCACTGCGGTGTCTCCCAGCAGTCCTGGTGGCTTCCAAAGAGGCCCCAAGTGTGCCCTGTGTCACCCTGAGCACATGGGGAATAGCGGCCCCGGGGAGTGGAAGAGCCTCCGCTGTCTTGAGAGCTTGAGAGCTCAGAGCTGCAGTTCCTGTGCTTCCCTTAAGGACTATGACTGAGTGGCTCTTAAAAATAGCTGGTGGGGCGGCAAGCAAGGCCAAGCACGTCCTTGGGCAGAGGAAGAAGTTTTGGGGCACGTTTTCAGTACTGGTGTCAGGAAACCTCTTGTCCTGGTCCTCGTGCTGCTGCTGTGCCAGGGGGTGAGAGCTGGGATCCGACTGGAAACGAGCAGGAAGCATCCCCAGGGCAGCGGTAGGTTTTGCCTGGTGACACCGTTATCCTAGAGGCAGCGCTTCCAGGAGCCAAAGCCCATGAGAGCCGTCAGCACTAGGCTACAGCTGGTGGCTCGTTGCTTTCTTTCTGGGCCTGTGGCTCGCGCCAGTGGTCACACAGCAGCCTCAAGGCAGCGGAAGGGGGAAGGTTGCCCGTCTGGAGTCCAGAGTGCCACAGCGTGCCCAGGCTGCAGCGACGTGAGCTCGGAGAGCTTCCCGTCTCTGTTTTCTTTCCAGGTGATTTTTCAGCTGCCTCGTTGCCATCGCAGCGTGTTTCGGTACCTGATGTTGTTCCTCCGAGAGCTGCTCAAATACTCAGAAGACAACAACGTCAGTGTCGCCATGATTGGTAAGCATGTTGTTTCTCTGCTCCGCTCCTGCTGCCCTCACCGAAACGTAACCCCTTCCCGGCGCCTTTCAAGGTCTCCATTCCTGACCAATAACTTAATTTTGCCTACCTCTGCAGCCGCCTTGTTCTCCAGCCTCCTCCTGCGCCCTCCACCCAATCTGATGGCAAAGCAGACTCAGCAGGACCGTCAGCGCGCCATCAATTTCCTCTACAGCTTCCTACTTGCCGGGGATGATGAGTGACTCCTGCCCGTGTGCCAAAGCTGAGGCCCGTGCCGCCAGCCTTGCACTGAGGCCGGGCCTCTGACAGCTCCAGAAGGGTAAAAGGCTCTAAGCTACTCCAAGTGCCGTGTTTACAGTTGGAAGGGACGTGTTCCCCTCTCCTTCCCGCTGCTGTACCCTACGCTGCAGAGGACCTGCACACTCATTGCACTGCCATCCACGACAGGAACCTCCTGCTTTCTCCCTGGGAGCTGGGTGGACCTGTTGATACCCAAGCACTGTGCCAGCAGCCTGATCGTCCCATGACAGTGTCACCAGTTTCCCGAGTCACGCTTCTCTCTCCTTTTCGCCCCCATCTCCCTGGAGCTATCGCGGGGAAGGGTGGAGACTGCCGGTGCTCTTGGAGGGCCGTGGCACGGCCGGCCGGTGCTCAGCCCCCGCGCTGTGCCCTGCGTGCTGGTGTGTACTGACTGTACCGGTGAGAGCCCTGCGCTCTGCCCCAGACTGGCGTTGGGCACGTGTCACCCTCTGCCACACAGCAGACCAAGCCAACCCTGATGCCCCATCACTGTGCTGTGAAAGCTGGACCGCGGCTGTCCCAGGAGGGTTATCTGGACGTTTGGCCTCTTCCCTTCAGCCGGGCGTTGTCCTCTCCCCTCCCTCCTGGCGTGTAAGGCTCTGACACGCAGCTCGCTCTGTGCGCTCCCAGCCCTCTGCCACTGTCACCTGGGCCTTGCTCTCCTCTCTCCCTTCCCCTGTGCCCCAGCTTCCTTCTGGGATGCAAGGGAGGGGGGGTGGCTCGGAGGGACCCGGGTCAGGTACGGCAGGGAGCTGCGCTCGGCTTCTCCAGGGCTCTCCCTGTGCGTGGCATGGAGCAGGACGTCCTCCTGTCCCTCCCAGCCCTGCTGGCAGAGCCGCGGGGGTAGGAGCGGGGCTGGGTGACCGGGGTGGCGATGGATGCTGTCCTTCCCCTCCTCCCCGAGGTGCTGCCAGAGGGTACGGGCTGGGGGGAGAAGGTGAGGGGGGGAAATGAGCCAGAAATCCACCTCAAGGCCCAGAGGGGCGGCTGGAGGGTGTGTGGGGGTGTTGTGCTGAGGCGGGGGCCGTAGTGCCGGGGTCACGCGCAGGTGGGGAGGGGACGGCCCTGGGGGCTGGCGACTGATGGCTGCAAGAGGGGGGTCAGCGTCCCACTGAAACACTAAGCCGAGTCCTGCCAGCTCGGGCCAGGGGCTGCGAGGCCTTGGCTGAGGGAGGCTGCGGTCCCGGAGCCCCCAGCGGGGCCTGTGCTCAGCCCACGGGGGTCCGTGTGGCTCCGTGGTCCCTGCGCGCTGGCTGAGCTGCTGGGGGCTCCCCTACCTTGTGGCTCTTTTTTTTTTTTTCTGTTCTTTTCTTTAAAATTTTTAAATTACATAATTTATTGGGAAACTGTTCATTCCAAATAAACCTCTGTTGTGCAAGGTTTTGCAGGGCTGCGCTGGGTGCTCCCACTGAGCCTGCTCTCCCTCGCGTAGCTCCGCGCCGTGTGGCCGGGGGGTGGCTGCTGCCGGGCCGCAGCATCCCCTGATGCAGAGCTGCGGCTCAGCTCCGCCGTCCTCCCTGCCCAGGGCTCCGGGGCTCTGCCTAGGGGGCTGGAGCCTTCCGAAGGCAGCCGAGTCCTTCCTCGGGCTCTCCCACCGCCACCGCCGCCCTGGCAGCACGCCGGGCAGTGCCGGGGGACGGCCGCAGCGATTCCCGTTCCTGCTGGCTTAGCTCCTGCTCCTGGGCAGCAGGTTGCAGGCTCCCGAGACGCAGGCAACGTGCAGCCCGGCGCCGGTTGCCTGTTCGGCGGAGTGGCCTGGCACACGCCAGGGGATGGCGCAGCCGGGGGAGTCGGCACGGAGCAGGGCCTGGGGAGAGCGGGCGCAGCAGGGTGCTGGTGCCAGCGTGTGGCACAGAGCTTTTGCAGGCCCGGGCAGCGATGCCTGTGGACCCGGGCCCCTCCGGCCCTGCTGGCTTGGCAACCGGGGCAGCAGTGGAGAAAGCCAGCGCGTCCTGCCACAGGAAACGGCCGCCGGTGTCATCTCCATCTGCTTCCTGCCGGCTCCTTGAGAGCAGGGCTGTGCCTGGGCAGCTGCTCCCAGCGCTGTCACGGAGGGGACCGGTGCAAGGTGCCGGCATTGTTCCCGCGGCCACCACATTCCTGTCATTGCCGGCGGAAATGCCAGAGCGAGCGCGAAGCCTCGCCGCTCTCTGGGGATGAGGCTGAAGGCTGGGCCTGCCCATCCTCCAGGCTCGGCCAGCGGCGCAGGGGTCCTCGGGGGACCGCGGAGGCGGTTGGCACGCTGCTCTGCACCCTGCGCGGAGGTGGGGGGCTCACGCACGCCTGCCGGCCCACCACAGCCATCGGGGGGACGGACGGACGGATGCTGCCGATGCCTGGATGGCGGGACTGGCGTAGCTGGTAGCATCCCAGCAGCGTGCGCCCGCCACGAGCGGTCGGGCTCGGCGTGTCATTTTGGCACAGCTGGGGTCCCGTGTCCACCCTGGGTGCCCATCGCCGGCCCGGGCCGGGCAGTGAGCCCTGCCCGTCCCCCTGGGTGCAGCCAGAGGTCCCCAAGGACCGGAGGGCTCCAGCGACTGTTCAGCCCATTCCCGTCCCCCCTCCCAGTGCACCCAGCACCGTTTCCCCGCTCAGCGAGCCAGGACCCCGCAGAGCGCCCTGTCCTCGCCATGCCGGGACTGGCACCTGCCCACACGCCCAGGGACAGCAGCCAGGCAGCTGCCTGGGGTGGGGGCTGCTTGCACACACTCGCCCTCTGCCCCTGGCTCCGGACCTTGCACCCCCCCGCCTTCAAGCCCCCCGGCAGCACTCGCAGCAGCACCCACTGCATGGAGATGCCGCTCCGGCAGTGCCTCTCCCTGCCCGCCCGCCCCTGCCCACTCTGCCCGTGCCCCTGTCCCCAGCACTGCCCTTGTGCCCCGCCGCCCACACTGCCGCAGCTCCCCGCCGTGGTGCAGGGGCTCCGGCACCGCAGGCAGCGTGCGAGGGAGCTGCTACGGCACGCGGTGCACGGCGAGCATGGCGGTGCACGGCGAGCATGGCGGAGCCCGGCAGCCTCCCACCTGCCTGCGGGCAGCCGGCCAGGCCAGGAAAAGCCAGAGATTCCTTAGGTTTCCCGGCCCAGGAGCGTTTTCCTCCAGCACCGGCTGGCCACAGCCCAACCGGGGGGTCCTCCCTGGCCTCCTCCTTCCAGGCTGGCGCGGGAGAGCTGGGGTCAGGGCTCAGCTGTGCATCCCCTGGCCGCAGCCCAAGCCCCTGCCCTCGGGGCCGTGGGGCATCGCCGCCTCGCCTGGCACGGGCCACGGCGGTCTGCGCCGGGGGAGGCTGCTGGGCCAGCCCCCCGCTGCCTGTCCTGCCTGCGCCCAGGCAGGTGCCCTCCCAGTTCAAACCAGTAGCAGCAGCACCATAGGATGGCAACGGAGGAACGGTACCCCACCACCCTCCGGGCCAGCCCGAGTGGGGCACCACATCCTGCCCCATCACAGCACCGGTGGCAACGCTGCCGCAGGCCCCGGGAGGCCGACGGGGCTGGAAACCGCGGCGCGAGGGCCAGGACGGGACCGGGCAGCGAGCGAGCGGCCCTGGGCCACCCACCCCATCCCGCCGCGCGGGCACAGACGGCGGCGAAGCGGGCCCGGCAGCGGCTCCCCGGAGGCACGCGGGGCGGCCGGCCGCCACGGCGGGTGTGGGCAGGCGGCGTGGCAGGAGCGCGCTGGCGCGTGGCCGGGGAGCACATCCCTCCCCGTCCCAGAGGATGAGCTAATGGAGGCCAGCTGGGCCCAGCCCTGCTTCCCCCAGGCTCTGCTCCCAGCCCCGCAGCTGCAGCCTTTCCGCTCCTCGGCGGCCCCGTTAACCCCCTCCCCGCCGGTGCTGCCACCCCCCGCCCGTGCCCCCACGTCCGTCCCCCGCCGCGGTGCCGGGGCTGAGCTGTCCTCCGCCCGGGAACGTCACTCGTGGGAGGCCTCCTGCAAACTATTCGGGGTCTGGGGGCCCCGCACAGGCACTGCCTCGCTTGGGGGTCCCGGCTGGGGGAGGCCCTGTCCCGGGGGGTCCCATCCTTTTGCAGGGCTCAGCCCCCACCCACCTGCAAGGTCCTACAGGGACCCTCAGTCCCCTGAGCCCCGACCCACTGCCCCCCTGCGTGGGTCCTGCTCCCACACAGCCCTGTGGGGATGGGGACATCAGGGACAGGGACACCAGGATGGGGACACCAGGGACACCAGGGACAGGGACACCAGGGACAGGGACACCAGGGACACCAGGGACAGGGATACCAGGGACAGGGATGCCAGGATAGGGACACCAGGCTGGGGATACCAGGGACAGGGACACTAGGATGGGGACAGCAGGATGGGGACACCAGGGACAGGGACACCAGGGATGGGGACACCAGGATGAGGACACCAGGGACAGGGACACCAGGGACAGGGGCACCAGGATAGGGGCACCAGGGTAGGGACACCAGGGACACCAGGGACAGGGACACCAGGATGGGGATACCAGGGACAGGGACACCAGGGACGGGGACATCAGGATGGGGACACCAGGGACAGGGACACCAGGGACAGGGATGCCAGGTTCCAGGCACCCACAGCTGCTCCCGTGTGCGGGGCCGTGGGGACAGTTGCCCAGGGCTGGTGGGGTCAGGCTGGGGGAAAAGGGGGGACCTGGCAGCCGAGTCAAACGGCACCCGTGAGCGCGCCGTGCCCAGCACCAGGCCGGCACCCCGCAGCACCGGGGCGGCTGCCTGCCCTTCTCCAGGGCCCGGAGCAGCCCGGCGAGGCGCTCAGCCGCAGGCAGAGGCAGCTCCGGCAGCTGCCGCGGTCCCTGCCTGTCCCGCTGGCCTCGTCCTCCCCACGCCGGGGCCAGGCCAGGCCCAAACCCTCCGCCCTGCCCCGGCACCGCGCTGCCGGACGCAGGTGCTGCACCCTCGGCTTCACCCGGCACCCGCGGGTGCTGCGGGCGCTGGTAACCACGGCAACGCAGCATCGCGGGAGCAGGGCAGGAGCACCCACGCGCCCGCGCCTCCCTGGAGAAACCGCCCTGCAAAAGCCGTTACCGCAGCAAAGGCTTCGGCTAACGAGCCGCTCGAGTCCCCGGACCCGGGCACCGTCGGTGCCTGGGGGACAGCGAGCAGGACGGGCCGGGCCGTGTCCCCTCCTCTGGGCATGAAGCATCCCTCCACGGCCCCTCGGCGGCAGAGCCTGTCCCACCGCCCTGCTCCCCGCTTTTAAAGCGGTTATTACCGCTCAGCCCTTCGGCACGCAGCTGATGCCCACCGCGGAGGGGATTGAGGTGAGCAGAAAAATAAACCCCAGAAGGGGATAAAGGCGGGGGGCTCGGGGCAGCATTTGCAGCCAGGGTCTTTGCTCCACAGCCCGAGGGTCCCCCAGCCCCCGCCACTCCCCCCACGCTGCCCTGACCGGGACCAGCATCCCTGAGCCCTTCCAGCCCCCCCTCCTCCATCACCCAGCCCCTCCGCAAGCTTGGGGACGCTGGCCTCCTGGTTTCCCACCCTCCTCCCCAATTTTACAGGCCAGGCAGCCCTGCAGCTTGTTTCTCTCTCTGCTGGGCATCTTCTCTGCCAGCACTGGGCCGGGGAAGGGGCTGCCTTGGCCCCCAGCCGCCACCGGGCATCTCCAGGAGGGAGCAGAGAGCCCCTGGGAGCCCTCCCCACTGGCAGGCGAGCAACCCCTGCCCACACCTCCAAAAATAAGGGTTTACTGTCATCATAACTCTTTATTATAAAGATGTATTTACATGGAATAAATCTTTACAGACATGAGAAACATGGTTAACAGGACCCAGCGGCACTCAGAGCAAGGGCCCCCCCTTTGGCATATGTCAGTGTTTGACAGGGACCCCAGTGCTTCCCCATTCTCCCACTGTCCCATGGCATGGAGCGGGCAGAGGGGCCCAGAGCCCCACGCTGAGTCCTGGGCGGGCACCCCACACCTTGGGGGTCCCCAGGAGGTGGGTCTGCCAGCGGCAAGGGGACCCCACACTTGCTGGGGAGGGGAGGGCAGCTCACCCAGGGTGTGGGATTAGCACCATGGGAATAAATAGACCCCCCCAAGACAAGCTGTGTGCTCACCCCGGCATGCGGGCGCCTGGCAGGGACGGGGCAGGAGCCCCGAGGGAGCTCGCAGACCCCTGCAGAGAAGCTCCTCCGCCTGACAAAGTGCTTTGCGCAAAGCCCATGGGTCCCGGCACGCCGATGCCCAGGGCAGCCCTGCACCCAGCGGGACAGGGACATCGCGGCAGCACCCAGCCACACCACGAGCTACGCGGGCGACCCGCTCCCGGCCAGCCCCAGGAGGCGGTGAGGGCAGGCAGGAGGCACCCACGGTGCCAGACACGGTGCCGGGGCCACCAGGGACGGCCGCAGGGAGGAGGTGACGCCAGCCGAGGGCTCACAGGTGGGACCCCACGCTCGGAGCCGGGAGATGAGCAGAGCAGGCTAGGACACAGAGCGGGCGACGGGAGCCGCGTCCCTGGAAGGCCGGTGGCAACCCTGCAACAAGAGCAAACCCAGGTACGCGTGAGTTCCCTCCCGGCAACGTCGCACGTGTCCCCTTGTCCCCCCCACGCCCCGCTGCTCCTCACCTGCCTCAGAAGGGCATGGGGCCCTTGTGGGAGAGCCGGGGCCGGGGCCGCCGGTACCTCCGCCAGCCGCCCGGCCGGTGCCCAGCCCCGCGCCGCACACCCCGCGGCCGCACCAGGGTTCGGATGAGGCCGTCCTCCGCATCCTTCCCATCCGGCGCCTGGCCCAGCGGCCCTGGGGATGGCAGGAAGAGCATTAGCCGGGTCCCCCCGCCTCGCAGACGGGACAGGGATGGGGATGCTGTGGGGCTTGCCTGCACCCCCCCGATGCCTGGCCCAAGGCAGGCAGGGCCGGGCAGCGCCGTTTCCTGAATTGCCCCCAGCAGGAGCCATTCGCCGGCCGAGTGCTTCCTGCGCCGAGGCGGCCAGGCCACCTGCGCCGAGCACGGCCACCTCGTGCGGCCACTGCCACCGGCCTCACCGAGGGGCACAGAGCGGCCCAGGCTCAGGCTTTGGCTCCCAGCCCTCCCCAAAGCCACCCTCCTGTGCCCCCCTCCCTGCCAGCGACGGGCAGGCTCCACCGAGCCCCGAGCCCTCCTGCCGGGCACTGCCCCCTCCCCGCAGCCAGCTCCCCCCCGCTCCCCGGCCCGCCCGGCAGAGATGCTCCGGAGCCAGCCCCGCTCCCGGCACGGGCCGGTCCCAGGGCCGGCACGCGTGTGGCGGCGCCCAGCCGAGCCGGGACCGGCATCGCACCGGACCGGGGAAGGGGCCGAGCCCCGCCGTGGGCAGCGTGGCAGGGCCGCGGCTCCCAGCGCCCGCACCCGGCCGTGCCCCGGGCTGTCACCCGCCGCACCAGGCGGGTCGTGCCCCGGCAGCCGGTGGCAGCGCCGGCTCTCCGGCCCTCGGCCGGCCGTTGTTCCGCTCTGCCGCCCGGACGGACAGGGGGGGTTTGTTGGCACCATGAAAAGCGCTTTGTCCTCCCCAGCCCGGCGGCAGCGGCTCCCGGCCGGCACGGGCAGGGGGTGCCGGCCCCCACCCCCCCCCCCCGAGCCCCTCCCCGAGCCCCGCTCAGCCCACCCTGCCCACGGCCACCCGGGCACGGTCCCCGCCATCCTCCCCGCCGCCAGCCCCGGGCAACCGAGCGATGCCGGACCGGGGGAAGGGGGGGGGTCCCCCCGGCACGGCGCGGAGCCGCGGTCGCCCCCCGCCCGGGGGTCCCGGCACTCACCCGCGGCGGCCAGGGCGAGCCAGAGCAGCAGCAGCAGCGCCAGGAGCCAGCGCGGCGCGGCCATGCTGGGGGGCTGCGGGGCGGCGGGCGGCGGCGGCCCCGCTGCGGGGGAGCCGCATTTGTAGGCGGCGAGAGCCCGGCCCGGCCCCGCCGCCCGCCCGGTCATGTGGCCGCCGGGCCCCCGGGGGGGGGGGGAGGCCGCCCCCCGCCCCGCCCCGCCCCGCCCCAGCGCCCGCACCCCTCCCGGGACACCCCCCGCCGCCTGATGCCCCTCCCGGCACCCCGTCCTGGGGATCCCCCACCCACGTCCCGTCCCCCTCCCCTCAGCCCGGCCCCAGCCCCGGGGCTCTGGGGCCACCCCTTGCTTGGTCCTGGGATCCCGGGACCGCCCCCCCGCGCTGGCTCTGGGACCCGCTCCCAGCCTGGCCCCCGGGCCCCCCCCCGGGCTGGCTCTGGGACCCCCCTCCCAGCCTGGCCCAGGAGCCCCCTCCCAGCCTTGCCCCTGGATCCTCTAGCCACCCCGGCCCTGGGACCCCCCTCCCAGCCTCCCCTGGGACCCCCCTCCCATCCAGGCTCCAACACCCCCCTCCCAGACTAACCCTGGGACCCTGGGACCCTCCACCCCGCCTGGCCCAGCCCCCCCTTCCAGCCCACCCCCCTTCCCCTGGCACCCAAGGGGACAGGAGGCTGTCCTGGCACCCCCCATGCCCACCGCCCTCGGCAGGGCAGCCCCTGCCCCCTCAGCCCCCCCCAGCAGGCAGTGCCCGCAGAGGGGTCCACCTGCAGCCCCCCCACCCTGCTGCCCCCCAGGTCATCCAGCCAGTGCCCGGGGGGGGCACGAACCCCCCTCTGCCGGGGGGCACAGCGCGGGTGCCACTGCCCGTGCGGGGAGAGGGGACCGACCACCGCTGCAGGGTGGGCACTGCAGTCCCCGATCTGTGCTGCGGGGGCTAAAGCACCCTGGGACCCCCCTGCACAGAGGTGCGGGCTGCGGGTGCCAGTCCCGCGTGGCCTGGGTGCTGGCCGAGGACCGACGGAGCCCCTCATTGACCCGGGTGTGCAGGTACAGCCACTGGCACCGTGTCCTGGTGGGTGACAAAGGCAGAGCTGAAGCCTCCCACAGCCTAGGGACCCCCCGTGGGGAGGCCACGGGGACCACGCACCGTGCCAGGACATCACCCGCCAGCCCCCGCAGACCTCGCAGGGGGGTTTGGGGAGGCCCAACCCTGTCTGTAACACTCCCCTGCCAGCATCCTGGGGGTGAGGGCTGCCGGGACCCCCCACACCGCCCCTCGGGGATGTGGGGCTGGGAGATGGCAGCTGGGAGGGGGCATCAGGGCACACCGCGAAACCAGATGTGCCAAGGGCTGACGCAGCGCGGGCACGGCGCGCCCAGGACACAAGCGGGGCTCTGCAAGCCGACAGTCAGAGAGCAACTCCTCCAGGTCCGGGCACGGGGTGCCCTGGGCAGGGGTCTGCAGGGCTGTGGGTACGGGTACCTACTGGGTTTGCCTGGCAAGGTTTGGGTAGTGGGGGGGCCACAGGGGTGGCTTCTGTGAGAAGCTGCTAGAAGCTTCCCCCGTGTCCGATAAAGCCAATGCCAGCCGGCTCCAAGAGGGACCCGCTGCTGGCCAAGGCCAAGCCCATCAGCGATGGGGGTAGCGCCTCTGGGGTAACGTATTTAAGAAGGGGGAAAAAGCTGCACAACTGCAGCAGGAGAGGAGTGAGAATCTGTGAGAAACAGCCCTGCAGACCCCAAGGGCAGTGCGGAAGGAGGCCAGGAGGTGCTCCAGGCGCCGGAGCAGAGATTTCCCTGCAGCCTGTGGTGAAGATCATGGTGAGGCAGGCTGTCCCCTGCAGCCCGTGGAGGTCCACGGGGGAGCAGATACCCACTGCAGCCCGTGGAGGTCCACGGTGGAGCAGATACCCACTGCAGCCCGTGGAGAACCCCACGCCAGAGCAGGTGGATGTGCCCAAAGGAGGCTGTGGCCCCGTGGGAAGCCCCTGCTGGGGCAGGCTCCTGGCAGGACCTGTGGACCCGTGGAGAGGAGCCCAGGCTGGAGCAGGTTTGCTGGCAGGGCTTGTGACCCCGCGGGGGACCCACGCTGGAGCAGTTGGTGAAGAACTGCAGCCCGTGGGAAGGACCCACTGGAGAAGTCCGTGGAGGACTGTGTCCCGTGGGAGGGACCCCACGCTGGAGCAGGGGAAGAGCGTGAGGAGGACGGAGCGGCAGAGACAAAATGTGATGAACCGACCGCAGCCCCCATTCCCCGTCCCCCTGCGCTGCTGGGGGGAGGAGGTGGAGAATTCGGGAGTGAAGTTGAGCCCGGGGAGGGAGGGAGGGGTGGGGGGAAGGTGTGTTAAGATTTCGTTTTTATTTCTCATTACCCTACTCTGATTTGATTGTAAGAAATTAAATTGATTTACCCAAGTCGAGTCTGTTTTGCCTGTGACTGTAATTGCTGAGTGATCTCTCCCTGTCCTTATCTCGACCCACGAGCCTTTCATTGTATTTTCTCTCCCTGTCCGGCTGAGGAGGGGAGGTAGAGCGGCTTCGGTGGGCACCGGGCGTCCAGCCAGGGCCAACGCACCGCAAGGTACGCGGTATCGCCCCGGCAAAAAGTGGGTGACGAGTACAGCCACAGCCTGGGACGGCACCTTCGGGTGAGCGAGCGGTGGCCCTGCCCTGCCAGCACCCTGACGGTGTGTATAGCGGGGGCTGCACTGGGGGGGCTGGGGGAGAGAGGGGTGTTTGGGGGGCTGTACAGGAGGGGCTGCACTGGGGGGGCTGGGGGAGAGAGGGGTGTTTGGGGGGCTGTACAGGAGGGGCTGCACTGGGGGGGCTGGGGGAGAGAGGGGTGTTTGGGGGGCTGTACAGGAGGGGCTGCACTGGGGGGGGCTGGGGGAGAGAGGGGTGTTTGGGGGGGCTGTACAGGAGGGGCTGCACTGGGGGGGGCTGGGGGAGAGAGGGGTGTTTGGGGGGGCTGTACAGGAGGGGCTGCACTGGGGGGGGCTGGGGGAGAGAGGGGTGTTTGGGGGGGCTGTACAGGAGGGGCTGTACCGGGGCTGGGGGGCTGCAGGAGGAGCTGCACATAGGGTACGTGTTGGGCTGAGGAGGGGCTGTAGAGGGGGGCGAGGGGCTGTAGGAGGGGTGCAGGGGGGTGTGGGGTGTGAAGAGGGGCTGTGCTGGGGGGCTGCGGGAGGGGCTGCTCAGGGTGACTGTGTGTTGGGCTGGGGGGGCTGTGAGAGGGGCTATGGGGTGTGGGGGGGTGTGAGGAGCGGCTGTACTGGGGGTGCGGGGTGTGAGGAGGGGCTACAGGGGGTGCGCGGGGACCACGTCACAGCCCTGCGTGTGTGCGCAGGCACGGCGGCAGAAGGACATCCCCGCGCCGGCTCCAGCCCCGCTGGCTGTGCCCCCCCGCGCCACCGCAGCCTGGCCGAGGGCTCCGGGCAGGGTCGCCTGCGGCCCCCCAGCAGCGTGGGGTCCCTGCTCCCCGCCTGTGTTGTGCACCCCCAAAGTGGGGTGCTCCTTCGGGGGATCCCAGCTCACGGAGTCCAGGAGCTGGAGCCCCATCCCCGCCGGCCGTCTGCCAGGCGCCGGGGTGCAGGGGGACCCCCCCGGCCCGCTCCCCTGGGGACGCATCACCTGCTGGGCTTCAGGGCAGGCAGGAACAGGCCCTGCCTTCGCAAGGGACCGTCGCGGCACCCCCCGTGCCACCGCTCGCTTCCGCATTCCTGCGGCCGCGCACACCCTCCCTCCCTCCCCGACCCGCGTCCTGTTTGCCGGGCGCGTCACCCCGGCCTGAGTCACCCCACGGCCTCCGCAGGTGACGGAAGGCCAACAATAGCCCACAAAGGGAGGATGTCCCCCCAAAGCCTTCCTCCGGCTCGTCTTCGAGGAAACCTCCCGCGGGAGGGAAGGGCCCCACCGGACGCGCGGCGGCCGATGAGCTTCGTCCTGTTGACGCTGGCTCGCTCCGAGCGGCATGCGGCCCCGGGGGTCCCCAGGGACGGCCGGTGCCACCCCCCCATGCCGGGCGAGGAGGATGAGGGATGCGACAGGGCTCACGCTGACGCTGCACCCACGGGGACGGGCCAGGCCAGCCTCAGCCCCGTCCCTTGGATGTGGCGTGGGGGTGGCATCGGGGACGGCATCGCAGAGTCGCGCTCAGAGGTTGGGAATGAGGGGGTGGGGGGACAGCCTTGTCACCGTGCGGACCCCACGGAGCGGGCGTGCCGCTGTGAGGTACAGGCAGGGCGGCGGGGGACAGGGGAGCCTGGGCAGCCCCCCGGGTGCAGCCCCCCGGGTGCAGCCCCCCAGCCTGGCACTGGGCAGGACCCGGGCGGGGAGGATGCATCATTAGCACGTTTCACTAATTAGGAGGATGGCAGCAAACCGCTGCCTGGCTGTTGCCACGGCAACCGCGTCACACATCCTCGAGAAACTTTTGTGGCCATAACAATTGCAGGCAGCTTTGGTGTCACCCTGCGTCCCCCCTCCCTCCCGTCCCTGTCCTGCCCGTGCTGGGGCTGCTGGGGCAGGGGATCCCCCACCGCCCCCCGCCTGGGCTCCTCGAGCGGGACCGGGGGGTGATGCCAGGCCCAGGCAGCCTGAGAGCATTCGTGACATGAGCGTGCCAGGCCTCAGCCCGCCCGCAGGCAGGGACAGGACGGCGGCGGGACCACCAGGCTTTGCTGTCGCCGGCCCCCGCGCTGCACCGGGGCTGTGGCAGGACCGGGCGGGTGGGCAGGGGACGTGGGGACAGGGGGACAGGGGGACGGGGGGGGGGTCTGTGTGGCTCCACGGCGCAGTCCTGGTGCCACCTCGTGGCGAGCAGGATCCCAGGGACACAGCTGGACAGTGGCTGTGGTGACACGGCTGGACAGATGCTGCGGTGACACAGCCGGGCAGTCGCTGCACGAGCAGCCGGCCCCGCAGCGGCACAGCCGGCCAGTGCCCCGCGGGCCAGGCAGCGCTGGGCGGCACAGCCGGGCGGTGGCCGTGCGGGCAAGCTGCCCCCAACCCTCCGGCCCCAGGGCCAGGCCGCTCCCCAGACCCAGGGCAGGAGGGGGCTGGCCCCACACCGCAGTGGGGCTGCTCACCGGCCCCACGAGGGTGGGCCAGGGGTGCAGCGCCCCGAGCCCGCATCCCTGCCCGCATCCCTGCCTGCGCGCAGCGGCAACCACGTGCCCCGGCCCCTAGAGCCAACTGGCGGGCTCATGCCAGCAAAAGCAGGGTTGGAAGGTGGGGGGACGAGGCTGGGACAAGAGGGTGGCCAAGGGGCCGCGGTGTGTGTCCTGGTGCCGGCAGGCACTGCGGTCCCGCCTGCAGCCCACCGCCCGGCGCGTTCCCACCCTCCTCGCTGTCCTGGCACTGTGAGCTTCTCCAGGCTGGGGGACAAGACTGGTCACCCCAAATCCCAGCGCCTGGAGAGGCAGCCTGTGCCGGTTCCCTTAGCGCAGCCGTGAAGCCGGGCTGGATTTCCATTGCCGTTCAAGAGCCTCAAAGGATACCACAGAGGTGCCGCCGCACTAAATGGGTTAAAAACCGGCTGCCCAACAGGTCCTGAAATGCCGCTGGGAAGGGGCAGCATCTCTGAGCGGGCTCGTGGCTCCCAGCCCTGGCCCGGCTGTAGCCAGCCTCGTGGCCGTGCCCATGCGGGGAAGCGGAGAGCTCGTGTGAGCTGGTGCGGGGACCCAGAGCCCGGTGCCGGAGGTGGTCCCAGGAGAGGGGCCTGGCTGGGCAGAGGGGCTGGTGAGGAGGAGGGAAGGGGCAGCAGAAGGGTGGCAGGCATCCTGCAGAGCCCAGGAGCCAGCCGGCCAGGGCTTCCTCCCTGCCCATCGCACTGGCAGTCACGGGGATTTGCTGCCCTGGTTTCCTGAAGGCCCTCTGATATTTTCACGGAGGTTTGTTTGGGAAGCGTCTGTTTGTTCATTTACCGCAGGCCCTACCAGAGCTCCCGCAACTCGCATCCTGCCACGCGAGGTCCTTCCACCCTTCTCCCAGGGTTTGCTCTCAGCGTGCCTCCCGTCCCTGCCCCGTGCCTCCCCCGGTCCCGTCGCTGTTTTACCCTCCTCCACACGTGCGTTCGTGCCCCACGGCCGGCGGTACCCCCGGACGGAGCCCCGGGGCCATCTGGCAGCCAGCTGGCTGTGACGGTGATGCTGCGCCCACCCTGTGGTGCAGCAGGTCCGTGAGACAATCCCGGCCGGTGAAAAGGAGCTGCATGGTCTGTCATGAGCAACCCTCCAGCAGGGACTCCTCCAGGTACCCCTGTCCCGGGTGGGGATGTGCGTCTGTCCCGGGTGGGGATGTGTGTCTGTCCTGGGTGGGGATGAGCATCCTCCCCTGAAGGTCCGTGCCTGACCCACGGACGGACACCTCTGCTGCCTGCCCGCAGCAGGCCTGTCCTTCAGCCAGCCTTTCTCTTCAATAACCACAAAGAAGTCATTGAACCAGTTAGAGGAAATGCATGTGCAATAAAAGTGACAGGCCTTGGGGTCAAGGCTCGTTATGACTAACGTAACGAGCTTTCTAGCAAGGCAGATGCCACGACAGTTCGGAGCTCACGGGCTCGGCGGGACAAAGGGCTCCTCCTGCAGAGAGCGGGTCCCGGCGCAGCCCTCGGAGGCGGCCGCTGGTCCCCGAGCCCTGTGCCTGGGCGGGGGGCAGGGGCCGGTACCCCGTCTGCACAGCATAGCTCGATCTGTTCGCCACCATCACGCTCCCCTCCCTCCAAACGTGCCTCTGATCGCGTAAGGCTGCTCGATGCTAAAATATTGCCTTTGTCTCCTTTGCCAGCGTTTCCAACCCGACCCGCTAAAGCACTCTCAATTTATTATTCCTATTGCTCCATTAGCAAGACCATGTGCTCTCACTAGCTCTGAAGTTACCCCGTGCTTACCTTCAAGGCCTTACACATATTCCTGCTCCCCAGAAGCCCGTACCCACACGCTAGAGGTGGGCTCAGACCCTCTCTCCAAAGCCCGGTCCCTTTTCCGTATAACTGCACGGGCTAAAAGCCGGGATGCCAGCACCACGCGCGCTGTGGTCCCATCTCTCCACGCTGCTTTCAGGCACCATTTCCGTGTCCTGCGGGGTCCCCGTGCTCCTCCGTGACCCCTCTCCAGCTCTGCCCCTGACCCCTCTCCAGCTCTGCCCCTTACCCGTGGGCAGGGGCCGGGGAGAGCAGGCGGGAGCGGCAGCAGCATCCGCCCCTGCTCCTTCTGCGGACCATGGCGGGCCCGTGGCAGGATTTTGGGAGCCCTCCAGCCGTCCTCGCTCAGGCCAGGGAGACCCAGCGAGACCTGTCCCCTCCCCAGAGCACTCAGGGTTTTCTCACACCGCCACCTCTCACGCAGCCCAAAGCGTCTGCAGGCGCGTGGGACCCACAGCCAGCCCGGAGACCAGAGGCATCCGCCAGCACGGTGCAGCGTGCTGCTGCCCACGCCATCCCTTGCTCCTCTTGCTCCTCTCCCATCCCCTTCTTGCCCTGCTTTGCCCTGGCACTGCCCACAGGCATCCCCGGGGAGCTCAGAGCTCGCCGCCGAGGATGGCCGGCTCCTTCCCACCCGCTGCTGGACGCCGACACGTCGCCTCACCGCAGCGGTGCAGGACTCTCAGCGTGGAGCAGCCAGGCCAGCACCCCGCACAAAGGCACGGCGGTGAGAGCCGTACGGGCGCTGACGTGGTCCTCGGTGCCGACCGGCTTTTCCCGGGGGTAAAAAGCCTGCTGGTGCGAGGTTGCCGACCCGGTTACTAGAGCCACAGTGGAAGAGCAGCCATGTAAAAAAAAATTAGGAGCCCAGCCGTGGCCAGGGGATGTGAAATCGTGTGTTACCGGCACACAGCCTTCCGCAGGAGTCAAAGACCGGGGCGGGTGTTTCATTGTGCCCCGGCTGCCCCGCTGGCCCTGCCAACGGCCAGCTCCCAGCCCTGCTCACGCAGTTAGGGCCCTGCGGGAAGGAAGGGCATCTCCCCGTGGCAGCGGTAACGTTTAGCAACTACCATGGAGTCCCCCCCGGCCCCACCGCTGGTCTCTGCCAGCCCCAGCCCGGGGGTGCCGCTGGGCGCCGGGGTGGGGACCACCACGGCTGTGCCCGGGAGGATGCTGTGCACCGCTCCGTGTCCCGGCGGAGGAGGAGGGGGGCTGGCTCCCGGAGTCAGCTGGCCCCGGCAGCACGGCCCCCCCGGGCCCACTCACCCCAGGGGTCCCCACGTCAGCTCTCCGCGGCTCCAGGGGACGGGGGTTTCCCCGGGGACTCGGGGGAGCAGAGCACGCCGCAGCCCCTTCTTGCCTCCTTTTAACCCTGGGCACGTGCCAGGCTGAGCTGGCACAGCCCCACCTCTGCTCTGGGAAGATCTTTGGACTTTGTGCTCATTTTGCTGTTTGCTTTTATTTAGCAGCAGGATTCTCTTTCAATAGATAGGACAATACCCCCCCCCCACAGGCCTTGGCCCTCCCATCCAGCATCCCTTCGCCCCTGGGGCAAAGGCACAGGAGGAGGGACCTGTCACCCAAGGCACTGGGGAAACGTCCCCTCCGCTCCCCGTCCTGCTGGGCACCCCCGGAGCAGCCATGCACCCCCCGCAGTGGATCGCAGCCTGGGCGCTCCTGCTCCATGGTACGTCGGAGGGGCTGGGCTGGGAGGTGGGGTGGGCTCACCGGGGGATGAGACATCCTGGGACCCCCGGGAACCAGGCTGGTCCCACCGTGGAGGACGCGGAGATGTTTCGCAGCAGTCCGAACCACAACTTTGGGTGAAGCAAGGGTGGGTTTGCCCTTAGGGAGCCGGGGCTCTGCTGCTGCTCCAGCCCCGCTGCCCTAGGGCGGGGGGCTGGGCTGCGGAGAGGGGCTAATCCTGCCTGCCTGACCCCAGGGACGAGCTCTGGGGGGGTGACGGGTAAGGAGCAGCTCCCAGGGGCACGGAGACCGGGCGTCCGAGGCCGCACCATGCTAAGGGTGACCCATTCCCCCACGGACCCGAGCCTGGTGCCCTTGGCCCGAGATGAGGAACCAGGTCCCGGCCCGCAGACTGCGGCGACGTCGGTGACGGAGAGCTGGGGGGAAGGCAGCGCCGGTGGCGGCACCAGATGCGGAGCAGCACTGGGAGGAGGCCAGGTCCTGCCGGGGCACGTCCCCGGCCGCCAGCCAGGTCCTCCAGCAGCCCCAGCACCAGGGATGCTCAGGGCTGCCTTCTGCCAACCCCCTCCCCAGCTCCCGGGCACGCTGGCTGCACCCCATGACAATCCCGCTGCACCCCATGACAATCCCGCTGCACCCCCAGGGCCCGTCCCCAGGTGTGCCGCGGGCGCTGGCCGTGCCCGGGAGCGTTGACTTCCTCTTGAGCTGGGCGACGGCGTTGGGTTTCACCCACTATTCCTGGGGCTAGAAACACTGTTTTTTGCAAAAAGCCCCAAAGCTGGGCTGGCTTCGTGTTCGGGACTGGGGGCGAGGGTCACAGCTGCCCCGGCGCCGGCTCTGGGCTGGAGCAAGGGGCCAGCGGGACCCCGGGCTGCAGCCCGAGGCTCCAGGGTGTCCCCGCACCCGCAGGCTGTGCCACAGGCTGGCTGCCGCAGGCAGCCTCCGCCAGGACCGACGTCCGGGACTGCTCCACGGACCCACCGGTGAGCCCCACAGTGCCCAGCCCGCCCTGTCCCTGGGACACCCCGCGTGGGGTCACCCCCCCGCCCCACCACTGCGGCCGGCACCACTGCCCCCAGCACGTCTCCCCTTGTGCCACCAGTACCTGCCCCCCACGGCCACCAACACAACGGCGCGGCTCGCCGCTCTGCGGGACATCATGCGAGCCCACGGCGTCCACGCCTACATCGTGCCCTCCACGGACGCCCACATGGTAAGGCAGCAGCCTGCCTGCCCCCCCGGGGACCGGCTCCCCAGCCGGTGCCTGCGGCCACCTCTCATGGCTCCATCCCCGGCTCCAGAGCGAGTACATCGCCGAGCGGGATTCCCGGCTGGGCTGGCTGACCGGCTTCACCGGCTCTGCAGGTGAGAGCATCCTCGCCACCCTGGGGTCCCTGCTCGGGGGCCAGCACCCAGCCGCCTGCTGGGGGATCCTTGGGGCAGGGCACGGTCCCGCTCCACGCAGGAGGCCGGGCCGGGGATCCCTGGAGGTCCCCGCCGGCTGCCTGGAGAGGGGGGAGAGGTGACGCCTGCATCGCCACTCCTGTCCCAGGCACCGGCGTGGTGACGCAGGACAAGGCTGCGCTGTGGACTGACAGCCGCTACTGGACCCAGGCAGAGCGGCAGCTGGACTGCAACTGGGAGCTGCAGAGGACAAGTCAGTGGGGGGCAGGCTGGGGGGCCGATGCGTCCCCCTGCCCCCAGGACCCCCCCAGCCCCAGCCACAGCCTCATCCGGGCTCAGCATGGGCTGGGACGCGGTTCACCCTCCCAGTGCCACCCAGCTCTCTCCTGCAGCCTGGATCGAGTCCATCGGGCTGTGGATCCTGGAGGCAGTTCCTGCGGGGGGGAACATCAGCTTGGACCCCTTCCTCTTCTCCATCGGTAGGGCTGGCCATCGCATGGGGTGACCCTGCCCGACGTGAGGGCAGCTCCCGGGTGTGGATTTACCCGGTGCCCCCAACCACGGGCTGCTTCCCCCCCCCCAGACACCTGGAACAGCTACAGCCGGGCTCTGCACGGCTCTGGCAGGACCCTGCTCCCCATCGAGACCAACCTTGTGGATCAAGTGTGGGGTGACCAGAGACCCCCTCCAGCCTCCGGCGAGATCTACAGCCTCCCGGAGGCATTCACGGGTACGACTCCCCGAGGCTGCTGGGTGGGTGCTCACCCGCGGCAGCCCCCAGCCCAAGGGGCCGTGGTGGTCCCTGAGCTGAGCCGGCCGCTCGCTCCCCTCCCAGGGAGCAGCTGGCAGGACAAGGTGGCCGGGATCCGGCAGCAGATGGAGCAGCATGTTCGACACCCCACGGCCGTGCTGCTGTCAGGGCTGGAGGAGACGGCCTGTGAGTAGCCGCGGTGCCGTGGCGGGTGCTGTGGCGGGTGCCGTGGCAGGTGCCATGGGCTCCGAGCCCTGGGGTGGGAGGGCAGTAGGTGGGCGCAGGCTCGGAGGTCTTCTTCCCGGCAGGGCTCTTCAACCTCCGCGGGGATGACATCCCCTACAACCCCGTCTTCTACTCCTACACCCTGCTGACCCACACCAGCATAAGGTGGGCAGCACCTCCCCACGGGCACGGGGCACGGACGGGGCTCGGCACCCACCCTCCTTCCCTTCCAGGGCCAGCATCCACGGGACCCTCCCCTCAGCCCAGCCGCCCCCTTCCCCAGAGCCCACCACGTCCTGCAGTGCCCAGCCCCATTGTGCGTCCCCTCCAAGCCCCACATCTGCCCCAGGTCCAGCCCCCTCCCTCCCAGCCCACCCCGGGGTGCAGCACCCTGGCTTCCAGCACAGCCTGAGGCCGACCCCCGTTCCCAGCCAGCGTCCCTTCTGAGCCCCCAGCCCCCTCCTCTCCGCCGGCGTGCCCCGCGCGGCCGGGGCCAAAGGCGTCGGGCCAACCCCACGGCTGTGCCCACCCCATCCCGCACCCTTCCCCAGCCTGTTCGTGGACAAGGCGCGGCTCTCGGCGGCAGCGCGGCAGTCCCTGCGGGCGGGCTGCCCGGGGCCGCTGTGCGTGGAGCTGCAGGAGTACGGGCAGGCACGCGCCTACCTCCACCGCTACGCCCAGGGCAACGTCACCGTCTGGCTGGGCACCGAGTACACCACCTACGGCCTCTACGGCGTCATCCCTCAGGTGGGGCACCGCCGCGTGCCGGCGCCGACGCCCGCGCCGCTGAGCCCGGCCGTGGGCGACGGGGGTCTCGCCGGGCTCGGGGACTGCCCCGTGCCGCCGAGCCGTGGGGACGCGGGGTGCGCCAGGGCCATCCCTGGGGCACGAGGGGGCGGGTGGCTGTGCCCGGCCGTGCCACCCCCAGCCTGCCCTTGCAGGAGAAGCTGCTGGAGGACAGCTACTCCCCCGTCATGCTGGCCAAGGCTGTGAAAAACGCCAAGGAGCAGGAGCTGCTGCGAGCCGCTCACGTAAGGGCTGTCCCCCTCCCCGCAGCCCCGAGCAGAAGCGGGGGGCAGCCGGGGGGAGCAGGGTGCCGTCGGCCCCCTCCCCTGATGCCGCCGGGCCGCCCCCAGGTTCGGGACGCGGTGGCTGTCATCCAGTACCTGACGTGGCTGGAGAAGACGGTCCCGCAGGGGCAGGTGGACGAGTTTTCGGGGGCACAGCACATCGACAGACTCCGCCAGTCAGTGCTGCCGCCGCGCCCGGCCCCCCCCGCCCGGTGCAGGGCAGCCGGGGACCCCCAGCATCTCCCTCCCTGCTGCCTTCCAGGGCCCAGGAGCACAGCCGCGGGCCCAGCTTCCAGTCCATCTCCGCCAGCGGGCTCAACGCGGCGCTGGCCCACTACAGGTACGGCTCGGCCCCGGTCAGCGCCGGGGGTGCCAGGGCCGGCAGCGGCGGTGGGGAGCGGGCAGCTGGAGGCTGGAGCGGGCTCTGACCCCCCGTCCCCTCGCAGCCCCTCCAACGGGAGCAGCCGGAAGCTGTCCGTGGACGAGATGTACCTTTCGGACACCGGAGGGCAATACCTGTGCGTAGCCCTTGACGCGGACCCCCCCAGCACTGCACAGCCCCCCCGTCCCCTCCCCACGCCCCCCGCGCAGGGTGGTGGCAGGGGGCCCCAAAGCCAGCGCTGGGGCTGCGTTGCCCCCCCGTTCACGTCTCCCCTTCGCAGGGACGGGACGACAGACATCACGCGGACGGTGCACTGGGGTGTGCCGACCCCGCTCCAGAAGGTACCGGCCCCTCCCATGCCAGGCAGCACCCCCCGTGGCACCCAGCACCCCCGCGGCACCCAGCACCCCCGCGGCACCCAGCACCCCCGTGGCACCCAGCACCAAGGTCCCAGCCGGGGCTGGATGTGCCGGGGGGGTGTCCGGGCACCACCGCGCCCAGCCCCCCCGCCATGCCCCTCGTAGGAAGCCTACACCCGTGTGCTGATGGGCAACATCGACCTGTCCCGCCTCGTCTTCCCGCCCAACACGGCAGGTGGGTGCCGAGCCAGGCGTCGGGCAGCCCAGCCCTGCCCAGGCCCCCCGGGCGTGGGAGGGGGAGGGCGGGGGGGCCCTCACCGGCTTGCTGGCCCCCATCCCACCTCATCATTCCCCAGGGAGAACGGTGGAGTCCTTCGCCCGCCGGGCACTCTGGGACGTGGGACTCAACTACGGCCACGGGACCGGCCATGGCATCGGCAACTTCCTCTCGGTCCACGAGTGTAGGTGCTGCGGCACCGGCGCTGGGGACACGGCTGAGCTGCGGGGGGCAGGGACAAGGACGGGGCTCATCTGGGGCTTCTCATGGCCCAGCTGAGCCTCTTGCTGCGGGCACGTGTCCCCTGCCTGCAGGGTGCTGCAGTGCTTGCCGGGGTGGCCCCACGGTCCTTGCCAGGGTGGCCCCACGGTCCTTGCCAGGGTGGTCCCACGGTCCTTGCCAGGGTGGTCCCATGGTCCTTGTCAGGGTGGTCCCATGGTCCTTGTCAGGATGGCCACGTGGTCCTTACCAGGGTGGCCCTGCGGTCCTTGCCGAGGTGGTCCCACAGTCCTTGCCGGGGTGGCCCCACAGTCCTTGCCAGGGTGGCCCCACGGTCCTTGCCACGGTGGCCCCATGGTCCTTGCCGGGGTGGTCCCATGGTCCTTGTCGGGGTGGCCACGTGGTCCTTGCTGTGGTGGCCACATGGTTCTCGCCGGTGTGACACCTTGGTCCTTGCCGGGGTGTCCCCGCAGGACACGCCGTCCCCACGAGCTGTAACCCACCCCATGCCTCCTGCAGGGCCCGTGGGCTTCCAGTCCAACAACGTGCCACTGGCAGCCGGCATGTTCACCTCCATCGGTACGTGCGCCCACCGCTCCGGCCAGCGCCTCGGGCTCTCGGGGACGTCCCTGTGGCGCAGAGCCCGGCCAGGGGAGGAGGCGTTCAGCTCTCGGCCCCACTCAGGGGCCAGATCCGGCCTCTCCGGGGTGGGATGGGCTGGGGCAGTCGCTGGGGCGCGGGACTCACCGGGCGCCTTCCCTGGCCCCCAGAGCCTGGGTACTACCGGGACGGCGAGTTCGGGATCCGCATCGAGGACGTCGCCCTCGTGGTGGAGGCGCAGACCGAGGTAGCGCGACGGGGCTGGGCGGGCAGGGGTGGCACGGCACCGGGGGGGCTGCGCCACGCCAGGGGTGGGGGCACCCCCGGGTGGGGCTGGAGACACCCAACGCCACCTCTCTGCGGCAGCACCAGAGCGGGGAGAAGCCCTTTCTGACCTTCGAGGTGGTGTCCCTGGTGCCCTACGACCGCAACCTCATTGACCTCAAGCTCCTGTCACCGGAGCAGGTACGGGGTGCTCGGGGCCGGGGGGGCAGAGCAGGGACGTGGGGCCAGTGCGTGGGGCTGGGGTAGGGGGAGAGCGAAGGGGGCCGGGGGCGGACGTAGCAGGAAACCGGGACCGCGGCACGAGGTCAGGACGGGTAGAAGGGGCCGGGGCAGGGGTGGACGCGGGGATGGAGAGGGGCAGCGGGGTCTGTGGACGGGGCCAGTGATCGGGGGGTGGGGTGGCGGGGCGGGGTGGGCCGACGGGGGACAAGGGGGGGTGCGGGCGGTGAGGGGGGCAGGCGGCCGGGGCAGCCCCCCACAGTGCCTGGCTGCAGATCCGGTACCTGAACGCCTACTACAAGACCATCCGGGCGCGCGTGGGGCCAGAGCTGCAGCGGCAGCGGCTGGAGGAGGCGTACCGCTGGCTGCAGAGGAGCACCGAGCCCTTCCCGCTGGGCAGAGCCGCCGCCGCCACCGCCACCCTGGGCACGCTGGCCCTCGCCTCCCTCCTCTCCGCGCTGCTCACCGGGCTGCAGGCCTGACCCTGCGCCAGCCGGCCCCGCGCCAGCCCCCTCCCTGCCGCGGCCGTTTCTTCTCCCCGCCGCTCACTTCCTTTTTTTTGTTTTCTATTTGCTCGTTTGTGATTAAACACGAGCAACCTTGGCGGGTGCCTGCGCGCTGCTGTGCCCTTGCCGCAGCAGCCTGGTGTGCTGCCAGCCCGTCCGCTGCCTCGCTGGCTGGTGTGGGGCCGGCGGCCGGCCCCCACGTGGCCCCTGGCCCCACATGTGTCACCCGGCCCGTGCCATCTGCCCTGCCCTGGGGTGGCCAAGTCAGCACCGGCAGCGAGGAGGCAGATTCAGGGCAGATTTTAATTCTCGGGAGCAGAGACGGGGGGAACCGGAGCAAGAGGGCGCGGAGGAGCCGGCCCGACCGGGGCCATCCCCGCTGCCCTGCCGGTGCCGGTGGCAGGGTGCCAACGCGCACGTCCCACCCGGGCTGATGCCCAGCCAGGAGGACCTGCGGATGGCAGGGGACGCAGGGGACCGCGCGTCACACAGAGGGCTTGGCCATCGCGTGCCGGCAGGGAGAACGAGCGGCCACGGGGAGCGGGCACGGCGGAGGGGCTGGGGACCTTCAACCTTTGCACGGCGGGGACACGGCGCCCGCCAGCAGCGTCACCGAGGGGCGGCAGCATTGCCGAGGGGTGGCAGGGTGCAGGCAGGCATCCCTGCCCCGGGGGCCCCAGGCAGGGCAGCAGCTTCGTGGAGGGTTTCCTTCCTCCTGCCCCAGCCTGCGCATCCGCCAGCCACCCCAAGCCGCGCCACTGCAAGCACCTCTCATGTGACCGCCGGCTTCCTGTGTGCTTCCCGGCCTCGGTGCCGGTGCTTCGGTACGTGCCGTGCCAGGCGCTGCCCGAACACCGCGCCCTTGCCACCGGGCCCCAGCGCCATGCTGCGCCGCAAGCCCTCCAACGCCGGTGAGAAGGAGCCGGGACACAAGAAGGTGAGCGCTGGCGGCGCCCGGCTGCCGTCAGCACCCACGGGTGTCCCTGCACGCCCAGCGCCGGACGAGCCCGGGCTGCCCGTGGGATGCTGAGCAGGAAGCTCTGGTGTCAGGGGGCTGGGGCAGCCGTGGGGCAGAGCCCCGCGGGGCCTGGGGGCAGCACGGCCAGCAGGCAGCCCCTGCCACCGCCGGCCACCGTGGCCTGGCCGGCGCGTGGTGCCGGCCTTGTCCCGCGCCCTGCTCCCACCCTGCCTTGCGGACCGGTGGGGCGGGCGGCCGGGATGCACGGACCCCCGGGGTCAGTGTGGGTGCTAAGCCGGGGAGCTGGTGGGACCCGTGGGGCTCTGCTGGGGGGGGGGCAGTGGCTCCCCCTCCCCGTGGGCTCCCCGCAGCGTGGGCGGCCGCCTGCTGTTTCCTGCTGGGGGTGGGGGACGGCTGCGGTGCCGGGCGCGCAGCTCCCAGCCCGGCCCGCGCAGCAAGGTGTCTGCGGTCGAGGCAGTGCGAGGCTGCAGCTCCGTCACATGCGTTGGCCGCTTCCTCCGGCAGCACCGCGCCGAGTGCTGGGAGACACCGGCAGCACCGGCTACCAGCACTGCGGCCTCTCGAGAGCCCCCGGCACCAGCAGGGCCATGTGCCACCCTGCCTGGAGGGCTGCGGCCACCGGCGGGGGACACGACCGGCCCCTCTGCCGGGTCTCGCGCCAGCCGGCGCTTCGGCTCTCGCCGGGCCCTGGTGGGCTGGCTTCGGCAACGGCGAGCCACCGAGGGGAGCGGGGGGACGGCGCCTGGTGCCGCGGTCCTGCCCGCGGCAGGCGGACATCCCGGCAGAGCTACACGCCGTGGCGGCTCCTCCGTGCTGGGAAGCTCCCAGGGGAAACCTGGGTGAAGCCCCCCCCTCCCTGTGCCAGGGGGGGCCCAGCGAGCCCGGCAGGCCCCGGCGGGCATCCCCTGCCCTTGCCCAGCCACAGCCGCTCTCACTTCCCTCTCGCTGCCACGCTGCCCGGGCGGGGGCCGGCTGCCCCAGCTCCAGGGCCCCCGCTGCCGGGCTCTCCCCCGCTGCTCTCGCACCCCCCCGGCTCCTCCAGCCCCAGGGCAGCGGCTTCTCCAGCTGGGGGGGGGGGGGGGGGGGGGCACGGGGGGCGAAGTTGTTTCATCTGAAGGGTGCAGGGGGAGACCCGAGGGGTTCAAGTCGCCCAGGTCTGGTGGGTTCAGGGGTGCTGGAGCGGGGCAAACCGCCAGCATCTCCGCTGTATGGATGCACCAGCCGAGCTGGTCCTGCTAAGTAAAGCCCCAGCGGGGATGGAGCCGGGTCGCCCTCCTCCGAGCCAGCCTTCTGTAAGAAAATGGCAAAAACAAGTAATAAAGGATGCTCAGTCAAGTCGATAAAAAGGAGAAGGAGGAGGGGAAGGCGCGGGGCCGTGTCTGAGCAGGGGCTGGGAAGGGCCTCAGCTGCCTCGGAGCCCGGGGCGGGCAGAGCGACTTGAGAAAGGAAATTGCTGCGTTTGCGGTCGAGGCAAGACCGAGCACCGCGGTGCGCGCTCCGAGCGTGCCGGCGGCCGGGAGCTGAGCTCGCCCAGCCCTGGCATGTGAGCCGGCTCCCAGAGCAGCGCTGGTGCTGGGCATGCGGGGATGAGGGAGAGCAGGACCGTGTGGCCGTGCACGGACCCTGGCTGGCCGGCAACGAAGGCGGTTCCGGCACGGGGAACCCCTCCCTGCGTGGGACAGGCACCCAAGGACACAGAGAGGAGGGAAGGAGAGCCAGGGAGGCAGGCAGCGGGGCACAGGGCAGACTGGAAGAGGCAGCGATGGAGGGTTGCACCAGGACCGAGATCCAAAACCCGCTTCGGTGGCTTTGGCACCAAGCCAGGGCTGAGCTTGCTGGCGATGCCGGCAGGGGAGGGGCTCTCCCAGCTGTGGGATGATGCTCGCAGGCAGAAAACATGGGCAATTTTCAGGCCTGGAGCTGAACGTGAGGGCAGCGGGCACGGGCATGGCCGTACTCATGCTGTCAGCCGCTGAGAACAGCCTTTAGCCGTCAGACACTCGCAGGGAAGGGAGGGACCGACCCACGGCACAGCCACCGCAGGAGCAGGACTGAACACGAGGCAGGTCCCGCTCTGCCCTCGCTCCCAAAATCCCTGGCTCAGGGGCTGGGCCAGCGCAGCAGGCCCACGTCTGGGTGCTGAGCGGAGCGGCCGCGTTGCAGAGCCCCTGTGTTTTCCCAGCAAGGGCCCGGCCCACGCGCCACGACAGCAGCGCGGCGCGGTCCCGGGCTGCTCCCAGCTCGGCAGTGCCAGGCTCCGCGCCGGAGCGCCCGCGGCGGGTGCCGGAGCCGGGGCTCTCGGCGCTGCTCAGTCCGCAGCAGCACCGAGCGGCACCGCGCTGCGCAGCCCCGGCCCCGGGAACGCTGTGCCAAGCGGCCGCGCCTGCACCGAGAGCGATGCCGGGCCTCTGCGTGCCAGGGGGCTCGCAACCCGTGGCAGCTCTTGGAGGGTGGGGGGGCACGAAGGGCGAGGCTGTGCCAGCCAAAAAATCTCTTCAAGCACCGGCATCGCCCTGGGCAAGCCAGGGCACCCGAGGGGCCCGGCTGCCGGAGGGCAGGGCGGGCGCAGGGAGAAGCCCTCACCCCTTCCCCTCTCCCCCAGCTCTCCCTCCAGCGCTCCAGCAGCTTCAAGGACTTCGCCAAGTCCAAAGTGAGCTCCCCCGTGCCGAGCGAGAAGGAGTTCAGCCTGGAGGAGAATGTGAGTGCCCGGCCCCCCTGCCACGTCCCGCTCCCCCTGACCACCTTCCCAGCGGGCACGGCCCTTTTCGGAGCCTGTCTCCCCAGACTCCTGGTCCTACTGGTGGCCCACGTGCCACGGGGCAGCCCCAGGGGTTCCAGCACCAGCAGGGATTTGGGGTCTCGCTCCCCAAGGAGTCTTGCAGCCCTGCGTGGCCCGGCCGAGGTTTGCCCGGGGTGGGGAGGTGGGGCTCTGCCTTCACTCTCCGTCCCTCGGCCAGATCCCCGAGAACGAGTCCAGCAGCGCCGGCCCCGACGATGCTGCACGGAGCAGCGGGATGAAGCTGGGCAAGAAGTGGCGGGCCGTCATCTCCCGCACCATGAACCGCAAGATGGGCAGGATGGCCGTGAAAGCCCTGGCCGAGGGGAAGGTGAGCGGGGGGCCCGGGCAGGCGGGGGCAGCTCCCCCTCCCTTGGCCTGACCCGGGTCCCCCCGGCAGGGAGACATGGAGGAGGAGGGGTCCCCGTGCCCCCCGTCCCCAGCCGGCAGCACGGAGGAGCCAAGCCACGAAAAGGTGCCCCTGTCTTACCTGGAGACGGAGGAAGACGGGCACCCATCCCTCGGCCGCCAGCTGTCCAGCGGTGAGCCTGGCCCCAGCAGGACCCCGGCCCCTCGCCCCGCAGCCGGGCACATCCTGACCTCCCTCCCCTCCCCTCCGCAGGCAGCGAGGTTTCCAGCCCCGGCCCCGGGGGCGGCAATCGGGACAGCCTGCGGCTGGAGGAGAGCGGTCCAGCCTACACCGGCCCCTTCTGCGGCCGGGCCCGCGTCCACACCGACTTCACACCCAGCCCTTACGACAAGGACTCGCTGAAGCTGCGGGTGAGCCACAGCAGGGCCAGCCCGGGGCTGGGGAGAGCTGGGGCGAAGGGCAGGACCAGCGTGCGGGCCCTGGGGAGGGAGGGTGGCCGGGGGGGGTCCCCCCGCCGTCCCCAAGTCTGCGCCTGCCTCCACCCCCATCTCTCTCGGCCCAGAAAGGGGACATCATCGGCATCATCGAGAAGCCGCCCGTGGGCACCTGGACCGGGCTGCTCAACAACAGGGTGGGCTCCTTCAAGTTCATCTACGTGGACGTCATCCCCGAGGAGACGGCCCCTGCCCGCAAGAGCCGGGGCCCTGGCAAGAGCAAGCGGCTCAAGCCCAAGACCCTCCACGAGCTGCTGGAGCGCATCAACCTGCAGGTAAGGGACGGGGGCCCGTGGGGGGACAGCGGCACCCAGCACGAGCCCCGAGTGCCAGCAGCGGGACCACCCTCCCCTCCGCTCCCCAGCAGCCCTCCGCTATCCCCCGTCCCCGTGGATCCCTCCGCTGAGCACCCGAGCACCACTGGGGCGGCAGAGGGGACACGGGGCTTTTCTGGACGGTGCTCGGGCAAGCGCCTGCCGTGGACCTGCGCCGAGAGCCAGGAGCCACGCGGCTAGCACCGAGGGCCAGGGGGAGAGAGCCGGGGCAGCCGTGCCGCGCTCCGCTCACCCCTCCGCCGCGCTGCCCTCCCGCCCCAGGAGCACACCTCCACCCTGCTGCTGAACGGCTACCAGACGCTGGAGGACTTCAAGGAGCTGCGGGAGACCCACCTCAACGAGCTGAACATCACGGACCCCCAGCACCGCGCCAAGCTGCTGACGGCCGCCGAGCTCCTCCTGGATTACGACAGTAAGAGCGGGGAGCGGGGCGGGGGGAGGCCCCCCACGCTGCCCACGGCCCCCGCGCCGGGCAGCCCCAGCAGCGGCCTCGCTGCCTGCTAACACCACATCCTGTCCCTGCCAGCAGCGAGCGAGGCGGAGGAAGGCGACAGCTCCGAAGCCCAGCCTTCCCCCTCGGAGCCCAAGGGGGACATTCCCCGGGACTCGGGCTGCTTCGAGGGCTCGGAGGCCCTAGACGGCAACCGGGATGAGGCCGAGCTGGGGGGCCCCAAGGGGCAGCTGCGGGCTCTCTC
Organism: Mycteria americana; assembly: GCF_035582795.1. NCBI lineage: Eukaryota > Metazoa > Chordata > Aves > Ciconiiformes > Ciconiidae > Mycteria > Mycteria americana. The sequence goes on along the minus strand of NC_134374.1, from coordinate 12,747,286 downwards.
CCTGGCGGAGTCCTCCTGAGCCCGGCCTGCCTGCCAGCACTGCCCCGCCGACGGGCGCAGCCCACGGCTGCTTCCCACCCTGGCCCGGCAGCGGGTCCGGACCGGAGGGGCCGGCTGCTCGCGGGGGAAGCAGGTGAGCCCCGGCAGCGGGACCCCCGCGACCCCGGCGCAGGCCCCCCGCGCCGCGCGCGGGCTCCGCGCGGCTGCAGGCGGCTCAGCCCTCGGCGCCCCGTTTGCTGCCCCCGGGACGTTTTGCACTGCGCTGCCTTGCACCGCTGCGGGTGCTCCGGGCGCCCTGCGGCACCGCGCTCCCCGCCGAGACGCCGCGGGCCTGGATTGCCTCTCCTGGGTTTGCCCCACTTTATCCACAGCTTTAAGAGCTCCTCCCGGAGCCCTCGCCTGCTGGGCTGAGCGCGCAGCAGCCTGCGAGGACGGGGAGCTCCTCGCTGGCAGGGAGGACGCCCGCGCCGCCTTCCTCCAGCATCTTCCTCGCGGAGCCAGGGCAGGCAGGGAAAGGTTTGCTGGGAAGTTTGGGTTGTGGGGGAGAGGTTCAGCCGAGCTGAGAGCAGCCCAGCAAGGGCACCGCAAGCCCCCTCCCTCGGCTCAAGGGGAGCCCCAAAGGTTGCCCGCGGCTTGCCACCAAGCCCGGTCCACGGGGGCTACGAGAGGGAGCTGGAGCAAGCGCCCTGCCACCCCCAGCACCCCCGGGAAGGGGCAGGGGAGCTGCAGCCCAGCCAGGGCCCTGCAGAGCCTCCCGGTGCGGGCAGGAGCCGAGGCAGGGGCAGGCACGGCAAGGGGAGCGCAGGGTAGCCAAGTAAACAGGCTGGGCCCCGGCTCGGGGTGCCCACCCCGGCCCCCTTCAGCCCAGCTCTCGCTGCTGCGCGTGACCGGCTCCAGCTCCTGCGCTGCAGCATCGGCCTTTGGGCACCCAGTTTGTCCCTTTGCGCTCGATATCAATAAAAGCGTGCAAGCCCGTTTCACTCTGGCCTTCAGCCTGCTTCCTACCTGCCGGGAAGGCTCGGGGAGGGAGGGAGCAGGATCTGCAGGGAACGGAAAGCTTCCCAGGACGCTCCCCGGCGGCACCCGCCCGGGGTTTGTCGCTGCCCAGCCCAGGCTGCAGCATCTGCGCACCGAGATCCCCCCTTCACCCACCATGGGGGGACAGCAGGACGCAAATAAGACAACGCAGATAAGACACCCTGGAAGCGTGAGATGTAGAGGCTGGAAAGCCACAGGGAAGGGTAAAGGGGCAGGCGGCTTGGGGAGGCACAGACAGAGGCAGAGGCTACAGCTCAGCCATTTTTCAAACCAATTAAGTTTCCTTCATTGTTTTAAAATAAAAATTAAAAAAAAAAAAAAAAAAAGAAACCCCAACCCTCGCCCTACCCCCACTTCCTTCACGGAGAACCTGAACAGAGCAGACAGGAACCACAGGTGCAGGCAGCACCCGTGACGGCCCCAGCAGGCAGCACTCGACACACCGCGTTAGAAAATAGATTAGTAAAACCAAAAAATACACTTTTTCCACAACGAGTTTGAGATTTGGTCAGTAGCGCGTTGGGGCGGGTGGGAGAGGAGGGGCGGCTCCCACGGCCGGCGGGGCGTGCTCGGGGCCAGGCGCAGCGGCCCGGGGCTGGTCCCAGGACCCCCCCTGCCCCGGGGGCAGGGGCCAGGTCTGGCTGCAGGGTGGCAGCGGCTGCGAGCCGGGCAGCTCCGGCCCCGCGGGCAGTGGGAGGCCGGGGCTCCTTCCCTGGAGCAGCTGAAGGCAGCTGCGGGGCAACCGTGCACCCGCTGCCGGAGCCCAGGGCGGCAGCTCTGCCCTCTCACCCGGGAGAGGAGACCCCGGTGCCACGGGAGGGGGGGCAGCGCCGGTCACCACGTTCATACCACTTCACCGCTGCCAGGCACGGCCCGGGCCAACGCTGCGAGGGGCCAGGGATGAGGAGCGAGTTGGGAGGCACACATCAGGCTCCGGAGGGACAAGGCTCCCCGCTTCGCTCTGCTCCACGCCACTGTCGAAAGCAGGATGGCATATGAGGCCAGGGAAGGAGGAGCAGCAACTTCACGCTGCCAGGCAGGAGCATCACAGAGAAACAAGCAGGACTGCCCTGGCAGGCCATCCTCTGCCTGCCACCCACTCACCACATGTCTGCAGGGAGGCACAGAAGTACCCAGCACTCACGGCACGGGATGGAGAGCTGCCAGGGCACAAAACGGCCTTCCCTCCATCGCCGGCCTTTGCAAGGACCCTGCAGACATGAGGCTCTTCCCAGCCCGGCTGCCAGGCGCAGGACAGGGAGCACAGAGCGGAAGAGAAGCCCTGCGGCAGCACAGAGGTCTCCCACCGCCTCCTGGCCCTGGCCTCTCCTCCCTCCTCTGCCGAGGAGGTGCAGATGGCCGACACCGCACAGCCAGTGCCAGGACAGCCAAGCAAAGCCCAGGGGAAGATTCAAGGCTCTGAAAGCCAGTCGAGGATGGCTGAGAAATGCAGGGCAAGGCAGGGGGGACACGGGGACACGACGCAGAATCGGGGCTGAGGTTCTGCGGAGCAGCGGCCGAGCGGTGTGCCACAGCCTGGCAGGCAAGGGGAGGGCACGCCTGTGCTCGGCACAGGCACCCGGGAGCAAACGCAGCCCCGGCGCTAGCTGGAGAGGCAGTGGCACAGGCAGACCCTCCCCTGCAGCTTGATACACCCCTTGCACAACCGCTCTGCGGCTGACACGGAGACAAGCGGCAGGAAGACGGGCTGCCCCGCTCCTTCCCTCGAGCCCCCAGTTAGGCGTGAGCCCCGGGGACGGATGGGAAGGAGGGCCCCGCCATGACTGCTCTCGTGCCGGCTAAGTCACATGAAAAGAAGGAGCACGGGACGGAAGCTACTTCAAAAACCGCTGCCAGCAGAACACCTTCCCCGTTGTTTTGGCCCTTTTGACACCAAAATGTCTCCCGACAACCCCTGCCACGTTAACCAATAAAACAATGCCACAGATTAGAGGAAGGAGGGAGGAGGGGAGGGAGGACGCTACTGCCATAAATTGCTTTCCCCTTCCCATCAGGATTCCTCAGCAGTAGGGAGCAGGCCGACCCTAACGTCGCTTCTGAGCTGCTTGACCACAAGTCGTCTCGCCAGACAGTCGGGGCCAGACGGAGGGACAGCCCCGGCCACCGAGCCGGTATTTAGCATTCAGGACAACCTGCAGAGCAAGAGGTCCTGCCTCGGCCTGCAGGGAGACCAGCCCCAGTGGTGGTGAGTGCCCCTCGGTGACCAAGGCGGGCCACTCACGCTCGTTATCCTTTGACACCATGCAAGGCCAGCGCCAGCCCGCACCGCCTGCGCATCGAGGTGAATAATGACTAAAGCAAAATGGCCATGAGGAATCGTTTGCCTGCCATCCAGCCCATCTCCTCCTCTCCTCAATCACTTCCAGCTTTGATTAGACAAAACAAGAAAGTTCTCCCTTTCAAGCAGAGGCTAGTGCTCTGCTTGCCCAGCGTCCTGGGATGGGACCGGGAGCTCCCCAGACGTTAGCTGCTTCTCCTCTGGCATCTCAGCGTTGCTCAGGGATGGCACAGGGACCTGGAGAGAGAAGACAGCAGTGACTTGCATGAATACATCCCAATACAGAGCAACTGTTTGAGCACGCAGACACCTGGCCCTGCTGCCCTGCTCCTGCCTCCAGCTCCACCAGGCAGAGGTCTCAGCTGTGCTTGGGAAAAGGAGAAACCAGGGGCTACCAAACAGGCAAAACAGCAGCTTCATGAAGATGCGGAGCATTGGACTGCTCCAGCAGAAGTGGTCTGGACTGTTTCCACCAGAGAAACAGGCAGCTTGTGGCCAAGCAGGAGTAGGCCCAGCCATTTCCCACCATGTTCACAGAATAATTAAAGTGGGAAGCGGGAAGTGAACTGGAGGTCTCCTGTTCAACCATATCCTCAAACCGGGGCTAATTTCAAAGAGCAGGCTGCTCGGGGCCATATGCAGTGGGGCAATGACATTCCCCAAGGACGGAGATCCCACATCTGCCAGGGCCCTTCCCAGGGACAACCCTTCAGCTTGCTCTTAGCGCCAAAACAAAATGCCTGCGATCTCCCCCCCCTCCTAGCCTCCGTAGGTGCCAGCTCCTGGGTGCTCTCACAGCAGGACTGACATCTCCAAAGCCACAGCCAGCTGTGATTTCCTTTGAGGTTCACCTAGGAGTCAGAGGAGCCCAGCACCCTCCCAGCCAGCTCCAGAGAGATGCTGGCTTCCAGGGCCAAAGCACAACAGGCTTTTCATCAGCAGCCTCTCAGCGAAGCCCCAAGTGTCGCTTTGTTCCTGCTAAGTCACACTGTCAGCTTTCTCTCTGCTGGCCCAAAGCACCAGCAACTCCAAGCAGGTGCAGCCCACTCACCCCCCACACAGAGGGAATCACTCACGGCACTCAGGTGAGGAAGGCTGCCTTCCTTCTGCTGAGCGCTGCTCTCCTCTGCCTGCCCACCGGGGCCCTGAGCAGCGGTGGGCTCTTGAGTGCTGGGCCCCCGTGGGCACGACTCCTCCTGAGCTGTGCTCTCCTCTTGCTGCAAGATGCCCCGTCTGTCCAAGACGCTGCAAGAACAGAATCACACCGTCAGCAACCCACACCTCCCCTGAAGCCGACTTCTTTTCCTGGCAGGAAAATTGCTCGTGGAAGACAAACGTCAGGGGAAGGGGTTCCTCTCCAAAACAAGCTGTGCACAGCCCAAACCTAGTTTACAGTGCCTATGTGAAAATCCTCCTGTGAAAATCAAGCCCCTTGGAGAGCAGCCCAGTTCAGAGGGTGGGAGCCCACTGAAACGAGCGCCCTGGAAAGAGCCTCCGCTCCATACGCTGTGCAGGGAAGGAGAGCCACTCCTCCACCGGCTTCCCAAGCACACGGTGATAGGGAGCACATCACAAGCTTGAATCACTGAAGATATGCAAGGAAGGCAACACAAGACCTTCCTCCCCAGAGCATCCAGCCGTGTCCCAAGTGCTCTCCAGAAGCCCTCAACACACACGGTGCCATCAGAAGAGTAGCCAGGTCTTGTACCCAAGCAAGGAGAGCTCATCAGGGTTCTGCACTGGGCTCTGGGGGCAAGAATGGTAGGGCTGCCCCTCGAGAGCTTACCTGGGGGGCAGAGGCCCACAGAGCACCTCACAGCAGTTCTTCACTATGTTGCCATGGCTGTAGGGATTCTGCACGCGGTTCTTCCCAGTCCAGGACCCTTTAATCTGCAACAGTCAGGGCACAAGCTCAGGTCTGCTCCACCAACACCCGCCCCCAGCCCACGGAGCCCTGCCTCAGCCTGCAGGGCACGCAAGATGGACGCAGCCGTGACACACCGAGGAAGCGACAAGAAACGGAGGTGGCTCAGAGGAACAGAAAGATTCTACTTACATCTTCGTTGGTTGTCTGATTCAGTGCCACCAGGAAGGTGTGGAACCCGGTTAACCCCACCACCGACCACAGGGTGAAGAAACAGATGAGCACCTCCAGTACAGTGAGAACAGTTAAGGACTGGGAACAGCCTGGGAACAGTCCCACCCCAGCTGTGTCACTACCCCCGGGCACACTACCCTAACTTCTCTTCTTCTCCTAGACCTGGTTTTCTGTTTTACCCTCCTCCCAAAAGCCACAAAATTGCTCCTCGCCTTGTAATCATGGGGGAAAACGCCCTGAAAGACTCCTTAGAGAAGCCGGGGCATCAAGACTCCAGTCCCTCCGTAATGCAGCTCGGGCTGACCCCCAGCTTTGGAGAAGCCAACCCCTCCACACTGTGGAAGGATATGTCCCTGGGGTTTCCTTCAACGTGTTCAGAAACCCAATCTTCAGAGATTCTGGCAATACAAAGAGAGAGAGATTTTTTCTCTGGAACATCACACCGAGTCCAGTTCCCTCTCCCACTCCTGGGTTCGCAACACCATCTGTATCCCCCCTCACCCTTAGCCAGCCCAGCCATCCACCTCTCCGCAGCTAGACTCACTCAGTGCTACGTAGACTATGTTGAAGGTGAAGATGTAGATGGTGAGGAGTGAGAGCGAGAGGATGAAGAGGTAGAAATAGCGGTAGTTCCTCTTCCCCACGCAGTTGCCCACCCAGGGACAGTGATGGTCGAAGCGCTCTGTGAAAGCGAAGATGGAGATCAGTGCTGCTCTAGCACGGTCCTGCCTGCCTCCAGACGCTCACTCCTGTGCCCCGAACTCAAAAATTTCCAAGGCTGACAAGGACTCCCTGGGCCATCAAGTCCAACCCTCTGCTAACTCAGGGCCCCATATCACGGCCCCCTTCCAGAAGGGGAGGCCAGGTAAGAAAGTGCAAAACTGTTTTACTAACGCATGGTTTTGCACATTAAGATAGAGTTTAAGAGCTTGGCCCCATACACATCTTCTCTCCCAGAGACCTGAGGTATAACAGCTTTTACTAAAGCAGCACACAGGTTAGATGAAGGCGTGGGGGTTCAGAAGTTCTTATCTAACCCATGTGCCACTTTACTCCTACTGGAATAATTAGAAGAGGGTTCAAGGGACTGCATAAACACTCAAAGAGCTGGGAACCTGCAGAGGAAGAGAGGGATCCCAAAGAACGGGATTTCTTCCTTGAGAAGGGATGCTGAGCACGAGCCAATTATGTTAAGCAAAAGGGCTAAGAGAGCTTCTGCTATGCAGCAAGGGGAACAAAAAAACAGGGGCACTCAACATAACGGCAGAATTTCCATGCTGATGCTAGGAGCTGCTTTCACACAAGACACAGCTCTCCACTAGAACCCTCTAGCCCAGCAAGGCCAGCAGTTCAGCGAAACTCAGAAATGGACTGCACATTTACATGGACAAGTTAGACTTATGTTAGACTAGTTATTGCCAAAGAAGTACTGGCAAAGATGAACCATCTGGCTTCAGGTTCTGAGCAAATCTCAAGCTCCTTGAGCTTAAGATGAGGCAGACTGTCCCCGTCTGTTCACACAACACCGTTCTGGACTCGCTCAGCAGGCGCAGTGTGAGACCTGATACGGAGCAAAAGCGGGTGCAGATCTTCACCTGGTCTCTTCCAAAGGCGCTCACCTAACAGCCGGGTGCAGGAGCAGGCACGGCCTCTTCTACTCACCCACACAGTTGTCGCAGATGCTGCAGTGAGAGGCACGGGGCGGACGGAAGATCTTACATGTGTAGCAATACTTCAGCTTCACTATCTGGTTGTTGATCTGGAAGTTTTTAATCCGCGGGGGCGGGCGCTGACCCTGTGGCACGGTCCCATTGGTGGCCTCTGAGGGAGAGAACCAAGCAGAGATCAGACCTGCTGCTACAACATGACAGGCCTAGAACGACAACTCGCCTTCCTGCTTTTCCTACCAGTGAGATCAGAGTCTGCTGGGTCTGGAGCCAGCGGCTACAGCTCTGCTGGCACGGTTCAGAGCCAACCTGGCAGCTTGGAGGCAGGAAAGGGGATGCCAGAGTTTTCATGGGCGTGTTGAGAGGGGCCGGGGGGGTGTCCCTGTACAGACCCGCATCCACCAAACTTCCTCTCTACCTGAAGGATCAAGGGGCCCACACCAAGCTTCCTGCACCCCTTCCCAAGAGCAAACTGAGTTTGTATGTACACAGCTACAAGAGAGAAAACAGCAGGTGAAAAGGTTCCCAGAAATGGAAGCAGGTACATTGCACCATCTTTTTGAGACTCAGCCAAGCAGGATTAGCCAGCAGGTGGTAAGATGCCCCATTTGGGGCAATCCTCACTTTTGGAGGGCCAGCCGGGAAGAAAGGCTCTGCAGAGAATGTAACCTGTGGATACACCAGAAATACAGAGGCTTTTCCAGCCATCACCAGCTCAGCTGGCTCCGCACTCACCAATCTCCATCTCGATGAAGGCTGCCTCGTCAGGCAGGGCTCTCGGGATCACCCCAGGATCACTGAAGCTCGTCCGTAGGAGTGTGGCCATGGCGAATAGGAAGAGAACTGCGGCAAACACGGGGATGGCTGGGGACAGCTGGACTGCCAGGTACCGACACCTGCAGAGAAACGTCGGGAGGCGATGAATCAGACCACCGCAAGGTCTGCCTGAGCCAGGGCCTGAGAGCCTGGCAAGGCATCAGAGTCCAGACTTTTCTGAACACTGGTTACATCTGGAGAAGAGAGGCTGTTCAGCACTTCGTTCTGATCCCACCACCACAGGGAAACATCCCTGGGGCAGCTCTAACGACCAGCCACGATCAAAGTACCACCATGTTTTTAACCAGCCAGGCACAGCATGCTTTCCAGCATTTTGTTTCGTTTCCAGCTCCCATTTTGCTCAGAGTCACGGGCAACACTAGAAACACAACCAGCCAGCTAGAGGGGTCCTGCCTAGAGGACACCCGCTGCAGCCCTCTGCCAAGGGACGGGCCATGCCTCTAGGAGAAGCACCCAAGGCCTGGTCTGAGAGCCCACCACTGGAGCCAGAAGGCACAGAAGCACATCGGAACGGTGGGAATAGGCAGCAGCTTCCAGTACCGCAGAAATTACTTTCCAGGGATAAACTGCGTCCTGTGCTTCTCAGGAACGGATCCACGTGGAAGTGCAACGTTCCCGTGCAACAAGACGTCTGGCTTCCTTTGACGTTTCTGAGGTAAGGGACTCGAAAGCTCCAAATAAAGTAGAAAGGCTCCTGCCCCAAGACAACCCCAGCTCGAGAGAGGAAACACAGCATAAGGTTTGTTTGCTTTATAAATACAGAAAGGTCCAATGTGGAATTTGTGTTGCTAATCCCGCCGATTGAGGCAGTGCAAAGGGAGCAAGGCGATTAATCTCACTCTGCCCCATGTCACTTCTGGACACCCGCAAACATGTCTCCACGGGCACTGCAGCGCAGGCCGTGCAGAAGGCCTGTACAGAAGTCATGGTTTAGAGATGTGCTGGGCTGAAACAAAATATATTTTACCCCAATTCCTTCAGAAAACCCCATTTATGTTGGTGTGAAGTTCCTATGGTTTAAGGGAAACCCCACCCAAATCCCAACGCTCCTGCAAAATTTCACCTCTCCTTGCACGCCTTGCTTCCCCAGGTTCCTCCCAGTGAAGCTGGGTACCCCGGCTTTCTAGGAAGCCCTGACTCCAGGAGTCTGGGTTGGATCCACCCCCGTGCTCTCCACAGTTGCTCTCCACGAAAGCGCAAGGCTGTGGTGAACGGCATGGGATGATCCTCCCCAGCGGACCTGTCATCCTAAGCAAGGCGATTTCTACCACATCCGTAGCGTTAAGTTAAAGGCTCCAGCTGGTTCCTTTGCAGCGCCGAATTCTGCAAGCCCACCGTGCGCTGCAGGAAGGCTCACCAGGCTTTAATTTGCCATTGCTTGATGCCAGCGACTGTCCCCTGTGTGCAACAAGGTACGAAAGGGCTGTATACTGAGGCTACAGCATGCTCTGGCCACAACCACAACACGAAGCGTCCACAGCGATGCACAGGGCCTGTCCCCTAAACCAACGCTGTTAATTTTAGACACGACAAACTCCGCCGTTACTTGAAATAACACAACCCTTAGAGTCGTTCACGTGCAGAGTCCTGCCTACATTTGAAGAGCCAGGCTGAGCGGCCAGAGGGCTGAGCTTACTGCCTTTGGGCAGCCTAAGATAACTTTGCTTTCCCTTTGCAAGGGCAAAGTCTAGAAAGAGAGCTGCAAGTCAGTCAGTGATTAAACAGAAACCTTGGATCCCATTTTGGGAAGGAATATGGGTTTATTCTTCTAAAAGCTGGACACGGTCTGCCTCAAAGGGCTGCAGCTTGTCCCGTGTCCAGCTGACATGACAGCTTTTATAACTGTTGTAACAACATGAACATATTACGGGCTTAAAATATGGATTCATGAACTGTGCTAAAGCTGAGCTGAAACTGTGCCAGAGCTTCCAGCCTCAGATATACACTAACACCTTATAAGTTTCTTCAGTGTACTGTCGGCAAAGAGATTTATTACCTGCAAGCACATGATCCGTGCCGGGTGTACTCTCCCAGGCACAGACCTGAAAGCTTTACACAGTGGCACTCAAGAATAAACAGGATCAGTCCCTGCAGCGACCGGTACGGTCCCCGCTCAATCTGCGTACAAGCACGAGCGTGGGATGTGACGCACTCCCTGCTGACCGTTTCCTACGCATCTTTGTAAGGAAACCTGCCCTTTGGGGATGCAACAAGTCCTGCTGTCCCCGAGGCACAGCAAGAGTGGCCTCAAGATTGATGTCAACACATCGCAGAGCGTGGTGTGGGAATGGGAAGACGCCTGCAATTTTAGGAGATGAAAGAGATGAGTGTGCGACCGTCCTCCCCGCTGTGGCACGGGAAGCAGCACCATCCAGCCGGTATCCAGCCCTTCCATCCAGCTCCCAGCGTGGCACAGGCACAGGGCGGGTTGGGTCCCCAATTCAGGAGGGGAGAGAAGCAATCCCAGACAGACTGCCTGTCTGCCCAGAGGTGGGCAGGGGGGCAGACAGGGACAAAGCCCCAGAAAACTCCAGCTGCCTGCTCTCCTGTCTGATGGGGAAGCGATTACGCTCAGCAGTTAGTACAAGGAAGTACTAACGCTAGCTCCTTCAGCCACCATTCACTGAAGCACATGAGATGTCTGCTCAGCGAAGCCATTCTCCTGTTGTCATCGTCCCTCCAGCACAAAGCAAACATCCAGGCACTGTGCTGGACGCTCAACCCGTCACTCAGACGTGCCCTGGCACAGCAGGGGCCGAGCAGGGCTCTCCTGCTTCCCCTGGTAGCAGGGCTGGCAGCGTTGCTGCGTCCTCTCAGCACGAACACGGCCTGGAGGCGAGGCCAGAGATGCGTGAGCAAGACAAACCTCGCCGCACTGAAACTGCATCCCAAGACCCAACATTGAGCCCACTGCGTGCTTCCCGTCCCTCCCTGCACTGACGGAGCCTTGCTTTTAGGAAGGTGTCTTTCAGGGAACGTGCCCAGGGCACCTGCCACGGCAGAGAAAGCCAAGCGCCGTCCGGAACAGCTGAGCAACAGGTAAGGCCACCACGTGAGGTTTTGACTTGGTACTCGCTAGCGCTGGGGAGTCTTCAGTCTATGCCTCATCTACAGCACGATTACGCTCAGCAGTTCATTTACAGTGCTAAGTAACAGACATTTTAAAGATCTTTTGTTTGGGAAAGCTGAGAGTCAACAGAGACATACTGTTGGCATGTAAGGATATTGCTCCTCCTCCACTCTCAGTGCAATATCTGTGTTCTTGAGCATTTTGTCATCTAATAGCAGACAATAACAGCACTATCACAACTCATCATCGCGGGGGGGACTGGGGGGTGAGAAAGGCTTAAACAAAGAGATCATCAGAATGGGGGGGAGCAAGAAGCCGCAGCTGGGAGGTGCCACGAGTTTACAGTGCAAGGACTGCTTGACCGATTATTTTGTGACCACTTTGGAAGGTGTGTTGGAACCAGCACATTAAGCAAAGCTCTGGAGGAAGGGGAAAACAAACACGCCAGCCCCGATGGAAGTGGACTTCAGCCACGGCCGTCAGGCAGCACAGCTCACGGCCAGGTCCCCCCAGGCTTCAGCGCAAGTTCTGTTGTATAATTCATTTACATCTCACTTGCAAATCACCTATTTAAATTTCCTAAACTAACGCATAACCACACCCTGTACTCATCCCGAACGCTAGCGAAACAAAGTAGTATCTTTACCAAATGTTTGACCCTCACCAGAGCACTCACAGTCAACTGCATCTCCCAGACCTGGGACAATTTCCAGAAGCTGATGTACTTGCGGTAAGCGTGGAAGCGGTTGCTCTGAAAACCTGGGTAACTGCTGCACTGCAATGCTACAAGTTCGGGGCCCTTTCCCAAGCAGCCCTCGGGCAGAACTGGAGCTGCCTAGGGAAACTCTCCCCATCCGTCAGCAGCGACACAGAAAATGGTCGCTAGAGACCCACTTCAAGTGCGGTTCCACCACGAGCACGTGCCACGTGCTTCCAACCCAACCGATGCAGCAACCGACTTCAGGCAGGAGACAGAAACGTTTCGCCGACGTTATTGCTCTTTTCCCAGCTATGCTCAAATCTCCGCGCAGGCAAGAGAGCACTCCGAGATCTGTGTGGGGAATGGCGGTGCCACAGAGGACGTGCAGGCTGCAGGGAGAGCAAAGTCGTCTTCTGAAAAGGAGCCCACGTACGAGAAAAAGGGCACACAATTCAGAAACCCCGGAGCAGCCACTTCACCCAGAAACACGTCTTTGCGAGCAAGACGAGCTGAACTCTGGAGACCAACAAGTTTACCTCTGTCGAGAGAAACTGTAACTACTAAAAAGCACCGATCGACTCATGTGTAAGTTTTGACAATGCTTGACATAGACCTAACCAGAGGTAAAAGCCATCTCAGAAGCACCTCTTTTTCAGCGCAAAATCTTGGATCTTTGGGGTTTGGGGGGAAAAAATAAATAAATAAAGTCACACGAAGGGTCAAGCATAGGTTTTTTTCAACTTATCAGAAAACAAAGAAATTTTAACCTCTACATAGTTAAGAAAGTAGAAAAAAAAAAAAAAGTGATAAACATGCTTGGTTATTGGAAAAGCAAACACCAGCCCCTTTCCGCACTCAGGAGCCTGGCATTGCAGGCGCTATCTTGCCTGTAACATTTACAAATGTTGAACGTTCGTGCTGAAAAGCTGAAGACAAAAGAAATCCAGTTCTCTTGCAGCTGCTTTGGAGAGCTGAATGGAGAACTCTCACTTCAGGAGGGCCGTTGCAGACACGCTGGCAAACTGCAACGAGGAAACCCCCAGCAGCCAGAGAGAGGACGCTACATCCCATCATCTTAATTCCCAAACGGATTTCAGTAAGTGCTTTACCTGGGCTTCTCCTCGTGCTCGAATACCGCAAGCGTAGTTAGACAACTAAGCAAAAAGCTGACATACACAATAAGTGTCTGAAATAACGCCAAGAGGATATTAAACAGAATTTTACGTGGCACGTTACGGTCACAGAGTAGACCCAATTAAACGTAGGACTCGGACCCTGCAGGGATCAGCCTCAGCCCCTGAGCAGCCGGAGCTGCTTTCTGCCAAGGTGGTGGCGAGAGAGGTGCCCTTGGGCAGAGGACTCCGGTCGCTGCAGAGCACTTGCCCAGGAGCCAGTACAGCTCCACGGCCCTCTGCTTTATCTGGGAGGGAGGAGCCGGATCGCCAGGTACGGCACTGATAGCTCAGTCAGCCCTCTGGGTCCTGTTTGCTCCCCAGTGAAAAGGCTTACCCGATTCCAGACCACAGCTCTGCGGTCTAGGGGATAAAAAAACATAAAAATTCCCCCACACAGGGCTTGGGTGGCTTCAGATCGTTCAACTGGGGACACAGCAGATGAGCCGATGGCATCGGAGCTACTTGGAGGCAAAAAAAAAAAAATACCACCAGCAGCAGCCCAAACAGAGAGGCTGTCATTTCACGGCTGGGGAGGACTCTTTCAGCGAGGAACGCGGCAGCTTATCTCATGACGTGCGATGCCAGTCACCACCGGCTCTCCAGCGACAGCGTTTGTAATCAGAGCCGAGCCAGAGCAGCCTGGAGGGCGAGGATCAAACCTGCACTGGCTCTGTCGTGTAGCGAGACATTTTCTGGCTTCAGGCATCCCCGAGCCTTGTTTAGACAAGGTGTGACTGCGCAAGTGATTCAGCTGAACGAAATAAGCATTCACAACACAGGCACCCCTGCAGTGAGCATACAAGAATGAAAAGGACTCTTCCACCCACCACGGTCTGCTTCTCTCCAAAACCAGATCCTAACAACCCAAATTGTTCCTCTGCAGCACAAACTTTAAGGGGGAAACCATGAATTTCCACGCAAACGCCAAAGAATCTGCCAAAAGCTGAAACGAAGGGATAACACAGCGAAAAGATAAAGGCTGAGACCTTTATGCAGAAGCATCCTAACGCACACGGAAGGCACGCAGGGTAAGCAGGGCTCTCGAGCAGCCAAGCTGCTCATCTTCTGAGCTCGGTCAGTGAAACAGAGACATTGTGACGTGTTTCTGGCTGGGAAGGCAACATTTCATCCCTATCCCAAATTCAAAAATCCCCAAACAATTTCAAAACAAACCCACCTCTTTCAAACAGAAAACACTAAGGTGGTGTGCACTGAGAGAATCACATGGGTATTTTGGATTTTCCCAAACTTGTCCTCATCTCCCCAGTCGAAACCACTCAGCCGATTTAACTAAAATTCAGAGATGATTCTGCTCCCAGCAAAACCTCCCCTGGGCCAGCGGCCCCCGCAGAACCACTCTCCGCTCTACGCAGAAAGCATGTCCTGGATGTCTCGGTGCAAGCAAGGACGCGAGCGACCCCTCCACAGGCCTCTGCCTCCCGGAGCACGGGAAGGGGCTTCTCGAGGAATTTCCTGTCACGTACCCACTGCGCCCACAGCCAAACTAACCGTCGCTCTGCCGACGCGGCCCAGGACTGGAAAGGCGGCCTTGGTTCGCTCTGCCCCACGCAACCACGGCGGGCAGCTGGCGAGGGCAAACGTGGCAGAGCGGGATGTGGCTTCACTCTTCTGCTAAGGACAGGCTCCGCAGGGAGTGAGAGCAATTATCCCTCGCAGTAAGTGTTTCTGGAGCAGTAACACTCATTAATTCTTCCTGCAAGGCAGGAAGAGCCCCATTTTTTAGATGGGAAAAAACCAAACAACAAAACAAACAGTGGTGTCATTTCATACCTTTGAGTTCAGACTGAATCAGGGATAACGTTGGCTTTCCACACTCGGGAACCCCAACACCTCGCATTACAGTTGTTCGGCACCTGCCGCCAAAGCTACACGACAACTAAGCAGAAAAACCAGTCTCATACCTGACCGATACCCGACATTAGCCACTTCATCGCTCCTGTTGGGATGTGGCAAGCCTCAGCAGACTGTTCCAGAAAGCCCTCTCCAAGGCTCCCGCTAACAAGAGGAGCTAGGGAGAGCAATGCCGGGCCAGGGGAAGTTGAGACAAGTTCCCTGGTCTGGGGAAGACGTGTGGGACGCCAGCATCTGGGCCGAGTGCTTTATCTGGAGGAATAGCCAGGGCTTAACCAGCGAGCAGTTTCTTCCGCTTGCTTTCCCGGCTTAAAGAGCTTTTCTGTTACCCAACACCGTTTAGGACCTTTGCCTCCTTAAGAACAACATAAACATGCTGATGGACACAGAGGAAGGAAAGTTTCACAGCGCTTTAGCTGATCGAAGCTCATCCTCGAACCAGGCAAAAGGGGCAGTCCTGCCCCCTCCCCACAACGTCAGTACTCAGGCAAACACGGGCTTTTTTTCCTTTTTGTTTGTTATTTTTTGTAGGATTAGTCTAAGGCCAGATCAGTTCCCCAAACCAGCTCACACGGGAGAGCTGTGGGGAGGGGGCAGGTCCTGCTCTTTTGGCCGTATCCAAGGCTTCGGCTGCAGGTCTTTAGGCTGCCGAGCTGATCTAAAAGGGTGGCCGGATCCTCTCTAATACCAGGGCTTCAGCTCACGGGAGCGTCTGCTGTAGTGCAGCACTCTGCAACACCTAGCTAGCAGGCAGCTGCAGGGCAAGTCGGATCAGCGCTAAACCCCGGTGCCACCAAGCTCACTCCTTTTTTCTTAATTCTCGGGCTGGATCGCCTCCCTAACTGGGCCGAGCTGGGGGCTGCACGCACACCCAGCAGGCAGGGACGCAGCTCGGCCCCGCTGCCCAGCCCGCGCTGGCCTCGGCCGCTGCAGCAGCGGTGCCCTTGCACCCCGGCTATCCCTGGGCGAGGAGCTCTCGCCCCAAACCCCCATCCCCTCTAGCTGTGCTCGGGACAAGGGACCGCAAGTCCCAAACACACAGAAGCACAACCGGTAGGGACGAAGGGCCAGCGTCACGCCGCAAGCAGAGCTGGGGGAAAGCTCCAGCAGGGCCTGTCCTCCCCCAGAACCTCCAGGGTCAGTCTGCCAGGGGTGAAGAGGCAGACCCCGCCGGAAAGAGCCGCACCGCGCCAGGCTGCTCTCCGCCACGCTCCCCTCCCTCTCCCGGGGCCCCCGGGCAGACGAGCCCTGACCAAGCCCCGTCCCTGGGCCCGGGGGTCACCGGGCCGCCGCGGGGAACTCACTCAAAGGCGAAGAAGAGGGCGCAGGTGCCGAGGATGAGGAAGAGCGTCAGGTAGAAGATGCCCTTCTGCCGGGCCATCATGATGCGGCCGTCGCAGCAGAAGGTGTTCCTGCCCGGCAGCTTCTCCCATTTCCGAACCACCTTCTTCCTCGCCACCATCACCGACATGGCGGGGCCGTCACTGGGGCGGCGGCGGCCGCCACACGTCCAGGCGCTGCTCCTCCGCCGCCCGCGCCCCCGGCATCATCGGGGGCCCCGCTGGGCTCGGCTGGGCTGGGCTGGGGGCTGCGGGGAGAGGGAGAGGGCCTCAGCACCGGGGCGGCGGCTCGGAGCGGCGGGAGCACGGCGGGGCTCAGCGCCGGGGGGCGGCGGCCGTCGCCATGGAAACCCCCGCGCCCGGGGAGGGGTGTCGCCATGGAAACCCACCGGGGAGGGGGGGGCAGGGCGCGGCCGGGGAAACCCCCGGCCCTGAGGGGAGCGCCCGGCGGGAGGGGGGCGGCGGGGCGGCCCCGCACAGGCCCCACCGGGCGGGGAGGGGAGGGGAGGGGAGGGGAGGGGACGGGGCAGGGCAGGGCAGGGCAGGGCAGGGCAGGGCGGCCCCCGCCCCGCAGCCGCGCCGGGACCCGAGCCCGTGAGGGGAAGGGAGAAGAGGAGAAGGAAAGGGGCCCGCGCCGCCGCCGCTCACCCTGTGCCGGTGCGGGCAGCGCCGGGCGGGCCGGGCCGGGCCGGGCGGGCCGCTCGCTCCCTCAGCGCGGCGGGAGGGGCCGCCACGCCCCGCGCCGCCGCGGGGGCGGGGCCGCGCCGGCCATTGGCTCTTCCGCGCCCGCCGCCCCGCCCCGCCGCTCCCCGCCTTCCCATTGGGCGCGCGCGACGTCACTCCGCGGCGGCTCCCTCCGCCCCGGTGCGGACAAGGGGAGGCGGGGCGGGGGGCGGGGCCGCCCCGGGGCTCGGCACGTGGCGGGGGGCGGGGCGAGGGCGCAGCCCGGTGCGGCAGCGGGGCCGGGGGTGAGGGCCCCGGTTGGGCCCGGCCCGGCCCGGCGGCTCCTGCCAGCCCCCCGCCGCGCAACCCCCCCGGCCCGTCGCCATCCTCCCCCGTTCCCGTTTTCTCCCGGTGGGTGCCCACAACGCCCCTTCCCCGGGGCCGGGCCGCCGAGCCACAGCGCGGCGGGGGAGCGCCCGGGATGCTCCGGCCGGTCCCGCCGGGGGGTCGCCGCCCCGCACGCCCAGCCGCCAGCCCTAGCGCCCGCCTTTCGCGGCCTTTTCGCCGCGTTCGGCAGGCCCGGGCATCGGTGCAGGGGCGTCCCGCCCCGCGGCGTGTGGCGGCCGGCGGAGGCAGGGCCCGGGCTTCAGCCCCGGGGGGAAGCGGGGAACTTCCCCGCGGCTGTTGCTGTGGCGACGGGGCAGCCGGGGAGCCGCCGCCATTTCCCGCCCTACGCCAGCCCCGGCCCCGCAGCCCCTTCGCGCCCAGCCCGGGGCGTCACCCGCAGGCGGAGGCGGAGGAAGGACGCGCGGGGCCGGGGGCAGCGGGGCGGTGGAGCCGCAGGCGAGGGGGAGCAGGCCCGGCCCCGGCCCCCGGCCCTGGCGTTCCCCAGTGGAAACGGCAGAACCGCGGGACGCCGGGCGTTGGACGGGGCCGAAGGGGCAGGGGGCCCGGGTCCCGCGGGAGGGAGGCTCTCGGGGGACACCGCGGGAGGGCCCTGCCCGGCGGCCGGCCTTTCGGAGACGCCCGGAGCCCCGCTTTGGCCCCGCTGCCCGGCAGCGCTCCGGGGACGCTGCAGCTCCCCGCGGGCTCGGGCGGGAGCGCGGCCGGCGCCCCGGGGAGGGCCGGACCTCCCGCCCCCGCGGCCGGCCGAGCTCCCCGGGCACCCGGGGCGGAGCTGCCTGGGGAAGCTCGCTCCGACGGCCCGGTCGCGCCGGGCTGCGGCGAGGCGGGGGCCGGGCCGGGCCGCCCCCCCGGGGCTCCCCGCTGCGAGGCCGGGCCGGGGCGCGGCCCCCGCTCCGCCCGCCGGGCCGCGCTGCCACGGCAACCGTGACGTCAGGCAGGGAGGGCGGAAGCGCGGCGGGCGGCGGCGGCGGCCCGGGCGGAAGCGGCGCGCTTTCCGGCTGGTCGCGCGGGAGCGGCGCGGCGCTTTCCGGCCGGCCCGGCGTGCGGCGCGATGGCGGAGGACTGGCTGGGCGTGGAGGCGGCCGTGAGCGCCAGCGAGGGCGAGGATGAGGTGAGCGGAGCGGGGCCGCGCTCCCCCGGCAGCCGCCGCCGCCGCTGCGTGCGGAGCTCCGGGCGCTGCCCCGTCCCCTGCGTCCCGGGGCGGCCGCAGCGGAGCGCAGCCTGGCCCGGCCGGGGACGCCGCGGCCCGGGCGGGCGCAGGCCGGGGGGCCCGGGGCGAGGCCGGGCGGTGGCGGGGCACCGGGGAGCGGACGCCGCTCCCGGTGGCGTCGGCCGGGGCTGTCCCCGCCGCCGTGCTCAGCGCCCGCTCGGGCGGGGCGGCTGCTGTGCCGGGGCCGGGCCGGGCCGGGCTCTGACCGCGCCTGCCGTGTGCCAGGGGCAGGAGGACGGCGAGAGGCGGCACCAGCAGCTCCTGGAGGCGGTCAGCTCCCTCTCCGGGCGGAAGCGGTGAGTGGAGGGCGTCTGCGGGGCTCCCGGGGCTCGGCCCCGTTCTGCCCCTTGCCCCTGCGGGGCTGCCCAGGAGCGCTTTGGAAGGGGGCGGGCGCTCGGTTCCCTTTCCCGGTGGCACCAGCTCTTCTGCCTCCACCGTGGCGGCAGTTTGGAGGAGAAGCAGGTGGGGGGCACGCGAGCAGCCTTTTGGGTTATTTTCTTTTCTCGCAGGCGGAAGCTGGCGGAGCGTACGGAGGCAAGCGCGCAAGTGTCCGAGTTCAACGTCAGCTGCAAAGGTGAGATCGCCGGCAGGCTGGGCAGAGCTCTGCTGTCTGACCGGGACAGCGCTGCCCGCCCGCAGCCAACGGCTTGGGGTGTGCTGCGTCTCCCTGGATCTTTGGGCTGAATGCAGCTGCAGCCCCTTGGCTCGGACGCCGCGCCCGCGCTGACGTGCGGGACCTCGTGTAGGTGCTGGGGAGAAGCTGGTTCTGTCTGAGCTCCTGAAGCCCATCCGTCCCAAATCCGCCCTGAGCAGCGTGAAGAAAGAGCTGACCAGAGTGAAGCAGAAAAAGGCGGTGGAGCTGCCGCTCAGCAAAGAGGAGGCGAAGCGGGTGAGCGGGCCCGTGCGGGCGGCAGAGGGAGGTTCTGGCCTTATGGGCAGCAGAGTTGAGGCCCTGCGTGCCCCTCTGCTCCTCTCTGACGCGGACTGGCTTTTCTTGTTCCTTACATCAGCCTTTTCCCTTCTCGCCCCTGCCTGCAGGTCGTGAGGGAAGCTGCCTACGTCAGGACCTCTAAAGACGTGGGCAAATGGCAGCAGGTGGTTTTGCAGAACCGACGGGCGGAGCAGCTGGTTTTCCCCCTGAAGCAGGAGATTGCTACAGTCGTCCCCCTGGAGCAAGTGGCTTCAGCATGGAAGGTGGGTGCTGTCAGGTGTCACGCAGCTCCCAGGGGTCGGCTGGGGCAGCTCGACGTCTCCTGGCTGCATTGGGAGGAGCGAGGAAGGTGTGAGGAAGGCCCAGCCGGTAGCCGAGGCTCTGGGCAGGTGCACGCTGAGCTTGGGAAAATTAAAAGGGAAGTCTTCTGCGTTCCTCACGCAAAGCAGGTGTGTGAGTGCTCGCTGGGAGAGGCCGGGTAAGGCGTGAGCAGAGGGTTTGGAGCCTGCTCTGTCCCTCTCCTCTCTTTAGCCTTTCGGCACTAGACACACGGGCTGAGTCTGCCGTTTCCCAGTCCCTGGGCTGAGCCAGCTGCCTGCTAGTAGCCCTCGGCCAGTTGTGCTGAGGCAGAGGGGGGGTTGGTTTGCCAAAGCCGGCGCATCTGTAAATCTTCATTATGAAAGAAGGATGCTTTTGGTTTTGAGTGCGAGTTCCGGTGGGGGCTGTGCTGCTGGCAGGAGAGTCGCTGTCGTCCCCGAGAGCTCTCCCAGCTGTCCAGATGCTCAGGTGAGAGACGGCCCCTGCCGAGCTCCCGACGTACCCGG
Organism: Mycteria americana; assembly: GCF_035582795.1. Taxonomy (NCBI): domain Eukaryota; kingdom Metazoa; phylum Chordata; class Aves; order Ciconiiformes; family Ciconiidae; genus Mycteria; species Mycteria americana. The sequence goes on along the minus strand of NC_134374.1, from coordinate 12,727,157 downwards.
CACTCGCCTCGATCTGCCCGAAGGTCCCTTTCTGTTTTGGCGGGACGTGGTGTCGCGTGGCCTGGAACTTCTGCTGCGTGCTTCTTGTCCGGTGCTACCCGCTCAGCACTGCCTGTCAACTGCGAGCCTATTTCTCTACCCCGGGAGGAATTTTGCCTGCCCTAACCTTGCACGAGGGCTGGGAGGGTGCCGAGGCAGGCTCGTAGGGAGCCTTGAGCTGTTGTGTGGGACCCGTGAGCAGGGCTGTGACCCCAGCCACCGGGAGGAGGGGACACGCTTCAGTGGGCCCTCCCGTGGACCTGCTCGGGGCACCAGAAAGGATTGGGACGTCTGGGTGAGCGTCGGCTCTTGCAGTTGTTCTCATCGTGCTCTTGTTGTGTCTGTTCCGTCCCAACAGGCCCGAACTCCCCTGGAGCAGGAGATCTTTGGGCTGCTCCACAAGACGCAGCAGCCCATCACAGACCCGCTCCTGACGCCGGAGGAGACGGCCTCGCTGCAGGCAATGAGCCTGGAGGAGGTGAGTGCTTTCCCCCCCTGCCACGCCCTGGCTCTGGAGGCCTCTTCCTCGGCGCTTGCCCTCACTCTGCGCTCCCTGGCAGGCCCGGCAGCGGCGGGCAGAGCTGCAGAAGGCTCGGGTCGTGCAGTCCTACTACGAAGCCAAGGCTCGTCGAGAGAAGAAGATCAAGAGCAAGAAGTAAGGCTCTGCCGTTGCTGGGCTCGGTGCGGTGGGAGAGGGCCGGGTCCTGCCCTTGGCACTGGAGCCGATGCTGCCCGGTGCGTGGGTATGGCCAAAACGTGGAGGAAGGCAGAGCAGCCCCCTTCCCCCCCGGGATCCGCAATGTGTCGGGCAGCCTCCTGCCCAAAAGAGCTCTGCGTTCCCAAAGGCCTCCCCAGCACCGTGAGCTCTTCGCCCTTGGGCTGCAGGTACCATCGCGTGCTGAAAAGAAGCAAGAGGCGCAAGGCCTTAAAGGAGTTTGAGCTGCTGCATAAGTCGGACCCTGAGGCTGCCTTGGCAAGGCTGGAGGAGCTGGAGCAGCTCAGGATGCAGGTGCTGCTTCTGCGCTTCTCCCCCGCCCCTTGGGAAGGCCCTGCTCACAAGAGTGCTCTTTCTGATGCTTCTCTTCCTCTCCCCCCCCCGCCAGGAGCGGATGAGTCTTAAGCACCAGAACAAGGGAAAATGGGCCCGCTCCAGGGCCGTTATGGCTAAGTATGACCTGGAGGTGAGATCATAGAATCACAGAAGGGTTTGGGTTGGGAGGGACCTTCAGAGATCACCTAGTCCAGCCCCTCTGCCACGGGCAGGGACATCTTTCACCAGGTGAGGTTGCTCAAAGCCCCGTCCAACCCGTCCTTGAACACTTCCAGGGACGGGGCATCCACAGCTTCTCTGGGCAGCCTGCTCCAGTGTCTCACCACCCTCATCGTAAAGGATTTCCTCTCTATGTCCAACCTAAACCTACCCTCGTTCAGTTAAAAGCCATTGCCCCTTGTCCTGTCGCTACAGGCCTTGGTAGAAAGTCTCCCTCCGTCTTTCTTATAAGCCCCTGTTATATATTGAAAGGCCACAACAAGGTCTCCGACGCAGGCTGGGGAAGGGGGAGGCAGCTGAGGTGGGGCAAGGAAGGTGAGCGTGTTGTTTCTGGCCTGCGTTAGAAACATCTCGATCCCCTCCCAGGCCCGCAAGGCCATGCAGGAGCAGCTGGCCAAGAACAAGGAGTTGATGCAGAAGGTGCGGGTGGAGCTGCCTGAGGAGGAGCCAGGTGATGCGCCTGAAGAGGACCTCACGTCGGTGACTGTCCCCACCATCCCTGCGGGTGCCAGCGGAGCTAATCCCTGGATGCTGGGCAAGCCCAGTGGCCCAGCCGAGGAGCCTGAGGTGCAGGAGGGTCTCGGAGATGTTGCGGTGCCTGGTGCTGCGGAGAGCAAGGAGGAGATGGAGGAGGAGGAGGAGGTGTCGGAGGAGGAAGCTCTGCTGCAAGACTTTGCGCAGAAACGGCACGCGCGGCAGCAGCGGGCGGGGAGCCCTGAGGGACAAGGTGAGGAGCTCGCGGCCCCGGGCAGCGCGGGTCTGGTGTGCCGCAGCGTTGGGCAAACGAAAGGGGGTCGCGGGGGCTGTTTTCTGCCCGGTTTCACACAGCCGTCCTGCTCTCTGCCTCCCTGCTCGTGGGTGACTGTTTCTCACCTGTTGCCTCAATGCGTAGGTGCTGATGAGACGGAGGCAGTTTCTGAACTGCCGGGGGACAGCCCCATCCACCCCGTCTGTGCCGAGGAGCAGGCGAGCCTAGGGATCGAGCAGCCTCCCCGGGCCCAGGAGGAGATCCTGCTGTCGGAGCAGCTGGGCCGGGTGCGGACGATGGAGGACGTCGAGGCTCTGGCCTCAGAGGAGCGTGTGGAAGAGCAAGAGAAGCCAGCGGCTGCAAGAGCGGAGAAGCGAGTGCAGCAGCAGGAGAAATGCAAAGCGGGGGACACGCGTGCCAAGAAACCACCAGCCAAGAAGAAGATCATTAGCCTGCAGGCTGTGCTGGCTGGCAAGTCCCAGGAGGTTCAGTGCCCCAGCCTGCCCGTGGTCGTGGAGGAGGAGGTGAGCAGGACGGGCCTGCCCCGTGGTCCCAGGGCGCGGGTGACTGCAGGGGACTGACTCCTCTCCCCACAGGAGGGTGGCTTCGACCAAAGAGGGGTGATCACAGAGGCCTTTGCCGGGGACGATGTGGTCGCTGACTTCCGCCGGGAGAAGCGCAAGGCAGAGCAGGCTGCGAAGCCGCAGTCGGTGAACCTGGTGCTGCCGGGCTGGGGCGAGTGGGGAGGCACGGGACTGAAGCCCAGCACCAAGAAAATAAAACGGTAAGTGTGGAAGAGCTGCAGCAACGTGCCTCGGCCCGGCACCGGGGCCTGACGTCTTCGCTTGCCCGGCAGGTTCCTGCTCAAGCCACCCCCGGCGCCTCCCAGGAAGGACCAGCACTTGCCCCACGTCATCATGAGCGAGCAGCGCAACATCCACGCGGCAGCACATCAGGTGGGTGACGCCCGGCCTCCGCGAGCGGCAGTAGCGGGTGCTCCAGCACCCAGGCTGGCCCAGAACCTTCCTGTGACCCGTTCCCAAAACGTCCTGGATCCCTGCCTGTAATCCCTGCCCGGCTGCATCGTTTCCCGCTTTGGCAACCCAGAGGCCGGCAGGGTGACGGAGGCCGGAGGAGTTTGCAGGAGTTTGTTCCCTTGACGGCTGCCGCTGCTGTGCCAGCCCTCCTGGCGTCTGCTGGAAGAGGGGCTGGAGCGAGGTGGTCAGCGGGGCAGGGGACTGGCAGCGCAGAGCGTGAGCGGGTCCTGGACGAGGGGGGATCGGCGGCAGCGTGGGATGAAAGCAGCCCCTGGGTGCTGAGCCGGGTCGCTGTGGGAGTTACCCCGCTGCGCTGTTTCCCCGCAGGTCAGCGAGCTGCCCTTCCCCTTTGAGAGGCACCAGCAGTTTGAGCACAGCATCCGGACGCCCGTGGGCACCACGTGGAACACGCAGCGTGCCTTCCAGAAGCTGACCGCCCCCCGCGTCATCACCCGAGCGGGCCACATCATCCAGCCCATCTCTGCCGAGGATGTCCCCGACGTGGCCGCCGCAGCTGGCGGCGGAGCCGGGCCGGCGCTAGAAATTGCGCCCAAGCAGCAAGAGCACCCCTTTCGCCGCCCGCGCAAGAGAGCGCGATAGCTCTGCGCCCGTCTCTCTCTGGTGCTCGGACTGGAGCAGGCGGAGGAACTGGGAGAGGCCCCTGGTTCTGTCCAGTACCTTCTACCGCTTCCCCCGCAATAAACCCCCTGGGCTGCCTTGTCCGTGCGGTCTGCGTGGCTGCCCTCGCAGCGCCCGGGGCCAGGACAGCTGCTGCCCTCCTGCCTGGCCCTGGGGCCCCGCGCGGGGCAGGGTGCTTTGGCCTGGTGTAACGTGAACGGCTCGCTGCGGGTCGGCCCCGGGAGGTGCCGCTTGGGGCTGGGCGTGGAGCAGCCGTCAGAGCTGGGCTGGGTTTCCCCTGCCCTCTGTTTTTGTCTTCCATGCCCCCGTTTTTTAATGTATAATACAACTTTTTTCTATAATTTTTTTTTTCCATCTTGGCTAAAGGGGCTTTCTTACAGCCTGCTGCGGAGCACCGCTCCTCAGGTCCGCCTGCAGCTCCGCGGTAATTCCTGCCCAGCTCTGGCAAACCCCATCAGCTGGAAGGCGGCTCTGTGAGGGGGGGGCTGCTGTTCTGCACATGCTGGGAGCTGGCGCTGCCCTCACAGAGCCACCCTGCCTCTTTCTGCCTGCCTCTGCCTCTTCCTGCCGCTCAGCCCAGCCTCCCTGCCCACCCCACCCCTCGCAGGGTGACGGTCGGGTGCTCGGTGAGTCCAGCGCTAGCGGAGGGATGTGCCCGAGCCTCACGGTGAAGGAGGAGCAGGCAGGGAGCCCTCCAGGCCTCTCTTCCCCTGTGTGCTGCGCTCGTGCCAGCCGGAGAAACGCTCCCCAGCCCGAGCGAAGGAGCTGGAGCTGCCGCTGTTCCCAGGAAACGCGTCCCGTGGGCCAGGGATGCCTCCTCCCGCGCTGGGCCCGGGGAAGCGGCCAGGCGGGGTCCCGGGGCTGCCATGGTCGCCCTTCTCCCCTCCAGCCGGGCCGTACCGGGGAAGGGGGGTTGTCCTGTGGGACTGGGGCGCAGGCACCCGTGGGCCTGAGAGCAGGTGCCCTGTGACTCCCCGCTTCCCCCCCCCAAAACCACCCAGGGCTCTTGTGCTCTGGGTGCTGGCACTCTTCCTGGAGTGGGGGGCGAGGTGGGTGCTGCCTGAGCCGTGACCTTGCCAGGGACCCGGCCTGGGTGTCGCTGGCTCGTGCAGCACCCTGGGGTGGCCAGACAGTGCTCACCTGCGGGTGGGGTTGTGGTTGTGTTGCATGAATTTACTCTGGGCTGAAAAAAAAAAAAAAAAAGGAAAGGAAGCGGGGAGCGTTTCCGTGCCGTGACAGCACGTAGCCCCTCGCTGGGCTGGTGGCCCCAGCTCCCAGCCCAGCTTCCCTCTGCCCTGCCTGCCCCAAAAGCCGTGGGAAACCTTCACCCCCCGGCCCCTGGGGGTGTCCCGGGGGAGTAGGGGGATCTCTTGTTTGTTTTAGTGAAAGCCAAAGTGCCCTGGAGCCAGGGGAAGGCAGTGCTGGCGTGGGGCGTGCGCAGCCCCCCTGCCCGCACCTCCACCTGCCCGCAGCCGGCCCTGGGCTCCCCTGCAGCCCCAGTTTGCTGGGGCCAGCCCGATCCCTGTGGCACTGCTGTCCCCGTCCCTCTTGGCGGGGGCCTCCCTCGTCTGCCCCGGCCGGGCCCCCTGCCCCGACCCAGGGCTCTGCCTGCCTCCTTCCCAGCCCCAGGCTGGTGCCCGGCTGGGCGCCATGGGCTGTCTCGTAGCCAGCCCAGCTCCCAGCCCTGGGATGCTCAAAGAGTACCTGGGCTTGGGAAGGGGCTTGGGAAGCCTCGAGGCCCAGCGCCGGTCAGAGCAGAGCTGGCTTTGGGCTCAGCAGCATCTTCGGAGCGGTGTCCTGCCGTTTGTCTGCAAGGATGGGGAGCCCCACGCGCCTCTCTGGCCTCTCTCCCACGTTCACGTGGCAAAGGACTGTCCCCCGCTGTACGCTGTGCCTGCCGTCGTGCGGGGCGTCCCCTGCACCCCCGAGGAGGGGCTGCACAGCCCAGAGGGGTCTGGCTCTGCCCCAAGCTGGGCTGGGACCTCCTCAGCTGCCCCAGGGTGGGGGCAGTGCTCCCTGCCGGGGCTGGGGCGATGATGGCACCAGGGCAGCCCCGTCCTGGGGTGCTGATCCTGCAGAGGACCGAGGCCGCCAGGTCTGAAACCAGCTCAGGCCTCGGCGGAGCGGGCAGGTTTGTGGCTGTCACAAGCTGGGACCACCTGAAGCAGCGAGCGGGACCTGCCGGCACGCGGCCCCTCGGTCTGGAGGCTGCTTCACGCTGAATTTTGGCCGGTGGGTCCTGCGGCGCGAGCGTGGCTGATGCTCAGCCAGCGTTGAGAGGGGAGAGCTTCGAGCCACGGAGCTGGATGTGCCTCATCCTGCGAGGAAGGGCAGCGCTGGGCTGGACTGGGCTTGAACTGGGGCTTCCCAGCATCCAGAGATGCTTCAGAAATAAATGCAAAAAGCATCAGCGTGAGCTGCTGGGGATGAGCGAGAGGAAGGACCCAGATACAGCAGGGCCACCGGTGCTGCCGTGCTGGCCCCTCTGGGCTGCTGGGCCAGCTTGCCCGCTCCGGCACAGGCTCCTCCGGAGCTGCTGCGCTCTCGCACCAAGGGCAACGGTTGTCCCTCCAACCTCCCTGCAGAAATAAAATTGCTGGGCGCGGGGATGTCAGTGCTTGGGTTGTTTTTTTTTAATTAAAAACCCATTCCAGGTCTGCAAACCGCTGCAGGGAAGGGGGACGCCGGGATGCCCGCTGGCAGCTCCCAGGGCAGCGGGGCTGGGGGAGCCCCTCGCAGGGGGGTTGTTGCTTGCCGGCGGGGCGGAAATGGGCCGGGGAGCCCCGCGGGGCCCTGCCGCAGGGAAGGAGCTGCTGCGGGCTGGGGACTGGCTCCCCGCGGGGACTTTCCCGGCCTGATCCTTGCCCTTCCCATGGCGCGCTCCAGCCCGGCTCCCCTCCCGGTGCAGCGGCGGGGCCGGCCTCCGGCTACGGCACAAGGCGCGAGTCGGTGGGTACCAGGAGCTCCGGTGCCGGGAGAAAACCCCCTCCTCGCCAGCCGCCTCCTCGGCCGCACGGTAACCCCCGGGGAGCCACGGCGCGAGTGCACGCGCCTTCCCCCGGCCGCACGAGTGCCGCGTCCCTCGAGAGAGCTGCGAGCGGCTGCAGTTTGCTCTTACTGGCCTACTTTCTGGGCTACGTCAAAGCCGGGCTTACGGAGCCAGGAGCCTCGGCGAGGGCGGCCGAGCCGCTCCCGGTGCCAGCAGGGAGCGGTGGCTAATCCCGGCCGCGAGCAGCGGCGGTGGCTCCCGGCCTGGGCCGGCACCCGCGGGCGCTCGGCCTGGGGGGAACGGGCAGCAGGCGCGGGCAGCGGGGCAGGGACGGGCAGCGCTGCGGTGGGGCTGCGGCGTGCCCAGGCCGGGTGCCGTGGGTGCCGTGCCGAGGAAGCGGCACAGCCGCTGCTGGTGGCCCCCCGAGCCGCCCCGGCACAGGGGCCTGGCCGGGGAGAGCCGATGCCCGACCCCAAGGGCCGCTCCAGCCGCCGGGGAGCCGCCGGTGCAGCCGGGCTCCTGCACCCGCCATCCGGGGAGCCCAGCGGGAGCTGAATGAAAGTAAAAGGCAGATTTAAAATCAACAAATAAAAGGCTTTTGGTGGTTGTTTGTTGTTTTGTTTGTTTTTTTTTTTTAATGCAGGCTATAAATAACCTGTAAAATATTTTGTCTGGGCTATTTCTGAGGGTGAAATCTCAGCCCTGCGGCTTCCCGTGCCGCGGGACGTGCGTGCGAGCACCAGGGCCATCATGGGGCCCCCCAGCCGTCGGGGGGGTCCTGCACCCTCACTCATTTGGATCCGGGGATTTCCGTGCCCCTGAACGCCTCCGGCCCCACGGCATAGGAAATGGCCCTCCCCAGAACAGGCCTGGCTGAGCCCCGGGGTGGGACCCCCCAAAACCCGACGGAGGCGGGAGGCTCCGCTTGGCACCGTGTGAGAGGATGGGGCAGGGGAGGCAGATTTTGTGTTGGTATTTTAGGCACAGGAACCCCCCCCCCCCAATTCCCCCGTCCCTCCCGCCCCCGTGCTGGGGACAGGGGTGGCCTGCGCTCCGTCCCCCGCTCCCCCGGGCCCTCTTCGGCCTCGGAGGTGGGTCCGGCTCTCCTCCATCACCCTGCAGCCAGGGGCACCCCGGACACCCCCAACCCTCCCGCCGCGGGCACCCGGTGCCCGGCCGTCGCATCCCGGCCTGCACAGCCGCCGCAGCCGCGTTTCCGTGGAGATGGCATCTCCCGAGCCCGCACAGCCTGAGCGGGAGGGTTTCCATGGAGATGCCGTATCCAGCACGGCACAACCTGAGCAAGAGATTTCCGCCGAGATGCTGTAGCCGGGACCCTCGCACCCGCAGCGGGGCCGTTCCCGCGGAGACGGGTGGCCAGGGCCTGCGGCGGCTGCCCGGGTGGCGTGCGGTGGCACCCAACCGCTTCTCACCCCGAGCTCGGTGACGGGCGCTGGGACGCGGGCAGCTGCCGGCTTTGAACAGTCGCTGGGGCTGGAGCAGCCGCCAGCCTTGTCACCCATCCGGGATGGGGACCCGGTCACCTGGGTCATGCTGAAATGTCACATTCTGGGTCTCCCAGAGCTGACGGGTCCCCGTCTGTCTTCAGCTGCCTGGGAAGGAGAGGGGGAAAGTCCCCGTATCCCCCTGATGACTTTGTCCCGGCCGCCACCCTGCAACTCCCCCAGCGATGTGCTGGGCACATCGGGGCAGGGAGGGATGTCACGGCCACCGGGCAGGGAGCGGGGCACCGCGCTGGACCCCCACACCTGGGGAAACCAGGTAGCCAAGCCCCGAACCAGCAGCATCCTGGAGCTGGGGGATGCTTGGCCGGCCCCCGGCAGAGCCGCAGCACCAAAAACCTCCTGGGGGAGAAAGGAGGGTCCCTGAAGGGGCAGGTTTGAGGCAAAGCCGGGGGGGTGAGCGGAGGCCGTTCAGCCAGATGTCCTCATGGCAGGCGGCTGCGTGGTACGCGTATCCTGGCCGGTGCTACAAAAGCAAGCCTTCGTTTAAACGCAGCTACCGCAGAGGTCGCAGTCATTCGTTCCGCACACAGCGAAATCCTGATTAAAAGCAAGCCCGAGCCGCAAAGACAAGGAGCAAGAAGCGCGGAAGCGCCACTGGGACGCACTCGTGCCCGCTCCGTGCCCGCAGGAGACGCGGAGCCGGCTCAGCCCACGCCGCCCCTCCCTGCCTCGGCCCCCTCTGCGCTCCCCGCTCCGCTGCCTCCGCTCCCTGCCCGACCTTCCTCCGGCTGCCCCTGTCCCGCCCGAGCCAAGGCCGGCCCTGAGCCTCCGCAGCGGCTCGCCCGCTCACGCGAGCGGCAGCAGCCGGGTCCTCCCCGCGTCCCCGTGCGGAGCGTGGCTGCCCTCACCCCTGTGGCTCAGCGGTGGGGAGCTGCAACCGGGAGCTGGGGGGCAATGCCTGAGGCCGGGCATCGATGGCCACTCCAGCTCTCAGCTCCTGGGGGGCCGCAGGCCATCCCCGGGGCTGCTGGCAGTGCTTTCAGCGTCGCCAGGCACGGGCTGTCAGCGCTGCGGTCAAAGACCGGCTCTCTTTGTCTCCGGTTACAATTAGGAGCCCTCAGCGGCTCCCGAAGCCGGACCTGGGGGGCTCGGGGCCGGAGGACGGACGATGAAGGAGCCGGGGATCCGGTGCGGCAGCCCTGGGGCAGCAGGGGAGCGGGGGCAGGCCCAGCTCTGCCGGCAGCGAGCCGCTCTCCGGAGCCTCCTGCCGCGCGGTCCTCGGAAAGGGGCTGGAGCGGAGCCAGGGCTCCCTGCAGGCACCCCTCCCAGCCACGCTGGGCTCCTCGCCTGTTTTCTGGGGCTCCCCAGGCACCCCAAGCTCTGCTCACCCACTGCATCCTTCTCCCCTCCATCCCTTTGCCCTGCCTGCTCTTGCCCAAGCTGCCAGCTCTTCCCTCGGCTCCCCGGCACAGCACAGTTCCTCCCCGCCTCATCCCCGTGATCCGGGCTGACTGCTGACGCCCCGCTGCACCGCTCACCAGAGGCGATGCCTCATTTCTCCACGCTTCTCCAGCCAGCACGGAGGTGAGTCCCAGAAAATCCCTCTGGAGCATGTCGGGAGGAAGAGGCCAGCCCTGAGCTCCCTGTGGCGCCCACGGAAGGTCCAAGGTGAAGCAACCCAAAGCCTCAAGCCATGAAAGCCCCTTCCCAATGCAGAAGCAGCGTTGTTTTGGCCCCAGTGGCTGGATTCAAAACGCCAACCTCCAAGCTCGTAACGAAGAGACGCGGTTTCTCAGGCAGGAGGTGGGACTCCATCACACGTCCCTCCTTAGTCCCTGCTGCAAGCCCCTTTGGGAAGCTGGGGGAAGAGGGGCCGCACAGCGCAACGGCGGGCAGCAGCCTGGCCCCTCCCGTCCCCAGCGGGACTCGTGGCCTTCCGGCCCGCTCTCCGCTGTCCCCCAGGCGCGAGCAGGCAGGAGAAGGCAGCTGCCCCGACGAAGTTGGCATCTTTTAGCCGCACCTTCCAACATGCTGCAGAAGCGTTTGTCGTTGGAGTGGGGATGGCCCATGGAAAGCGGGAAGACAAGGTCTGTAGTTAGAGCCGACACCTCTCATCGGTGTTACTACATCAGTAAAACCCAGGTGAGCTGTCTGTCCAACACGGACGGAGCAGCACCGAGGCTCCTTCTTTGGAGCAGAAGGAAAAGCCCCGAGAAACCCAGAGAGAGAGGGCCAGACCCTGGGGCAATGGACGCCCTCTCTGTCCTACAGGGAACCCCCTCCCTGGCTCAGGGCTGGTTCCTCGGCCACAACTCCATCTTCCCAGCGCTGCCCAAGCTCTGAAGCTGGGATGTCCAATGCAGGACCAGCCTGGTGACAAGATGCTCGTGGAGCAGACAGCTGGACGCGGCATCACGGCAAGCACGGGGTATCAGCCCCGTCGCTCTTCTCCTGGCGCCAGGAGCTACAAGCCATCCTCACCGCCACCAGCTGCCACCACCCTTGCAGGAGGAGAAGGCTCCGAGGTGCCCCGCTGAACCGGAGAGATCCCTTTGCATCTCCTGGCCTAGCAGCCCAGCTGGAGAGGTGGAGAGCCGCTCGGGGACGGGCAGAGAGGCTGAAATGGTCCCGAGAAGGGTTTGAGGTCTCCCCACCCGCAGCCTGGCAGCGAGCGGAGCGTGCCGTGTGCCAGCGGCATTGCTGCAGCCGGTGCTTGGCTGGGTGCATTAGCCAACGCGTTGCTGTTTCTGGCTCGGGGAGGGGGGAGTAATGTGGATCCTGCCCAAAAACCAGAGGGAAGGGGCAAAATAAATAAAAAAAGAAACAAAATGAAGCAGTAATAACAAAAGCAGCAGCAGCAGTGGCTGCAGGCCAGGTCAGAGCCGAGTGCTCGAGCCCTGATAGCTCAGGGGACCGCAGCGGGCAGAGGACACACAGCCCCTTCGGTCTGGGGACCACCCTGAGCACTCGGAGAGCACGTGGGTGCCATCGGACCGGCGGAGTTTGGCAGGAGCCCTGCTGCCCGGGCAGGCAGCGTGGAGGAAACGCCGAGGCAAGGCAGCAGCCCAGGGCTGCCTGCCACTTCCCGCACTGCCCGCGGCCGGGCGGGCTCCCGGGCGATGCGTCCCTGAGATGGAAGCGAGCTAAAACGAGCCTCCAGCCCCACCCGCGGCAGGCAGCCTGGCTTTCTTCTGTTGGGAAATTACTGGTGAGGGTTCCCAATCATATTTTTCCAGCGCGTATCGACAGATAACTCACGTTGGCCTTTCTGCAAGTTAGCCCATGACCGGCATCGGATTAACCACGCTCCCTGACGAGGGATGTTCCTCATTCCCCAGACTTTCCCGTTTCCCCGGAACACTAACAAGAGAGCCACAGCATTTTTCAGCACCACCTTTGAAAGCCCCTGGGTGCAAATCGTCCCATCCCAAAGACGCTAAAGCGTTAGCAGGTTCTAATTAAACGAGGGAGGAGCAGAGCGGTGTTAGAGGATGCGGTGGTGGGATGCAGAGCCCTCCCGGCCGGCACCGTGCACCCCTGAGCGCAGTCCCTGCAGGGCTGGGGCGAGGCCAGCTGCAGGATGAGGCCATTGCTCAAACCGTCTGTTTTTAATTGCATCAGGATGCAAATAAGTTAGGTCCTTATAAACCCGGGGCCGGTCGTGCGCCTGTTGCAGGCTGTGCCAGCCCGGCTTCCTAACCATCCGCCCAGCCTCCGAAATGCCTCTTTGCGCATCTTCTCTGCCTGCGTTGGCACCGGGGCTGCCCACAGCCCGGCTGGAGGCAACGGGCAGGAGAAGGTACGGATGTAACGGAGGAGAAACCGAGTAATTCCTCTCTGCAGGAAGAGTTTCCTCCCTCCCAGCCTTCCTCGGCTTAGCCCTTGCTCTCCGCCTTCCCCCAGAGCCGCCGGCCCCTCGCATTTCACCAAACCTCACCCCAACCCGCACGCTCAGCACCATCCTGCCTGCGGGCCCGCACCCCGAACCGCTCCCAGAGCACGCCCGCATCCCCAAAGGGGCGACGCGCCGTCTCCTGCCCGAGGCCGTTGCGGCCTTTCCGGCAAAAAAAAAAAGAGCTCGATCCCCTTGTAAGATATTTTTTCCCCTTCTCAGGCAGAGGCAAGGTTTGGTGCCGAGGCTGCGGAGGATGCTCCCGGCAGCGGCAGGTGATACCGGGGTGCGGGTGCCACCCTCGATGTGCCAGCTGGGGGGACACCACAGTCGCCGGTGCCCTGTGGGATAAGCCCACCTCTTGGAGGGTCCCGGACACCCATCACGCGTGCCGAGCCGAAAGGAGACTTCGCCGTCGGACAGGCCAAGCCCGGGGGAGAACACGGGCACCGGAGCAGAGCGGCGGGTCCGGGCCACGCTCCCTGGAGCAGCGCCAAGCTGCAGGGGCGCAGAGCGGCGGGGACCCCGCGGGGACGGGGAGGGGACCCGGCCGGCCCCTCTGGCACCCGCGACGGGCTGGGGGGGGCCGCGGTGCGGGAGCAGCCCCGCCCAGCCCAAGCCCCCCCCCCCCCCTCCGACGCCCCCGCAGCCCCGCAGCCGGCCAGGCCCCACGGCGCTGCCCCACGCCGGTCCCGCACGCCCAGCGCGGCCCCCGGCTCCTCGCCCGCCGCCGGTGCCGGCCCCCAAAGCTTGGCTCCCCACCGGAGCGCGCTGCCGCCGCTGCCCCCCGTCCCCGGGCCCTGGCACCGCGACCCCGCCGCCCCCTGCCCGCCCGTCCCCGGCAGGACGGGCCCCGCCTCGTCCGGGTGCGCCCGGCAGCGCCGGGACAAGCCCGTGCCGCACGGCCCCCGGCAGAGCCCCGCGCCGCGGGCAGGACTCGCCCCCCCGCCCCCCTCCCCGCCCGTCCCGTAGTGCAGAAACGGGGAGCACCGGGCCCGTCCCCGGCGGGCGGCAGCGAAAGGTCGCGGAGGCGGCCGGGTCTGCCGGTGCGCGGGGGGGCCGGGGAGGGAGCCGCCAGGCCGGAGGCGTCGGAGGGGGCGGCCGGGCTGCGGGGCCGGGGGGCGGCCGGGCGGGAAGGCCGGGGCGAGGGGCTGGGGGCGAGGCCGGGCGCAGGCAGGGCGGCCCGCGGCAGGCAGCGGGGCAGAGGAGAGGGCAGCGGGGCGGTGCCTGCGCAGGGCCCGGGCAGGGCCGGGCAGCCGGAGCACGGCCCAGGGCGGCGTGGCAGGGCCGGGGACAGGCGGGGGCCGGGGACAGGCGGCGGGTGCCCGCACCGCGGGGCCGCGCCAGGGCGCTGCGGGGCCGCCGCTCGCCGAGGCCCGTGCGGGGGCCGGGGGCGGCGCGGCCCCGGGCCGGGCGAGGCTGTCAGTCGCCGGGGCGGTGCGGGGCGGGGCGGGCCCGGCGAGGCGGCCGGGCCGGAGCAGGCCGGGGGCGCGGGCGAGCACCGCCGGGGCCGCCCCGCGTCGGTCACCGCGGGGGGGGGGGGGGGGGGCGTGGGGTGGGGGGGAGTGGGTGCGGCGGCCGCCGGGCCTGCGGGCCCCGGTGCCTCGGGCGGCGGCCGGTGAGAAACTTCCAGCCGCCGCGCCGCGCCGCTCGGTGCCCCGCATGGCGCGGGGGAGGCGCCTCGACCCCCGCCCGGGGCCGCCCCCGCCCCGCAGCGCTGCCCGCCCGGCGGGGCACCGGGCCCGGGAGCGCACCCAGCGCCATCGCCGTCGCCGCCAGCGCCGCCGGGGCGGGGGCCCCCGCGCCCACCTCCGCCAGGCGGGCGGCCCCGCGCCCGCTCCGCCGTCCCGGCCCGGCTCGGCGGGGCTGCGCCCGGAGGCAACCCCGCGGCCGCGCCCGGCGGCGGGCACCGGGGCTGCGGGCGCCGCGCTCGCTGCCGGCGCTGCCCGTCCAGCGCTGCCCGCTGCCGGGCGCCCAGCCGCTGCCCGGGCGTGGAGCGAGCGCCCGCGCCCGCGCCCGCCCCCGCCGCCTCCTCCTCCTCCTCCATCCTCCCCCCCCCCCCCCCGGTGCGGAGCGAGCGCCGCTCCCCGGTGCGGGCGCCGGTGCCCCGGCGCGGGGTCGGGCGTGTGTGTGCGGCGCGCGTGTGTATGTGTGTGTGTGGTGTGTGTGTGTGTGTGTGTGTGTGCGTGGGGCTCCCCCCGCGCCGCGCCGAGCCGTGCCGTGCCGCGCCGCGCCGCCCGGAGGTGCCGTCCGCGGAGCGCGGAGCCGCGCGGCCCCTCCCCGGGCGGGAGCGGCCTCCCCCCGCGCCCCCTCCCGCGGGCTGTGCCGGGCGCGGAGCCCCCTCCCTCCCCGCCCGCCCGTTCCCTCTCCGGACTCGGCTGGCTCCGCACAGCCCCCCCGCGCGGGCAGGGCTGGCCGCACGGCACGCCGGGAGCCGCAGTCCTCGGGGCGGCGCGGCGGCCGGCCGGCCGGCGGCTGCCGGACTACAGCTCCCGTCAGCCCCCGCGGCGGCGGCTCGCTCTCGCCCTCACACTCCGGCTGCCGCTGCCAGTGTCTCCGCCGCCGCCGCCGAACCGCCGCTCGCAGCGCCCAGTGTCCGACCCGCCGCCTCGGGCAGGGGCCCGCCTCGGCCCGCCGCGCCCCGCCGCCCGCCCGGCTCGGGAAGCAGGTGCGTGCCCGCCCCCCTCCGCCCCGCCGCCCCGCGCCGGACGCCCGGCCCCCGCTGCCCGGGCACCCCGGGCCCGCGCGCGGCCCCGCACCCACCGCCGGGGGGGGAGGCGGACGGGAGCGGGCGGCCCGATCCCCCGCCCGGCCGCCCGGCCGAGAGTCTCCATGGAAACGGTCCCGGGACACCCCCGGGGGTGGCGGCGGGGCGGCGCGGGGGGGGGCGGCGGGGGGGGGGGGGGGGGCGGGCGGCAGCGTCCTGCGGCGGGACAGCGGCGGGGCCGGCGGGCACTGACAGCGCCGGGCCGGGGGGCAGCGGGCGGGCGGCGGCCGCGGCGGGCTCCGCTCCCTGCCCCGCGACGGCGCGGCGTGCCGCTGCCCTGCCTCGCGCGGCGGCTCCGGCACCGGCACCGGCGGCACCTGCCGCTCCCGGGGCGGCGCGGGGGGTCCCGGGGCGCCGCGGCGGGGCGGGGCGGGGCGGGCGGCGGGGCGCAGCGCTCCCGGGGCGGCGGCCGCCGGCGGCGGGACGGCGGCGCCGGGCGCTCGCGGAGTTCGGCGGCGTGGCCCGAGCCTGCCCCGGCGGCCGCCGTGCCCCGGGCCGGCCGCGCCGGCAGCAGCTCCGGGTGCCGGCCGGCCGGGCGCCGGGCGATGGCGGAAGAGCCCTCCCCGGGGGCAGCGCGGCCGCCGCCACCTCCATGTTCGGGGCTGCCCCGGTGCGGCAGCGCGGGGGCCCGGCCGCGGCCGCCGGGGCTGCGGGACGAGCGGCGGCGGCGGCGGCGCCGCGCTCCGTTGGGGAGCGGCCCCGGGGGCAACTGTTGAGCCGGGGCGGGCACCGGGGCCGGGAGGCTGCGGGAGCCGGCGCGGGGCAGCGCCGCGGGGCCTGGCCCCCGGCGGGGCGAAGCCCCCGCAGCGGCCGCGGGGGCCGGCGTGTCCCGGGGCGGGGGCCCTGCCCGCCCCGCGGGGCTGCGGCCGTGGCGTGGGGCCGTGGGCCGAGCCGCGCCTCCGCGGGGCGAGGGGGCCGGGCGAGGGGAGCGGGACGTGCCGCGGGCGGGGGGCTCGGGCGGGGGAACCCCCCCGGCGGTCCCAGCCCCGGGCGTCAGGGTGGGTTCGGGCCGGGGCGGTGCCGCTCCGCTCGCCGCCCCCCGAGCCCGAGCGGGTGCGGAGGGGGCGGCCGGGCCCCCCGCCCGTGCCCGGGGTGGTGGTCGGGCAGCGGCAGGACCGGGCGGGAGGCGCTTCCTGCCGCCCTCACCGAGGGGAAGCCAAAACTCCTTGGATGGAGTGTCGACACCCGGGAGGTTTATCGCCGGCTCCTCGGCGAGCGGCATCGGTACCTTCATCCGAGCGTGGGTGAAGCCGGTTCAGAGAAGCACGGGGAAAAGGTCTTCCAGGCTAAAATAAGGAGGAAGCAAGTTTCTCCTCCTTCCCGAGCATCCGCTCTCCAGCACCGTCGGCCTCGCCGGCCGCCGCCGGAGTTCGGGGGGATCCGTGCGAGGAAAGGGCTGGTGCATCCCGCGCCCTTTGCAGCTTGCCTGCATCCTTCTTGCCATGTCTGCATCAGCCTTCCCTTCCCCGCCCTGCCTTTTTCATCGCCAGCCTTTGGGTTTAGCTGGTCCCGGTGCCAGCGCAGCGCCGGGCGCTGCGTGGTGCCTGTCGAGGGCACCGGCTCCGTCGCTGTCACCTGGGGCCGGAGACGCGTTTCTGGGAGGGTTTGGGAGACCGGACTCTGGCACGGTTTGGCCTTCAGAATGAAACTGCCCTGGGGATCTCTGGGCTCTGGCGTGCTGGCTTGTCTCCTGGGGACGGGAGGCTGCGCTCCCGTTGCAGTATTTCGGACGATGCATGCCTTCTCAGATACAAAATTTTTTAATGCTATCCTCCCGCAGTGGCTCTTTTTTTCAATCCTTAAAAATATGCGACAGTGGGCTTTCCTGGGGACAGCCTGGTTGTCTCGAGTGAGCGAGAGTTTAGTGACACCGGTCGTCCGGCGGCTGGGACTTATTATTAAAGCACTACCGAATGTGCAGCAAACTTTTTTTTTTTTTCTCGTTTAAATGGGGATGGATTTTCTCGTTTTTGTTTCCAATTCATCGTGCTGAGTATCTATAATTACTTGCGGTGTTACTGTGTCTTTAAATCAGCTTAAGCAAATGCGTGTAGGCAAAGCCTGGCTCAGCTCCGCAGCAGTCGGGCTGCTGTGCAGCCAGTGGGAAACCCAAACTGAGCGCGGGGCTGCCGCACGGGCCACGGGCCGGACCCTGCGCCTGGCACCGGCTCCCGCCGAGGCGGACAGCGGCGCTGGCCTGGCCTGGCCTGGCCGTGGTGGATTTTGTTCCACGCTGGTTGTCCTGGTCAATTCTGCTACAGTTTCTGACCTCTGCCTGAGCAGTAACGCAATATAGGATGAACTGTTTCCGTTTCTTCAGTTTTCTTGTTTAAATTTTTCCCTTGCTGTGTATTGTGCCCGTTGCGAGTCCTGTGAGAGGACCGTCATGAATTTTTAATTTCATTTTTTATTTCATTTTTATTTTTTTGCAAGCAGTTTGCTTTAAGGCGGTTTTCTGAAGCCATGCTCAGAGCTGAATCCCTGCTAAGGCATCTCGGGCAACTCTCAGGATTGGCACTCGCTCTGGACCTCTGTACCTCAAATGGACGCCCGGCGATCACACATAAAAACAAATATAATTTCTTGCCTGTGTTACTAATGGCAACGAAGATTGCCAAAGTGAACAAACTATCGCAAGCGAAGGAGACCGTTCCTGTCGATGCAGACCGTTTCCTTCTGGCCCATCTGAGCCCTGCTGAAGAGCCGCAGGGCCACGCGCTGCCTTATTCTGCTGCTTTCGCTCCCGTCGAAGCAGCCGGGTTGCAGGCGATGCGCTCCGAGTCCCTCTCGAGTTTCCAGCAGCCGACGTAGTTTTATATTTTGTAGCCATCCGGGGAAAAAACCTTGCCTTCGAGGTTTCGCTGCTCTCTGGGAATGAACGTTACAAAGGTGTCTCCCGCGGGTGTGTTTCCAGGGTCAAAGTGCATCCCTCCCGGCCTTCACAGTGCCCCCTGGCCAAAGGAGCCGTACAGCACCTTGGGAAGGCGAGCCACCGCGATCTCCCGATCTCCGGCTGCAGCGGGATGTGTTGGGCTTTCTTCTTTTCCATACCCTAAGGCTGGAGAGTCTCCCTTTCCTCCCTCTGTGCCGCTGGCCCACTTAACGCAGCAGCTGAGAGCGCGAACGGAGGCACCGCCGGCAGGCTCCTTTTTGCCGCGTCCGTAAAGGACCCGGAGCCCGGCCGAGTGCATCGCTTTGTCTGCCGAGCTGCACCAAGTTCCTGCCCACGCGACCCGCGGCGGGATCTCCGGAGCTGGCCCTTGGCCTCGCGAGGCTCGCGCCGTGGCTGCCGCCCGTGCAGCGGGGAAAGGCGAAACTGCTGTTCGCCCCGGGGAAGCTTGTGCCGTCTGAACCCTGGCTGCCGGCAACGGTGCACGTCGCCGCTCGTCGGGCCTTTGCTCGATGCCATCGCACGGTGCTCTCCTGCCTGCGTTGGGGGATGACATGCCTGCCCAGAGCCCAGGCGGAGGGAAGCCTTGTGCTGGGGGATTTTAGGAGACTGGCTGCTGGCGTTTCAGTACCCGTCGTCTCGTGCCTGCCTAGGCAGGGTGCAGCTGAGGCGGTGCCGATCTGTTGGCATGTAGCTCGTGCTGGTGCTGGGATGGGGGAGAGGAAAGGTAAGCATCTTGAAATCCAAGCCATTTTAGTACTTGGAAATGTACAGAGCAGGAAAATACATGAAAAGCTTCTTGGGGGGGTCAAGGCAGCACGGTCCTAAAGCGGAATGCATTTCCACTGTGAAGAAGTGGCTGGCACGAGTTGTCTCTGTGAGGAACGGGGAAAAGCCCCTTTCTGTACCTGCGGGTCTGGGCCCAGCCCAGCTGCCGTAGAGGTGGACGGCTGTAGGAGATCGTGGCTCTGGTTGACCGGATCAAAGCAGTACGAAAGTGGGTTAGACCAGGTGGCAACGTAGACGTGACATCAGTGAGGGCGAACACCGACAGTACCAAACCCTCTGGTAAAAAACAAACTCTTTGCTACGGTGGCTGGAAGTTCAGTGGCAGCCCAGAGAAGTTGCCTTACGTGTTTGCCAACGCCAGTGCTCGAGAAGCTGAGCGTTGAGTCAGGTCAGGGAACTGATCCGGCTGAGGAGCGACTGTTATTGGGGGGGGGACACGACACGCTGGGGTGGGAGGTGCGAGTGTGAGGGGCTGCGTTGCAGCGGAAAACTTAATTAGGAAGCCTCACCTCGGGCAACGCAAGTTAGGGTCCCTGAGAGCCGGGGAGCGGGCAGGATTTTAACAGGGGTCAGCATGGAGATTATGTGGGCTTAATTCTCTTCAGCTGTGTGGGAGCTGGTAGGTGAAGGCGACAGCAGCCTGTCCTGCCATCCTCAGCTCGGCCTGCGTTGAAACTACGGTTGTCTTGGCGCTGTTGGGATTTTAGCGCAAGGAGGATTTGTCTAGAGATAATTATTAGAAAATATCCATTCCCAAAGAACTTCATCTCCGGAAACTTGTTTCCGTTGGCTGTATAGCGGTATTTCAGAAGAGAGAGTAATTTCTTGACTTAATCCAAGGGAACTTCCACATGTAGCTAAGTCATCGCTAACCTGAGTAAAAGCGTGCTTTTACTACAAGGAAAACATCTTCCGCTTTGCTTTTTCTGGAGCCTGGAAGAGACTGGTTTGCAGAGTAGCATCCTCTCCTTTTGCAAAACAATGAGATGTTTTGTCTGAACGCACAAAACCCCCCCTTGCTTTTAATTCACCACGTTAGTTTCATTGAAAATCTCTCCCAGGGCTTGTTGTTGGGTTCGGCACCTTTCTTGTTCGCAATTCTTAGAGCACGTTTTGTTTTGAGAGGTGAAGGAGCTTTAATATCGCACGCTGAGCTTCTCCACACAAAATGCTGTGTTGATGTTCTTATTTCATTCTAAACTACTTTTCTTTGGAGTTAATTAGAATTGGCTGGGCACCTATTTAGCTATATCAAAATAAGACTGTGGTTTCATCTACATTTGCTTTGGCAGACGTAGTGAATTAAGCAGATTCTGCGCCAGGCTGTGCCCTCTCTCCCTCTTGGTCAACCTGACCTAGGAGCTAGTATGGGTTAACACCAGTCCAGCCAGGAAAAATGAAAAAAAAAAAAAGGTTTTAAGCAGAGATCAACTCCCTGGTCAAGTTTACCAGGACACCACACGGTTTCAGTGAGGTGATTGAAGGGGTGAGGGGAGAGAAGGGCTTCAACAGTTTCTTCAACAGCTGCTTCTACTCGAAGACAGGCATGTGAAACCATGCCCTAGTTGTGCTCTCCAAGGGGTTCCTACTAGTTTAATTACATCCATTTAAAGTCGCTTCAAGGCTGCACCAGTGTAGACGAGAGATTTGCTCAGTTTCCTTGTGTCGACTCGACTAAAAGTGTGTTTTGACCCAGGGAGGCTGCAGTTGCTCTTTCTGGTTTGGCGTTGCGTCGGGAGGCTGCTCATCCCCGCGTTTCTCAATAAACTTCCTGGTCCGCCTTCTTAAGGATGCTGTTCTTTCGCCGTTCGCTCTGGTTTGTGCTTGCGACCACGTCTGTTGTTTTCCCCCTGTTTTATTCCTTCTCTTAGTTGAAATCTTGATTCTTTTTCTCTTCTGTTTTCCTTCGTTCCCTGTGAAATGCCTGTCTTTGGCCCATGTCCCACATCGTCTGTAGAGGATAGAGGCCAAGAATTAATGAAACAGCGTCTATCTCTGTCGCTATGTCCTCCCGGCTCTCTTCTCGTGGCCGTTGTGCCTCCTCTGGTGACCAGCTCTTACTCGAGTACTCAAAATGGGCTGTTTCACCCAGCTCCTCACACCACCCTGTTGTCACTTTTCCCTTGCCAGACCTTTTCTCAGGTCACGCCTGATCTGCGCTTGTTGAGGCTTCAGCTCGTCTCCAACTTCTGTTCCACGTCGTGCAGCCGTACGCGTCCCCTTCCCCTGTTGCGCAGAAGGTCCCTTTTGATTTCTCCTGAAACATCTGTCCTGCCACTGTGCTCAGGGGCAGAACCTTTCTCCTCCCCTTCTTTCAGTTTAGCCTAAGATGGTGAAATCCCCGCAGATTGTTTGTTCCCCTATTTCCTTTATGTTGCATTTCTCTCCAAGCACCAAAAGACTCCTCCCCTTCCTGCTCCAAGCCACCTCTCATTCTCTTTGGGTATGACCCTGCTCTGTTTTAGCGTCTGCCCGGCTCCCCCTTCGTTATGTAGTATTTCTTCCACCTTACAGTGCGCGTCTTTTAGCAGGTTTCCCCCTCTTCTCCTGACCTCTGATTTCCGTAGTCTGTTTGCTCACTTGTGCCCTCGTACGTGCAGATGGGTCTGTCGCTTCTGTTTTGCAAACAAGCTGCCTTGCCCCGATTTCTCCTATGTGCCCAGCCCTTCTTTTCTGTCCGGAGGATCCCCACCGGCATGTTTGGGCTGAGGTGAGGATACCCGGCAGCGGCTGCCTTCAGAGGAGTCGTTCAATTCCACGGCTCGATCCCTCGAGCTGCTGGCCGGTAGATCCCTGCGTGACTCGTTTCAGCATAAACGGATGGTGCAAGCTGCTTCTTGTCCTGTTCAGAGCTGGTGTCGCCAGGAGTTTGTTAGGGAAAAGAAAACTGACGGAGATTTGGGATCACGTGTCGCTTTCAGCTTCTTCCCACTCTCACATGCTGCACTGAGAGCGTTGCTGTGGCTCTGTGCCTGCTTTACCTTCGGGTGTTTAGTATTTCTCTGAACCAAGAACCTCTTTGACAGCATCTCTCTGCCTTTTGCAGCCAGTCCTACTTGGTTCGACAGAGTCCACTTGTTAGCACAGTAGATTCTCTCTTCCTTCGTTGCTTTTTCCCTGATACGACTTGAGCAGCAAAGCTGCCTTAATGCTTGAACACCCAGCGCTGCACGATTGGCTGCAACGTTCTCCCTCGAAAGCTCCACCCAGCCGACGGTGCGTCTTGGATGCTCACGAATCTCTGGATTTCCTCCTGTTTTCCACCCGTAACTCCACTGAATACCAGCACCTTCCCGACAGAGTGAGGGGATAATCACTGACGGCACCTCTGACGGCAGTGCCGGCAAACCTCTGCTCCCCTCCAGGGTCCCCCAGCTGCTTCCTTGTTTGAGGCTTTCCCCTTTGAACCCGCCATGAGCTGGTTTGTGAAAGTCCTATGAAGCCTTGGGGATGTCAGCATTTTAACAGACCATCATCTTGGGTGAAGCTCTGTCTTGCGGCTCGATACCCGGTGCTGGAGGTCCCCCTGGAGGGAGAAGAAAAGTGGAGGAGTCTTTCAAGGGATGTGTATGTGTGTGAAGACGCCCATGTGAAACTCTCAGGGTAGCCAGAGCCTTTTTTGCAATAAAGTTGTTTAAGACGAGGATGAGCGGACTGTGGCTTCTGTCCCAAGGTGCTGCTGATTTCTTCTAGCTCTCTTCCAGACGTGTAGCATCTCAGGCGTTGTACCCCGTCTGCCTGGCAGCGAAGCCGGGGATGAGTCTCTCTGAAGTGTGGTTGAATGCAAGCACCCCGGGGAGAGTTACCAATCCTCTGTGTTTCTTTTGTAGGCAGAGCGGCCCCTCGAGCCCCAGCAGGTCCCGGTCGGTGACGAGCAGCTGTCATGATCTCTACAGCACCTCTCTATAGTGGGGTGCACAACTGGACCAGCACAGAGCGGATTCGCATGTGTGGCCTCAACGAGGAGAGGTGAGGTGCGTGGGCGGCGTGGTGGGGGAAGGAGGAAGAGAGCAGAGAAAGTGAGTCAGGGATCTGGAGAGGCTATAGGAAGGGAGCTGGTGCTGGCTCAGCCCGTTCTTACTAGGGTGTAAAATGGACCGTGGTACGAAAGAGCCACAGGGAGGGATGGATGTGTGGTCAAATGATGGCATTCTGTGATGGTCCCCGCATCCCGTGCCCCAGCAAGGAGGGCCCACAAGCGGAGTGCTCTGGAGGCCTCTGCAGAGGAGCCGTTGGCTGTGTGTAGCTGTATTGCCTCCGCGGCGTTGGTGGGTGACGAGGCTGAGTTGTCTGCCTGTGCTATTGGTTTCACCAGACCTGTGCTCTTAACTGCCAGGGAAGGGAGAGAGCTTGACCCTCTGCGAGCCAAGCCTCTAAGAAGAGCTTTCAGTGACCCAGGAGGGTTAGTGCAGACCAAATGATTAGATGGGAGAGTTGTGACATGCCACCAAATAGGAGATTAGGGAGGATTAGTGGCTGGGAGGCAGAATCGATCAAGACGAGTTCCTGGCCTGCCCCGTGGCTTTGCATCGCCTTTTTATTCCCGCAGCTCTGGGGTCTTGTTCTCGAAACTGATCAGTTTGTGGCTTCCTGGAGGCTGCTACGCCTGCTCAGCACATTTGCTGTAGCCAGAGCCAGAAAAGTTTTATGGGCTCAAAGGCAGCGTGTGCCTGTCATTCCTCGCTGCGGGTGTTGAGGCTTTTGGTGGCGAGTCCTCCGAGGGCCAGTCAGAAGAGCGGTGGGACGGGGAAGAGTTCAGACTCTCGCTCGGGGCAGAGACGTGAGCAGAGATCATCTTCAGCCCTCAGCAGCCGCTCGGCCCGCTGTGCGTCCCTCAGATAAGAGCCGGGGATGGCGTTGCCCTCTGCTTCTCCTACACCACTTGGAGCTACTCCTAGTTTACAATAAACGTTAAAGTTTGGGGCGTCTGAGCAAGGCGGGCAAACCGGGCTGGCTGCAGCCGAGCGCTCTCCCTTGGCTGCTGGCCCCGTTTAGGGCCGGGCGGGAGGCGGCTGGCACGGGGCGGCCGTGCTGGCCCCGTCCGCTGCGGCTGGGCGTCGCGGGCTCCTCCGTGCGCGCTCCCCGCGCCGCGGGCCGGGCTGGCCTGCGGAGGAGCCCGGGCCGGAGGCGGGCAGGCCGCGCTACCGCAGCCGGGGCTGCCCCCGGGGCCGTCCCGGCAGCTGACAGGGCCCGGGCCCGGCGGCGGCGGCGGGGCAGGTCCGGCCCCGCCGCCCCTGCAGGTAGCCGAGGGCGGGAGGAGGCGGCAGGGCTGCGCCCCGCTCGGGGCCGGGGCCGGGGCCGGGGCCGGGGCAGGGCCGGGCCGGGGCAGGGCCGGGCCCCGCTGTCCAGCTCCCGGCCGCTCGCCGCGGTGCCGCGGGCAGCCAGCTGCGCTCGGGCGCCCCCTGGCGTCCCGCCGCCGCGCCGCCCGCCTGTGTGGAGCCGGAGCCGGCCCCGGCCCCGGCCCCGCTCCGCCCCGCCCGCCGCACGGCTCCGCGGGGACCGGGCTGCGACGGCGGGCTGGCTCCGGGATCCCCGCTCCCCGCCCCCTCCGCCCCCCCCAAGGCCCTCTCACCCCGGCGGGGCAGCGCCTGCCCCGGCGCAGGGCTGGGCCCCGGGGCCTGCCGCGGCCGGGGACCCGGGTGCCGCACCCCGAGCCCTGCCGGCTGCGCTGAGGCGGCCTGGCCCTGGTCAGCCGCACCGCGCCGCAGCCTGCCGCCGCGACCAGATCTCCCCTCCTCACTAATGACAGCCCCCTTCGGCCGGCTGTGGCCGGGCTGACCTGGGAGGCCAGGCTGGGGAGGGCCCTGTCAAACTGCCGCCGAGGGGGCTGGAGGGCAGGAGCCCCTCGAAGGGACGGGGCTGTCGCCGGGGCTCGGGAGGGTCAGCGGGGCTTGCGGTGTGGCGCTCGTGAGGCAGCCTGGAGCCAGGGTCCCCGTGCTGGGGATACGGGAGCCTAAGGAGAAAGCTTTGTCCCCTAGCTTGTGTCTGTTACTTTGCTGTGGAAGCCTGGGAGGTAAGGGAGCAAATCCAGAAGAAATCACGTCCTCAGCAGAAAGTAAACTTAAGTTGTTTTATCCTGGCACCAGCACCTTGTCTGAACGACCCTTAGAGACCAGAGAATCGTCACTGGGTAAATAGTGCTGGGGCAGGAGTGTCCTGGGGCAGGGCACTGCACACGGGAGCGCTGCCTCCTGTCCAGTCTTGTCGTAGATCACAAGGACAGCTGTCTCCTCAGCGTGCCCCATTTCTGTGGAGGCCACAATCCTTATCCTGAATTTAGGCTTTCCACTTGGGAACTGTCTTCCAAAGAGAAAGGGTCAAACACATAGGCCAGCAGGACATTGCACACCGGCGTGGCTGCAGACACCCGCTGCTCCCATCACGGACAGCTTGAGCTTGAAGAGCTTTGGTGCTGGAGGGAGATCTTCACGTGAGGCTGGAGGAGAGCGGCAGGGCTGGGCTGGGAAGTCCCGGGGCAGGGAGTGAGCGAGGCTGGGAGACGGAGGAACGGGAATGAGGAGGTGCCTGTGGAAGAAGAGACGAGCAGGATGGGGCTCGGAGGAGGATGGGACTGGAACTGTGTGGTGGGGCAGAACGGGAAGCGGAGGGGACAGGAGCGGGTGTGTGGAGCCGGGCTGTGAGGCAGCGCAGTCAGGGAGGACTGGGCTGGCCCGTGGTGAGACCGGGGGGGTCAAAATGGCTGTGGGTAAGGAAGGTGCAGAGAGATGCTGGGCCGTGGAGAAAGGCTTGTCAGGCCCGTAGGAGCCGTAGGGTGAGCACTGATGTGTGAGGAGGTGCTATCCAGCGGGCAGAGCTCCAGGAGGGGGAGGACTGCAGGGGACAGCAGTGCTCCTCACCCCTTCAGTCTGCAGCGGCCGGTACCCATTGCGTAGCATGTGATGACGAGGAGCTGGCTACCTGGAGCAGGCACGCTTCTTCAGGCTGCCAGCTGCTCTGCTATCCCATGTGGGGACAGGGAAGGGGTAGGATGCTGGGAGCGTATCGGGGGGTTTCGTAATGCTGTGTCTTGTTCCTTGGCTAGGAGAGCCCCCCTTTCTGATGAGGAGTCTAAAACGAGCAGCTCCCAGCACTTGGGGTCTCAAGAGTTTTGTGTCAGCAGCAGCCTTTCCAAGGTGAGCTCCTTGCGTGCGTGTCTGGGTCCGAGAAGGCCTTTCCCTGATGGAACAGGCCAAGCAAGAGCATCTACCCTAATGGGTCCCGCGGGCTCCTTCTCGAGAGGGGTGTGCCTAGGTGCAGTAAGGGCAAAGCAACGCTCTAGTTTGGCAAGAGCTGTTTGCCACTTCTGCCTCTGTGTCCTGGGGGGACTAGAGAGAAGGTCCTGCCTGCTTCGCTAGGAGCCACTTGCACAGCTCTCAGGAACACCTCCCTTCTTGTTGCAGGTGGAGCTCACGGCAGTCAGCAGTGGTGGCAGCAGTGCCCAGGGGCTGGATGCTGATGGCAAGGTGGAGGAAAAGCTCGGGCCCAAACTGGAAGAGCAGCCACCTGATCCCAACCCAAACCCGGAGTGTGCGGGAAAGACTGTGAAAGATGATGCCCTGGGCCCTCTGGCAAGCCAGGGGGATGGCAGAGGGCAGGAGCCCGCAATCCCCAGAGCTGCCGAGCAGGAGAGCAGTGGTGCTGATGCTGCATGGACACCTGCAGATCCTCACAGCGACAAGCAGGCTGATGTTCCTCCAGCCTGCTCCGTGGCTCCAGAGAGCGAGCCTGCTGGGAAGGAGAAAACCACCCCAAGCGCTGGAGCACAAGGGCCAGGCATGCTGGCAGAAGGGACATTGTCTGTGGTTGTCTCCAGCTGCAACACCTCTGCCTCCACTCCCGCTACTTTTACTTTGAACAGAGTGTGCTTTCCCACATCTCAGGCCCCTGCTATGCAAAAAGTGCCCCTGTCCTTTCAGGCCGGGGCAGTTCTGAGCCCCAGCCAGTCGCTGGTGTACATCCCACCACCCAGCTGCGGGCAGCCACTCAGCGTGGCTACACTTCCAGCCACCTTGGGGGTCTCCTCCACGCTCACCCTCCCCGTCCTGCCTTCCTACCTACACGAGCGTTGCCTGCCGGGCATTATCGCTTCCCCAGAGTTGCGCTCCTACCCCTACACCTTCTCCGTCACCAGACCCTTGGCTTCAGATGCCAAAGTGGTGTCTGTGGAGGTGAGTCAGCTTAGCTGCCCTTCACCCTCAGGCGGAAGCGGTGCCCAGGCTGCTGCCGAGGGCGCTCCCCCGTCCACCGCTGGCCCTTCCCTCTCGTCCAGCCAGCCTCTGCCGGCAGCATCGTGTGGGAGTGCTGCTCCCTCTTCCGGCACCGGTGCGCACGCCAGAGCCCCGGCAGCTCCCGAGCCGCCCGCACCGGGGGCTGCCACTTCACTCTCTCCTCTGAAGTCCCCTCCACAGCTAGAGCGTGAGATGGTCTCCTCTCCAGAGTGCAGCGAGATGCCTCTCGATCTCTCCTCCAAGTCCAATCGTCAGAAACTGCCTCCACCCAGCCAACGCAAGACACCTCCTATGCCCATCCTCACACCCGTGCACACCAGCGGCAAAGCGCTTCTCACCACGGTCCTGTCCAAGTCCCAGCGCACGGCCCAGACTACGGGCAGCAGCGTCACCTCGTGTCTCGGCACCACCCCTCCCTTAGTCATCTTCCCCGAGTTCCTGCGCAACGGCGAGCAGGGCTCCTGGGTGAAGAACACCACGCTCATCAGCACCATTCCAGGCACCTACGTCGGCGTTGCCAACCCGGTGCCTGCCTCGCTGCTGCTCAGCAAGGACCCCGGTGTGAGCTTCAGCAGGGACCCGCGCCACCTTCCCAAGCAGGAGCCTATTTCTATCATCGATCAGGGAGAGCCTCGCAGCGCTGGGGTTGCCTGTGGGAAGAAAGCCAACCAGGTCAGCACAGAAGGACAGCAGGATCCTGCCAGGAGACTTCTTCATGGCAGAGTTGCTCCAGGAGCTCCTTTGTGTCAGTCCAAGGACATCTCCACCTGGAATCCCGGCCAGGGAAGTGTGTACCCACGATGCCCTGTGAATGGAAAACCTTCCAATCCTCAGCTTCTGCCTCTTGGCTGGTCTCCTTATCATCAAACCCCCCTGCTTTCAATTGGCATCTCCACAGCAGGGCAGCTGCCCCCAAACCAGAATAGCTCCTGCAAGCCAGCTGGTGCAGGTGAGCTCCCGACATTCCCGAGCGTGCAGCCCACAGAGTCCAGCACAGCCACCCAGAGCCTGCCAGAGGGGCTGCCCAGGCTCCCACCTCAGGAACGGGAAGCTGCAGCCAAGAGCAAGAGCTGCCGGGCCTTGCCCAAGCTCTACGAGGAGCCGGCCAATCCAGTCCCGTTGGATGCAGGTCCATCTCTTCAGACCAGTGCTTTGGATGTGAAAGGGGGGAAGGGGAAGCTGGACAACCCTCCGAAGAGTCAAGAGTGTGATCAACCAGAGGCTGACTCCAGTAAGGAGGGCAGTGTACAGACTGAGGCTCCCCAGGGGAGCTGTAGCCTCAAACAGGTGGATGCAAAGCCTAAAAACCAAGTCTTAGCGGCGTATTTGTCACATGATCTGCCCGCGGCTGGGCAGCAGAGCCTGCGAATGATTTCAGAGGTGCCCGCTGTGCCCACGGAGAGTCAACGCAAGGAGCTGGGCTGCGAAGGCTCCCAGGAGCCACCAGCTGCAGAGCCCCTCCAGTGCGTGCGTCAGGTGGATCTGTGCAGGGTCAAGAAGGAGCGAGTGGAGTGTGACATGTCATTTACTTCTGTGACTTGCCTGCGAGCTGGGACTGCTCCCCAGGCCTTTGCCGAGGTCAAGCTCAAAGGAGCAGGCCAAATCAAGCAAGAGGGCAGCGTGCGCTGCAAGTCCAAGCGGCAGCATGATGGGGACGCCAGGCAGGCGCACAAGAGACTGAAGTGCCAAGCCCAGGACGGCGAGGAGTCCCCAAGCAAATCGGGGAGCCGGAGTGTGCATGGCCGGAAGGTGGGTGGGATGGGCTGGGACTGCTGGGTTATGGCAAAGGTTAGCAGTGAGGTTGGGGGTGTGGAGGGAGCTCTCACAGGGGAGGGCAGCTGAGGGCACAGGGCTTTCCACCCACGCTCTTTGGCATTGCCTGACAGTGGATTAGTGTACCCATGTCTGCAGGTTATCTAGAGCAAAAATGGATCTGGGGTGTCAAAAACGCTGGAGGACGCCAGCACGATGAGCGGGGGACAGCGTTTTGTCCCTTCTTTGCTACTCCAGCTCAGTCAGTCAGCAGCTCAAGCTTCAGTCTGTGTCCT
This sequence comes from Mycteria americana, assembly GCF_035582795.1. Classification (NCBI taxonomy): domain Eukaryota; kingdom Metazoa; phylum Chordata; class Aves; order Ciconiiformes; family Ciconiidae; genus Mycteria; species Mycteria americana. The sequence goes on along the minus strand of NC_134374.1, from coordinate 12,698,355 downwards.
CCATTCACAGTGGCGAAAACACCATGACAATCCGCATGAACTCAGCAAGCGAGAAGGCCGAACCGGCCTGGGATCAGTGAAGGATCACAACAGCCTCAGGGTAAAGCGTAAGCGCAGGAGGCCAGCGAAGTCCGAGTTCCCATCTCCGGTGCACCGTGGGGACAGCCACGAGGAAGGTACTCTTGTGAATGGGAATGTGTTCTTGCAGGGTCAGGCTGCAGCGCTTCCTGTTGCCCTGATGCCCGTGGGGCCAAACCGCCGCTCCCCTGAAGCTGAACGGCCTCTGGAGCTGGTGTCTTCCCATAGCGGGTTGGGATCCAAAACAGAGCTGCAGCATGATGCTGGACTGCCCTTCCCAGGCCAGCAGACTTGCGTGCACAGATCTGTGGCATGTTTTCTCAAGGCTCCGTTTTCCCCACAGGTTACCTTGAGAAGAAGCCCAAGAACAACTTCCGGGATTTCATTCCGGTGGTGCTGAGCAGCCGGACGCGCAGTCAGTCGGGTGAGTTGGTGCCAGGGGCCCCAGGTGGGAGTCCTGGGTGGACTGGGAGCGTTTCCCTGTTTAGTTGGCCTTGTGCCTGCCTTCTGTCCTGCCTTGCAGGGTTTTTCTTGTAGGCGTTTTTTGTCAGCTAGAAATCCCGCTTTCTTGCAGGAAGCATTGCTGGCTCTTCTGCTGGTGTGACGGGAGAGTGTGATGTGACTGGTCAGGAGATTTTACCGTTGCTGGAGGAGGATCAGGAAGAAGAGGAGGAGGAAGAGGAGGAGGAGTCATCCTTGAAACGTCGCAAGCTGCGAAAATCCCACAGGACATCACGCTATCACAGTCGCAGGGCCAGGGACAGGTCTCTGTCCGAGAGGAGCAGCTGTTACACGAGGAGGACCCGGGAGCTGCCCTGGAGAGTGGAATCACCCAGGCAGCTGTGGGAGCCCAATGAGGAGGAGGAAGATGACAGCCACATCAAAAGGAAGAAAAGGAGACGACAGAAAAGTCGGAAATACCAAACAGGGGAATATTTGACCGAGCGAGAGGAGGAACGAGGGGGCTACCCCCACAGGAGGCGAAAATCCAAAGCAGGTACAGTCTGGGAAGGGGGCTCTGGTACCAGGCTGGGGATCAACATGGGGGTGTTTTGTTTTGTTGCTTTTTTGTTGTGTGTGGGATTTTTGGGCGTTTTTGGTTTTTTGGATTTTTTTTGTAATGATGAAACTCCATCATTATTAATGGCTTGATGTCCACAGCATGGGCCGCTTCAATGGATCGGCTCTTCTTTCAAAAATATTTACAGTAAATTTCAGAGTAGGAAACAGCAGCTTCTGTGGCTAATTAGATACTGATCTTACCCTCAGATTAAGACAGAGGGCGTGGGAAAATGAGAATCGGACGAGGTAGCACAGTGAAATATTTCTGGACAAGCACGGGCCCCTGGGAGTAGTGTTCAGCATTCCTGGCTAAAGCAGAGGGACATGGAGCCATCACAATTCAACCGGGCTTCTTTATGCTTTGTCTTGCTTTATTAAGGCAACTTGCAAGCTTGCACCAGGGAACACATGGGCGCGAGGATTAACAAAGCCAGAGTGTCTGCAAGCGACGGAGAAATCCCCCTCTGTGTTTGCAGCTTTGCTAGGAGGAGAATGCTGTGCCACCTGCCTGTGTCCTGCTCACTGCTCTACCTCTGCTCTTGCGTTTTCTCCCATAACTGCCCAGACCATGTGGTCAAAGCTGAATCTGTGATCTGCGTTTCCCTGAGGTTTAGCAGTCTCTGTGGTCCCTTCTCTCTGTCTGTGCAGGGGCAGTTTGAGGCTGTTGGAAGTAAGGCTGGGATTCATCCAGCAGCGCGCTGATGTCTCAGCGTGTGCGCTGACAGCTGGCTGGTAGCTCATAGCTGTGTCCGAGTGTCCCACAGGTAACTTCTGTCAGGGTTGCAGAAGAGCATGTCCGAGCCGTGGTGTTGGGGGAAGCACTTCTGCTAGCCCTCCATACGCTTGGGCCTTTCTCTTGGAGGTGATGTAGTGGATACGGACCTGTTGCCTTCTGCCACATCAGTGCTCAGATCGACAGTCCTCAGGAGAGGCTAAGATGCTTCTGAGGTGCTGTGAGTAGTAGAGATGGCTGCTATCCTCCCACCAGCTGATATCCCAAGTTACGTTTCTGCTCTGGCACAGTTTTACGCTATTGCTGCAGTGTCTGGGTGCTTCTGTGAGACCAGGAGTAAAGTTTCTGATGGGCTTCCTGGCAGCTTCGCAGTTCAGGGGCACTCTCAGACTGTCTCTGGCTGACGCCTGTTCCAAACAAAGCCTGAGAAGGAGGTTTGAGTACAGCAGCATTCAGGAGGGTTTTCTCCAGGAGCTTTACTACACATCTTAAGAGTGTCTGTCTTCTGTCCAGAAGCCAGTTTCCCTCAGGGACTGCTTGCTCGGCCCTCAGATACGTGAGCTTCTGTATTTTGGATTCAGAAGTTGTGGACTAGAGCCGTTGCTGGCTTTGGAGATGAGGATCTGGGTGTTACAGTGGCACTGTAAGCTGGCTGGCAGCCAGAGGAGGAACAGGGGCCAGCCCATGTGTTTGGAGAAAGCAGACCACTGTGTCCTGTACTCCCTAAAGAATCTGCGTCATCTTTGGGTACGAGCTGCAGCGATCCACTGACAAACACCTGGCTCGGGGGGCAGGATCCCCTCCAGGAGAGGGGTTAATACAAGCAATCTTTGCTTGTTAATGCCACCTCATCATCAAGTGCACCTAAGAAACAACCAGGACCCCTAGGCTTTGGGGCGGGTACTTGGGTGAAGGAGGCTATATCCCTTTGATGGTGATGGTAATGCTTGGATCCATTGGCGGTGTCTCCTCTCTCTGACCGGTACCACCTTGCTTTTGGGCAGACCACTTTGATCAGCTGGACTGGCTGTTCCTCACCTATGAGTGCACGCCCTGGAGTTTCGCTGCTGCTCAGCTATGGTTGAGGTGCACGCCTTGAGAGCACTAAGCCAGTGGTGTTCCTCTGTCTCCTTTGGATACTAAAGAGAGTGAAAATAGATGCAGATCCCTGCCAGAGCCACGTGTTGGACCTCTGGGCTAGAGGAACCCACTGTCCACCTCCTCTCTGTGCTCGGAGGAGTGATGGAGTCACTGTGTTTTCTCCTCCAGGGTGTGCAGGGGCTGTCGGAGTGTGCCACTTGCAAACACAGACCATCCTGTTTGCTACGTGTTTTCTGATGTGTCAGCATTTTACCCCTTTCTCTTCACGTGTCAGTCAGAGACTTGGCTCTTCCTTGCCACTTTCCTGACATTCGTGCCGTTTCCTACCTGTCTCCTCCACAGCCCAAGGTGCTGCTCATTGCCGGGAAGGTGTTCCCTCACACGGACACACATCCTGCCAAGTGAGGTGTATTTAACACTACAGTGATGGGCTGCTTTAAGAGCTTTGCTCTAAAACACAGAGCCCCTGCATGTTGGCAGAAGGAATCGGATATCAGGGAAGGAGCACCTCAAGTCCTTGCCTACTGCCCTGAGTTAGTTGTGAAAGTGTTGCAATGCTGTAAAAAAGACAAGGACGGTGTTACAGACAGCCCAGCAGAAATCTCCATCCGGTGATTGCTTCCAAAACAGCAAGCAGGCTAGTGATTGCCGCGTGCTGCCTTCTTGACAAGTATCATCGCTAAAACTTTGCTCAATTACAGCCTGAGAGTTGTGCATGAGCTTAAAAACAAATACCATGTTCTGTGTGGTGAGAAGTCAGAACTGCCAGACCATGTCTTGTGGGTGTGTTCCGCTTTGTTCAGAGCAAGGACATGTCTCCCGTTCCTTGCCTAAGCACATCCAGCATGCTGCATTGTGTCAGGGTCTGTCTAGCCCGCGGTTTTCTCCTGACCGTGGCGAGCGCAGAGGCTATGCAGGGCCAGCACTTGAGCACAGCCATTTCCCAGACTTCAGGTGCCTGGGCTTCCACAGCATCCAGAACAGCTAAACTAGCTCATTTGTGGGTCTGTTGTGCATGAATTTGCCTAAATCCTTTCTGTTCCTGCTGATAACGTCTGCCTCCACCACCTCTGGTGCCAGTGAAGCCCCGAAGTTCCTTCTGTGCTGTGCAAAGTCCTTTTTCCTGTCTGTTTTTTAACTGATCTCTTACTCATTTCATGGAGTGCCCGTAAGTCTTGTGCTGCAGGATTGGGTGAACAAGATTCCTCCACTCAGCTGATCCACCCTTTTATGATTTTTGCAAATTTTGGTCACATCCTTCTCTGCCTTCTCTCCAGACTGAGGAGTCCCAGCCTCTCTTGTAGGGTGGCCTCTCCACTCCTCAGTTGGTTGCCTTTCTCCACTTGCACTCCATTCTTCCTGAGATGTGGAGACCAGAACAGCACAACAGTACTCGAGGCATGCTTGCTTCAAGATTTTATTTGTGGTTCTACCTTGGTATCTTGGCCAAACCCATTTTTCTGTGCAAGATCCATGGCCCCTGCTTCCTAGTGATAGCAAGACGTAAGTGGAAGTTGTGTGGTGCTTCACGTGGAGAATCTAGAGTCTCAGCATAATGTGGAAGCTGAAGATGCTGCTGCTGGAGATTGACAAAACCTGCCTTGGTACTGGAGGCAGCAGTGTCCCTAACAGATGTAAAATTTTGTTCCTGGAGTTTATCCTCTTGATCCCTTGAACTAACCCACCAGGGCATCTCCTGGCTCTTCACCTAGAAATGAAGCAAAGTCTCTGTTCCCAAACGAAGTGCCCAAAGCTGTGGAGAGAGCCGGGCTTCAGAGACTCAGACTCTGCAAAGCTGCGTACAGATGCCTCCTCTGTCCTTTGGTCTGCACAGGGGTCTTCCTTTGTAACCTATTTTATTCCAGCACTGATCATTGGCACAGAGGGAGGTGTACGGCATCGTACGAGTCCAGGCAGTTATTTGTTCACAGGGCTTTACTTTCTTGTTCCTTTGTTTTCCCGTTGCTGTCGTGCCCTTGCTACGGGATGTTGCTATTTCAGGGAAGCAGAGCGCCTGTCCTCACGCGATGTGCAGGACTCCGTCATGAGCAAACCTGCAGCTCTGTATAATGCAAGGAAGAAAGCACTGGATTTCCCTTGAGGCATCCTGGTACTTCCTACCTGCATGCATATTAATTGAAACTTTAATGTGCTACCTAACTTAAGGGGAAGATGTGAGGGGGCAAGGCAGGGTCTGGTTTTGTAGGCAGCAAAACGATGACTGTTCACAGGTGGTTTAAAGGGGATACCGCCTGCATTTTCTGTCTCTCTAAGGGCTATTCCACGTGAGTCCTGCTCAGCCTTACAGGTAGGGGAGCGCACCATATGCCAGCATGCAATTACCAAACTACTGGGAAGTGTGCTGACAAGCTGGACTGTTTTGTACTGGGTTCCCTGTCAGACCTAAGGAAAAGCCTTAGTTGTGTGCAAGCCCCAGCTCTCAGTAGGCTTGGCCTTTTCGGACCAGGATGGCTGTCTGTTGTTGGGCATTTTGTGTCCATGCTGAGTCCGTCCCTGATGGGGAGAATCTGCAGATTCTCTCTGCCTCTACTTACTGCAGTGCCTCCGCTGTGGGTCTGGATTTCTGGATGAGCAGCCATCAAAGATGGGCAGTTTGTTTTGCCTGGTGGCAGAGATATGGGTTGCTGGCCTTCGGTGCGGTACCTACAGAAGCTCCTCATTCCTATTTCTCCTTTAGATTTTAGGTACCGGAAGCAGAAGGAGTCTGTGCAGGGTAAAGGCACAGAGCTACGACTGAGGAGCAGGCTTTCCCCATCCCCTCGAAAATCTCAAGGACGCCCAGACTTTCGGAATGGCTTCTTCCTGGAGCACTCAGACAGCTCTCCTGTCCAAGAAGAACTAGAGAAGCCATCAGGAAAACGCAAATGTAAAACCAAACACCTGGCAGGGATCTGTGATGAGGGGAAGGTACGACTTGAGCTGATGAGGGGAACACGCACGGGGAGAATAGAGAGAAGAGCACTCCTGTTAGTCAGCCATGGCCACATGTGCCAAGGAGTTGTATTCCTTTCTTTTCCAGGGGAAAGGCTGCTGGAACCAGCCCAAAATGCGCCCTCTGAAGAAGTCCCAGGACTTGTGGACACTTTGTAAGTCTCGTCGGGTCAGCCCAGGGAGTTCCCCCGAATTGCCCGTGGCCCAGAACATTCCTCCTGGAGCTCGGCGGCTGATTGTGAACAAAAATGCAGGGGAGACCCTTTTGCAGCGAGCAGCTCGCCTGGGCTACAAGGTGAGTTTTGGTGCCTTTTGCTGCTTTGTCCCCTGCGCTGCCTTGTCTGGGTTTGTGTGTAACCAGGCTTGCAATGGTCTTTCCTGTAGGACGTAGTGCTCTATTGCCTGCAGAAAAAGAGCAGTGACGTGAACCATCGTGACAACGCTGGCTACACAGCTCTGCACGAAGCCTGCGCACGAGGCTGGATCGACATCCTCCACATTCTGCTAGAGCACGGTGCCAACGTGAACTGCAGCGCGCAGGATGGCACAAGGCAAGCCAGTGAGAGGGGAACATCTGGGGAAGCACTGAGAGGTGTGGGGGCAGGGAGCAGGGTGTCTTTTCAGGACGAGCTGTAGGCCATCACTAGATTTGTCTTAACCCAAAACAGAGCATTTGCTTTGCGAACTCTTCCAGCCTCTTCTTTTTCTGCCAATGCTTCTGTCCTTGCAGGCCCGTCCACGATGCAGTAGCAAATGACAACCTGGAAACCATGTGGCTTCTACTCTCCTATGGTGCTGATCCCACTCTGGCCACTTACTCTGGGCAGACAGCTGTGAAGCTCGCCACCAGTGAAGTGATGAAGCGCTTCCTCTGCGGTAGGTGCCAAGCCTGGGGGTGGCAGTGCTTCCATCCTTCCTGACTGGCAGCATATGGGACCAAATCTGGGTGTCAAAGGGTTTTGAAGTGCTTGAGCAGCAGGTGACTGAATAATTTGAGCTCTGTCCTGTCATGTGTGTGTGTTTTTTACCACCCAATCTTTAATTATAGAATTGTATACTGTTTTCCAAGTAAGATACAAGTCACTTTTCAGTCATTAATGTGCAAAGAGATGGCAATGCTGTGGTCACACAGCTAAAGACAGTGCTGTGCATGAGGCTTGGAGACACTGCTCCACAGTTCCTGGTTCTACTGCATAACCTAAGTGAACGTATTTTTGCTGCCAAGTAATGATGCCTTCTACTTGAAAACAGCTCTGCCCAAATGCTGCCTGCCTGCTGTTGGTAGAAAGGACCATTTTAGGTCCCAATGGCTGAGAGTGAAGCGTGCCCACTTTCCGCGCTGTTTGTGTAGAAGCAAGATGAGTGTTGTGGCTTCTACGCAACAGCAAGGAAGAGACAGCTAGAGTAGCAGTGGTTCCCAGCTAGATACAAGGCAGAAAGTCTCCAGTGTTGAAAAAGATCTTGTTTGCCAGCTGTCTGTCTGTGCTCCTCCAGGCTTAACTATACATGCAGGTGTTGGGGATGTGATTTTGAACTCCAGACAACCCTAAGAACCTTTCTTTCCAACCCACTTAGTGTTGTCAGTTGTTTTCCCTTTTCAGCTTCTGTTTCATGCTCTCAGGCCCGGGTCATGTTGTCCTCTCCTGAGCGAGGGTGCTCTTCTTGCAAGTTATGGTTCAGCTTTTGCCATAATGCCTAACTGCAGAGTGGGGAGAAGCAGCAGGGGTGAAGTGGCTCACCCAGGATCAATGGGTATGCATGCTAGGATCATGCTTTGACCACTAGATAAGCATTAACCCTCTCAATTTTTTCTCTTTAGATTACCTTTCGGATCTCCAGGGGCGCAGCGATGGAGATCCTCGAACAGCATGGGACTTCTACAGCAGCTCTGTGCTAGGTGAGTTCAGTCTACGCCATTTCATGTACAGCAGCAGAGCAGAGAGAAGTAATGCTAGGTAATGACACATCATTCACTCAGGTCTGTCCCCGTCCCTCCCAGCTCACATCTTAGAGATCCTGTCGTAATGTTACATGCTGGGAGCTGCTCCTGAAAGAGACTTTTTCTTTGGGAAGCTGCATGTGTGGATCCCTCCAAGTAGGCTGAACACAGTGTGCAAGACTAGACTCCAAGTGCTGCTGGTGATTCCTGAGGGTCTTTGGGTATCGATCCCGGAGCATGTGATTCGTATCGCCGTTCTTGTTACTCTCCTGCTAACTGGTCATCAAGATAAAACCAAGGCAGGCAGAGGACATACTCATTCATTCAAGGTGTAGAAGTCTTGAACTTCCAGGTTCCCAGAGCTGCCCATCCCTCTCCTCTGCTTTGGAGGGGAGGCATTCGTCTGGGGAAGGTCCTCTTCTTACAATGCCAGGCATTTTCCAGTGCAGGCATGACTTGTACCTTTTACTGTCACTTCCTGAAAATTGCGGTTACCAGCTTAGACGTTTTCTTGAAACGATACAGGCACAAGGTCCACAAATTGTTCCCTCTGTTGCTCCAGTTCCCGCGGGGTCCATGAATGAAGATGTTCTGGATCTAGCCGTGGGCCTGTGGCAGACTGCAGAGTCCCTCCCAACCACTTCTGAGACAGTAGATCGGCACTCTCAAGCCCTTCGTAAAGACTTGGGTTATTTACGCTGGCAAGCTAACAGGCTGTTGATTTTAGTTGCTCACCTCCATCATTTCCGACATCCTTATAGAGATGAAAAAAATCAGATACGGAAGGGTGCTTTTGGTAGAGGACTTGTCCTTGGAGGACCCTGATGTCTCTTCATTTCAGAACAGAAGAAATTCTGTACTCCTAAGAACGGTTTGTTCGTAGGCTTTTGCACCTCAGGCATGCCAAGGAAACTGTTCAAACCACAGTCTCCTTCTTCTGAATTTCTCACTCTTGAAGCTATCAGAATCCTTTAAGAAGCAGCCTCTTTACCACAAGAAAAATAGGTATTCTTTGACTATAATATTTTTAAAGTAAAGATATTACACCTTCTGATTTATGACTGATTCCCACTTGGATTTCTCTGATAAACAAGGAAGGAAAATTGTGTGTGGTTTTGTGGGTAGGAGAGTTTGGCTCTCTTTGGTTACTACAGCATGCTGAGTTCTTGGTTACCCAGAGAGCTTATGTGCTTGAGTTCTAGTATCTGCTTATGTCCTGTTCATCAGTGTCCTTTCCTCTTGAAGATCCTGGCATGGGGTTGTAGACTGCCAGTTCTCATACCCTCTAAATTACATGCAAGTAATTTAGAAATGTGCCGTCTTGTTTTTCATACGCCCTAATGCCTGAAACGAAACGGGTGGATCTTGGAAAAGCAAGCCGATTGTGTTTTGTTCAAATTAGCTGCTTGTTTCAGTTCTTTCATTTCCACATCCCTCAGCTTGTCTTGAAAAATCTTGTCTTGCATCGTGTCTTCCCGCATTTCTGTTCTCCACCCCTGTAGGCAAAAAGAAAGGAATTATTTTGTTCAGTAAGCAAGCCATCACCAACTCTTTTGGTGTTTCCTGGGGGATGGAGGGGTATTGGGATGCCATCAGCGATGGCAGTTCACTGCTCCCGAGGGCCTTGCTTAGGCACTTGGCTCATACATGGAAAATCTCCATAGGGAGTGCTGGGTACTGCGCTTCTTTTCCTTCCCCTGGACCTTAGTCGAGCTTTTCAGAGTATTTCCTCATTTGAGGATGGGAAGACTACCTTCTCTGTTAAACACGTCCTACCTCTTCCAGTGGGACTTCACGCTAAATCCTGGCCATTGTGGATGTGTCTGTACTGGGTCTCTGTCATTCACATGGTGCCATCTGTCAGGTTTTGTCTTCCTTCTCTCCTGTGCTACCTGAAGTTGGTTAACAAGCCAGACAAATCCTGCATTGTTCTGCCTGTACCCTTCCCTAGAAATGTCACTTCATCCTTGCTGCAGTGGAAAGATCCTTCCAGTGTTGGCTGGGCTGATGCTTGCATCTCAGGTGCTTCAGACTTTCACAGGTACCACTGCACAGCACTTGGGAGAACATAGGTTCCTCCCAGACATGAGAGTGATGAACCCTGGAGAAATGTCAGGTGCAGAAAATGTTCTGAAACCCCGTGGCTTTGGTGTTGCTTGTGGGAGATTTCTGTCTCTGGCTCGGAGAGAGGACAGCAGAGATCCCAAGCCGAAGCACCACCACGCTGCTGTCAGAAGGTCAGTCACGCTGCCCCTCCTTTTGCGCCTTTGCTTGGAGCATTCCCAGTGCTGCCCTCGACGCTGCCCTCGACACTGCCTTTGGGAGGCCCCGTGGCAAGTTGCAGCAAGGAACTAACCCAGCTGGGAGGTAATCCTTTATCCTGCCAGGTCTGTTTTCAGCGGGCACAGAAAGGGACCTTCCTTTTCATCCACACCTAGATCAGCTTACAGCAGCAGTGAGATGGCAGTGCTAGACCATTGTCACGTGTGCTTTACCAGGCACTACTGTGGGACACTGCCTGAGTCGGCAAGGAAGAGCAAGATGCCCAAACCTGAGACAAGGGGCTGGTTTGTTTACAGTGGTGTTTACTGAGTGTTCTGAAATGGGCCCTTTTGGCTCCGTTGCCTTCAGCGGTCACCTTGGGTCACCAAGAGCAGATACTCCCCAGGGCAGGGAAGTACCTCATTCTGCTCTGAGTAACTGAGCTGCTCCCAGCTGTCACAGGCAGCAAACCAGCTTAGCAGAAAACAGCTCTCCTCCTTCAGTGGTTCAGTCCTTCAAAGTTTCCCCTTCCATCAGATCCACTGGCTGAAGCACAAAACATTGCATGTCCCTCAGGGTGGAGGAGAAATCCCAGGCCTCTGCTGGATCTGTTTCTATTCTTTGAGGCAGGAATGTTGTCCACATTTTCCCTTAGGTCTGCAAATCTCTTGGGGGCCAAAAGATAATGCTAAAGCCAGGGTGTGGGATCTCTGAGGTCTGAGTATGGTAAAGTCATCAGCGTCTTGCACTTCGGGCTACTGTAGTTCCAGATACAAAGTCCCACTCCAGGGTTTTGTTCTACTCCTGGGACTAGCATTGCTGCGCCTGATTGTCTCCCTGTTACTCTACGGTGGTACAGGATGTTCCTGTTCTCGTCGCAGCCTTCACTCGGGCTAACGGACAGGACTTAGTGAGAAGAGTTTTCTGGATAGACATTGGACCACATTGTTGCCGCGTTAAATGCATTTAATTCTTTTTTTCCTGGGTTGTTCAAGAAATTTGAGTTTTTTCAGTGATGGCGTCTGAGCTTTGCCTAGCAGGGATCTCAGACCAATATTCATGTCACTTATTTTTGTCCTATTCTACAATAAGTTTTGAAGATTTAACCACCCTGTTTTTCTATTTCTTAGGGGAGTTTTTTGGTCCTTGTCAGGACTAAGAAATTATTTCATATTTTTCCTGAGACCCTGTCTGAGCCCATGTCTCCTGTCATCTGCTGTTGTTTCTCTATTAAAATAACATTCTTGCTGGGCGCTGCGTTTATTCGTAGAGCAGTATGGTGCGTGGAGCTTTCCGATGCAGCACACCATAAGATTTTTTTGCAGCCTTTTCTCTCATGCGTGGTGTTGAACTTCTGCATGATTGGTTTATTTGCTCACCAGCACATTTGGTCTGACTTCTCTCTGTAGAATCTAAACTCTGTTTTCTGGAAGTTTTTGGAGTACCCTGTATTATCTCAGCAGGACAACGACACTCTGCAAACCCAAGGCTATTCATACCTCTTAATACTAAAATCCAGGCTGCAAGCTATTTTTCAACAGATGCTTTTCAGATTGGTGAATAGTAAATTTAACTGTCTTTAAATGGTTTATGGATCAAGTGCGCCATTCTCTATCTCCTATGGAAGCAAATCCTGCTGGAGCTCAGATACCTCCCGGAACAGCCAGCTTTAAGCCAGAAATCTGTGGGGCTGATTCTCTGAAGTCATGCTTATTGTTGTTTGGTTGTATTAGTCTCTAGATCTGCTGCACAGTTTGGTGGCACAGCCTTGCAGTCCTTATTTAGACAGAATTGCTGGCGCGCACCTCTAGATAACCTGCTGACAGTTGTCGAGAGGGGGATCTGGGTGGAGAAGCCCTCAACAAGCAGAGTGCAGTGCCTCACTTTCTAGGATCTGTGCAGACAAAGCATCTCGTACGTCTGCCTCCTTCCTCTCTGGCGCAGGTTCTTTCAGGCTGAGGACAGCTGTGCTGGCAAAGGAGAGGGGCTGAGGCCGTTCCAGGGAGTGTCGGGGGGTCAGCGTGTGGTTGACCCAAGAAAAGACTGCCAGGCCAAGTGGCTCCTTTTGCAAGCAGGCAGTGCCTCGTCTCACGTGCGGGATCGGTGTAAACCTGAAGGGTGCTGCTATGACATAGACGTTCTTTCTACCTACCCTGGTCCCCGAGTGGAGTCTCGCTGTGCAGAGCAGCCAGCGCTCACTCAGAGTTTCTCCGAGACGAGGGGCTGGAAGGAGAGCAGGAGGAGCCCCTGGGACTTGGCTCCTACAGTTGCGGTGACGTTGTGGGAAGGTGCACGCGAGATTGTGGTGGTAGCTGGTCCAGCTGGGCAGAGCCGTTCCCCAGGGAGTGATGAGCACTGGCTGGTGTGAAACTGTGAGCAATGCCAACGTCTGTTTTGCTTTTTGCAGAGGGGAAAGATAGCATTGGATGCGATCTTCTGCTCAACCCTCCAGGAAGTTCAGACCAGGAGGAAGAGGAGCAAGAAGCAGACAACTTCATGTTTGAGTTCTCAGACAAGCCGCTGCTTCCCAGCTACAACCTCCAAGTGTCAGTCTCTCGGGGGTGAGTATCTTTTCCTGGAGCAGAGAGCATTCGGGTGACATTAATGCTGAGGTGGAGGGGGAGCTCATGGAACAGAGCCCTTGAGCTCGTGAGGATAGCAGCAGTACAAGAAAGCCTTAGGCTGTCCTCCAGGTGAGGGATAGCATGAGATGTTCATATATGGAAAATTCATGCATGCCTGAGAAACTTTGAGAGCCCAAGCTGACTGCGTGCTGAGGAGACGGGCCGTATAGAGTTGCACTTGTGTCCTGTAGATCTCAAAGCAATTGAGATCTCAAAGCAGAGACACAGAGGGATGGAGCTATTGCAGCTTCCTCAGGAGGAGCAAATTGCTGCTGCTGAGGCAGTAACGTGCCTCTTGTGGCACACTCCCCATCATACACCATCTCATAATGAAGCGTTGCATAGACTCTTTTTTTGAAAAACCTGAGGGTAGAAACCATGCTTTGTAAGCCCCAAGTCGGAGAAGCAAGTGGAAGATGGAATTTGTTTGACTAATTCTCAGAGATCCACCTCTGAGGTGGTCACCTTGGCCTCTTGTTCAGAAGACTAGTCAGCAGGCTTTACCCAAACGAGGGCAGGAGTGAACGTCGGGCTGAGCTGAACTGCTGGCTGCGACTGATCAGCTCTCCGGTGACTGTGGAGGAACCTGGGGGGGGCACTCGCTCAGATGGGCACTCCCGCAGCGTAGTCGTGCTCAGAGAAGTCCCAGCCTGGGATTTGCTGGCTGATGGCTGGCACAGCACAAGGCCTGTGAAATTCTTCAGTCCCTGTGTCCTTGGTCTTGTCCCCCGGAGTTAATGAAAACAGGAGAAAGACTGAGGGATATAGGTGAGGGAGACCTATATGTGGGGAAACCAAGCGAGGAAAGACCCCTTTGGTTTAAGAAAAGACAGGTTTAAGAAAGGACTTATTTTAAAACAAAACCGAGGGTAAAGCCAAAAAGGTAGTTGTATTTGTGTTGGCTGCCTGGTGCCTGCTGTTCTGTACCAGGGTGGTCACAGCCCCGGCATCCTGTTGACAGACGGCAGCACATCAGCCATTTCAGCTCCTTGAGGTCAAGAGCAGCTTGTGTATCTTAGGTGGTTATTTTCCTTCTAATTAGGATTAGAGATACTGGGTTGAAGGCAGGGCCTTGCAGGAACACAAGTCAGTGTCTGGCGATGTGCAGCTCTCAGGGTCCCGCTCCTCGTGTTCCTGCAGAGCTCTGTCTGTGCGATGGCAGGGAAGCACTGCTGCCGCGCCTGGGACAGACCGTCCGTCCTCAGTGAGCAGGAGGGTGTAGTCGGGGGTCTCCCCGCGCAATCCTGCTGCACGGCCAGACGCGTTCTGCTGCCGTGTGGTGTCTCTGTGCAGTGCCTGTCAGGAAGCCTCCCTCTCTTCTCCCTGTGTTGTTGCTCCTAGCCCCATTTTTCTCCAGTGATGGTCAGCAGCAGCTTGCGTTGATGGTCTGAGCAGATTGTTTCCCCTCCATCATGGGGAAGGCTAAATCAGGTCACAGCACTGGAGCAGTCCTCCCTTCTCCACCTCCTGTGACACCATGGCTATTGCATTTGCTTGGACTGCAGGGAGGAGAAAGGCGACTTGGGAGAGGCAGCAACAAAAATGCTACTTTTCTGTTTAGCAAATTTCCGTGCCTGCCAATTTCTGCCCATCCAGAGGGACACGTACAGCGCCCAGGAGAAATGGCTGGGCGGGAAATGGAGCCTCTGGTGTGGC